>NW_028327178.1:12500-331666 GCF_987537825.1 Furipterus horrens | reverse complement strand
TTTTCGAACGTCCGTGGCGTTCCTGGATTTAACAGACTTGACGCGAGTTCCTGGCGATCCAGACACGTCGCGGCTCAGAAGCCACACGAGACGGTGCTGGCGGTGAGAAGCTGTGCGGCGCGGCGCAGACAGGCTGAAATTTACAGCCATGACCTGGGCCTCGCCGGGCCCCTGTGGCAGAGAGTCGAGTGAATCGCAGCTTAGTCACCGCGTGCTGGGCCAGGCCGGGCGGATGAGGCAGCCGGCAAAAGGTCAGTCAGTAGGAGTTTGTCTAGACGCTCTATTTTGGATCCTATGCTTGGTGTTTCTGTAGCAACCCTTGCAAACACCAATATTTCAGCAACAGCGTGAAAAGCGTTGTTTTCTGTCATCGGCTGGAGTGTCTGCCCACTGACCCCGTTTGGCCATGGCGCCTGCCACCGGGGCCCCGATCCGGGGGCGCAGGGAGAACCCTCAGGAGGCCCGTCCCCTCTGGCCTCTCCGGTGACACCCAGCCCCGGGAAGGACACACTGGCATGGGAAGACGCCAGGCCTTCGAGAAGTTTGTCCAAGGTCCTCGGGAAACATGCCCAGAAGTAGAAGTGGCTTGTTTTTCCTCTGGGCCTGGTGGGGAGGCTGGTTTATGGCCCGTCCCTCGGTCCTTTCTCCTGGGTTTGGAGCAGGCCTGAGAGCTGAGCAGGGGCCGTCATACGTGTGGCTGAGCGGTCACTGCCTGTGTCCTGCCGGGAGCGCAAGGCCACGGGCAGGTGGAGAGAGTGTGGGCCAGGGAGCAGGAGAGTGTGAGGTCCCCAAGGCCTCTCCGTCTCCCGCCCAGTGGCTCTCTGCATCTGGGGGCTGCTGCCTGCAAGTGGGCGGAGGTCGGGGTGCTGCCCTGCACCCGCGAGCAGAGGATGCCCCCACCGGGCCACACCGACCGTCAGCGAGTCAAGTGTGGACGGCCCTGGAGAACAGGCCATGCGATAAAGGAGAAAAGCAGCCTGAGAAGTAAAACGGTCCCAAAGTGCCGGCGTCACGTCTGGCCTTTTCCTTATTACGGCTTTTACTGCGACCAGACTCCCCTCCCCTCACCCACTCAGACACCATCCAAACCAGCCCGCTCTGCACGCCCTCCGCAGGTGCCGAGGGTGTTGGCCGGGCATGCCACCTGCCCACTCGAGAGCCAGCGGGCCCCCACGTGCCCCGCCCCATGGGCCAGCGCTGCGGACACGTGTGCCGGCCCCTCAGGGAAGAAGCCTGCCGGCCGCCGTCAGGAGCCGCAGACAGAACGGCCTGGGTCGGTCTCCACTGCCCACATTCGGTCCCGGCGGAGTGCTCAGGGACCCCGTTTCAGTCAGCAACTGTCCCTTGTCACAGCCCAGGGCTCCCTGCACGTGTGGGAGAGGCGAGCAGCGGAGAGCTGGTCCCCAGAAGCCCCTTGGGCCTGCCCCCCACCCCCAAGGGCTCACTTGGGACCTTTCCAGCCAGGATGTAGGATGAAAGTCCTTCTCACTTTCGAAACCAAGAGGGCACAGGAACTGCAGCACAGCGACCCTCCGCGGGGCGCGGGGTGCGGGGCGCGGGGCACAGGCCTTGTGGGGGAGCCCAGGCGTCTCAGCCCTGGGCCACAGAGCCGGGAGTCCCGGCTGACAGCGCCCTGCAGCCCCCAGAGCCAAGGCCGCCACACAGGGCTCCCTGTCCCCAAAGGACACTGTGGGGACGCTCGCTCTGCGAACTTGGACCAGGGTCTGTGCGCACACCCCGCCTGCCTGTCTGAGCCTGGGCCCCACAGGAGGGGCTGAGACCATGGTTTGAATCGAGGTCCATCCAGGAGACGCGCCCACAGGGCGCGTGGGGTGAGGACGAGAGCGGGAGGACAGGCAAGCGACAGGGTGGGGACTGAGCTTCCCCGGGGCCGCTGCCCAGAGGCAACACAAACTGTGGCCCTCAGGAGCCGGCAGGGCGCCCGCAGGGGAGGGGCCGCACAGACCAGTCCTGGGTGCTGATGGCAAGGTCCCCGTGACGGCTATCACGCCCAAACACGCCCTCTGGCGCTAGCAGTGGGGGAAGACCATGCGAGTTCCCTTGATAGCCGCGGACCGATGCCACAGGGGAATGAGAGAAAACTTGGGAACAATTGAAAAACATGGATGCAGATTTAGGGCTTAAAATAGTGAGTCGCATGTCTCTGTTCTTTGTCCCCACTGAAGTCAATTGGGAACAACAGGGACCCAGAGGAGAAGAAAAAGAAACATTGTTTCCGACCCGAGTTGGAGACACAGGTAGGAGAGTCCAGAGGTCACAGGTGACACCAGGATGGGGATGGCTGGAGCGGGCGCTGCGGCAGGAGGCCACAGGCTGCTGCAGGGTTCACGGGTGACGGGAAGCACCCCACGGTGGCCTGTCATGCCCCTGCCAGGCTGGCCTCAGCTGCTGGGAAGAAGCCCCACCGCGTGCACAGAGGGATGTGTGAGGGGCTGGGGCGCCCAGCAGGAGCCGCCGTCCGTGCGGGAACCCAGCTTGGACCGTCTCCCGCACGAGCTGCCTGCCGAGGGGAGGGCAGGAGAGGACACGCCGTGGCCCACGATGGTTCAGAATCAGATGGTTCTACCTGAAGGCACTGCAGGCCTCCCGGGAAAAGGAGGCAGGAAAAGCAAACGGCAGACAGAGCAGGCGCTAGCAGAGAAGTACCCAGAATGGGCAACGTGGTGTTGGCCTGATGTCAGGACAGCCCAGACGGGGGAGCCATCGCCTCCCAGAAACAAGAGCCCAGGCAGGGAGGCTGGGATGTCAACAGCAGACAGGGATGCCGCAGGAAGGGAGACGTTCATGCCCATGTCCCTGACCAACACAGATCAAAACCCCCAGAGACACGAGCAGCCGCACTCAACGGCCAGCTGTCAGGATCAGCCACCGCGATCACCTGGGACTCGTTCCGGGGATGCTGGGCGGCTCAACATGGGCAGCCCAGTCCCATCGACAGTGTCAACAGACGCAGAAAAGCCTCAGACAAAATCCAGTACCCACTTATGACGAACGCTCTCAGCACAGCGGTACCGAGGGGCCCCACCTCAGCCCCATGAGGCCACACGTGAGGAGCCCGCTGCTAACAGCGCATCCGGGGCAACACGTGGAAAGCTTTTCCCATAGGAGTGGGTGGGGACAAGGACGCCCCCGTCACCAGCTGTTCGACACAGGCCTGGAGTCCAGAGAGGCCACGGCCTGTGCAGCCGGTCACAGGGCCACCCGGCACGGGCACAGGACTCAAGGCAAGCACACACCGCACGCTTCAGTAACAACCGTCGTAGTCTGTGGTCTGCTTCACTGGTTTTGAAAATATTTGCAGGCCTGCAGCGGCAGAGGGACGTCAAGTGTGTCCTGACCCTTAGTTGCCTGTCCCTGCTGGCAGGGACACTGGAGGCAGCACTGGGCACTGCAGGGTCCCCTGGACATCAGAGCCTCTGGCACATCTGGCCATCCCCCGGGCCTCACGCTGGCTTCTGTCTGGGTGCCAAGGTCTGTCCTTGTGTTTGTCCCTCTGCCTGCCCAGTCCCTCGGCACCTCTCAGCAGGCGGTCAGTCTGGGAGGCTGAGCCCGCCAGGCCGTGGCCCCAGCCCCTTCAAGGTCGGCCGCGCTCCCCCTTTGGAGGTAAGATGTTCTGCTGCCGTGTGGCCCCCACATTCTGGCCCAGACCTGCCCCCTGTGAGCCTCCCGCTCTGCTTCGGGTCTGGAGCCTGGCTCAGCAGGGAGGGACGGGAAACAGAACCCATGCCTCACCGGGCTGAGGTGGGGCCACATTTCTGAGAACATTTCCTCCCGATCTGTTACAAGGCGGGACGTCAGCACGTGTGCCATGCCCGACTGAGGGCCCTGGGCACCTGCTGTCCCCACCTCGGCTGCAGGAGGCCACGGCCCAGCCCCCGGCTGCTGCTGAAACTCGCCCGCCCTTGACGGACCCGACCAGGTCCCCACGCGGAGTCCTTCCTCCTCCAGAGCTGCCTGCCACAGCCACACTCCTGGGGAAGGTCCTGCCTCTGCACTCGAAGTCTGGGTTGTCACCATTCCGTGACAGTTGAGACAAAGGGGAATGGACTGTTTTTACAAGGTCACAGCACAGCTGCAGGGAAGGCTGCCCTGGACAGACAGACAGACACACTGTCCTGGTGGAACCCGTGCCGTGCAAGGCTGAGGCAGGTCCAGGGGCCATCACCCACCCTCAGGAGCAGGGGCCCTGCCTCCTGTGATGCCACCTCCTCCCACTGGTTTTCCAACCCCTGGTCTGTGGGGAGCCCCAACCTGAGCCTACCCTCCCTGCTCTGGTGAAGGGACACAGGCTTCACTTCCAAGTGTCTCCCGAAGAGATGGGGTGGGGGGCTGGAGGGGGGAGGGGCACAGCATGGAGACACGGAGCACCTGGGGGCTGCTGGCCAGGTGTGCTTGGCCTGGCAGGGAGAGCCAACAGCAGCCCCGTGAAACTAGCTCCCGTGTGTGTGTGTGTGTGTGTGTGTGTGTGTGTGTGTGTACGAAGGCCCCACTGTGGGCTGCCGGCTCCGCCAGGGTCTGATCAGCTCAGCCTGGCAGCTGCCCCCTCCCCTCTGGTGCTGTCGGACGGCCTCACCACCACTGAGACCCCAAAGCTCTGACACTGAGAGCCGCAGTGTGGCACCTACCCAGTTAGTCGAATAACAACCCCCGAGACTCTCAGGGTTCCCCACATTGACCCCGCCCCCACAGGCTCCTCTGCCAGGACACTGGAGCCCCCACTCCTTCCCCTTGAGAAGGCCGAGGGGTGGATGTGGCTGCCAGCAGAGGCCACACCAGGGACGGGAGGGGGGGTGGGGGATGCTGTGAGGTGGGAGCACAGGCGTGGGGCCTGCTGAGGCCTGTCCTGGCCCTGCCTCTGCTGTGGGAGGCAATGTCGTAATGGAAGCACCGCCACTCAGCCACTAATTAGCAGTGACCTTGGCAGCGTCCCTGGCCTCAGTTTCCTTCCATAAAAGGAGGGGTGGGGCGGTGCTGCCTGGCTGAGGGAGAATCCAGGCGGTGTGGGGCAGGCTGGGGGCTGGCCCCGGGCCGGGCGTCACCACCCTGAGCAACAGAAACCTGAGAACGGTGACGTGTTGGCTCAGCCAACTCCAGACAGACCGCGGCCTGTGTGCAGCCCGTGGCCCCAGACCAGCCGCTGGGCCCAGGGGGCCAGTGTGGCTGCCGACGCCCGTGGAGCCCCAGAGCTGGGTCTGGACCCCCCGCGCTACCGCCGTCAGCCTGGGGACCCCTGGTCTAGACGCTCCCCCGCCTGGCGGCCCCGACAGAAGCCTGGAGGTCGGGGGTTCAGCTCAGAGCCGCCCCCAACACCCCTTCTTTGCCACAGGCTGGCGAGGGTCCGGGCGGCTCTGTGAGCGCCGCCCAAAGGCCGGCTCAGGCTTCTGGAGCCCCTGCAGCCGCGGCCTGTCCGGGATCTCCGCACGGGACAGGTCAGCCCAGGCGCGCGGCCCGTCCCCGTCCTGGGGCAGAGCTCCAGTCGAGAGCATCCCTGGCCGGGCAGGACTGGGTGGGCCGGGGCCCCGCGATGTCTTGCGTGCTCTGCACAGGCTGCGGGCCACACGCCACCTGCCCGCCCGCAGACTGGGGCGCAGGGCTCTGGTGTGTGCCAGCCCAGCCCCGGCCATGGGAGCAGAGGCGACCGTCAACATGGCTCCCAAAGACACCCCCTCCTCCTTCTGGCACGTGGAGACTTCAGGAAGCACATTCAGGGGGTTAATGGTCCCAGGGGTCCTTCCAGAAACTAACGCACATGAATTATGCACCCAGCATCGCGGACGGCGCCCTCACACCGTGGGGTGTGGGACCAGCAGGGCTGCGGAGATGGAAACCGTCCACCCAACCCCACGGGGCACGGGGGTCAGTCCTTGGTGCGTGACACTGGGGGGCCCACTGCATCTCCTCCTCTAACCCAACTGTTCCAACAAGAAGGAAAGGACCCAACACCCTGGTCCCCAGTGTCCTGACTGGGTGCTGCGCCTCCCCCGCGGCCCCTGCAGCCAGCTCACATCCATGTGCCCCCAGAACGCCCCCTGTGTGGGACAGTCCTAGGGCGTCTGCGAGAGCCCCCAGCCCTCGGTTGCCATGGAGGCCAGCAGGCCCTTAGGGTGACCGCGTCCCCGCTTCTGTGGGTGCTGGGCTCTCCATCCAGATCCTGCCAGGAGGCAGCTGCTCACCCAGGGGCCCCATCCCCAGGGGCCTGGCGAGGGCCATCCCCGCCAGTCCCGCCCAGCTCCTCTCCTGCGAGTCGACTCTGGCCTGTCGCTGGGGACCACGGGGACCCACCCAGCCGATGGACAGATGCGGTCCAGCTCTACAGGGACGGCAGGAGCAGGGACAAAGGAGGTCCGCCCACTGGCCAAATCATTTGAAGCAGGTCCTTAAAAAATGAGGACCCCATAGCAAATGGGATCAGGTCTGTCCCAGCAGGGGGGAAGGGGCACCCGAGGCTGAGCCGTGTGTACAGAATCTGCTGCAACGGCCTCCACCGGCAGGAGGCTGAGCCCCGAGGAGCCGCGCACCCCGCTGAGGTGAGGGCAGGGCTCCGTCCTGGGGAGAAAAGTCAGCCCTAACACCGCGCAGCTGACCGGCTCCTTTCTGGTGAGTTTGCTTTAAAAGCCCACAGGTGGGAGGAGGCGGCTGCTCTCTGGCCCTCTGACCCCATCACAGACCAGCTCACTGAGGACACCAGCTTCCGGCCTGGTCAGAGCCGCGGTCCCCGTCCCTGTCCCCCACACCCCCTCAGGGCAAACGGAGCACCACCACCCCACCACCCCCCCCCCCCCGCTCTCGTCTCCAGGGGGAGCCAGAGAGCCACTGGGGCTCATTGTTTTGTGGGGTTTGTGTTATTTTGTGGGGGGTTTTAACCATTGGGCAGTTTCTAAGGTGAACCTGGGAGGTCCCACCAGCCTGAGGGGGCCCCACATGATTCTGGAATGTTCCCCCTGACGGAGTTGCCAGGAGGAACCCGTCGAACATAAAGCGAGAGATTCCGCACTGGTTTCCATAATTGGCCAGGAGAGCCAGCGCTTCGGAGGGTGAGTTTTGTCTGAGCTGCTCCTCATTCCGTAAGAAGTTCATTAGAGCAATTACATGGCAATGAACATGGCTGAGTGTAGGTGGCTTGGGTTTCTCAACAGAGCGTGTGTGCCACGGCAATTAGCCGCTGGACGTGCGTGGCGCAGGGCCGGCTGCGGGCGGGCGCGGTGTCTCCACTGGGGAGTCACAGATAACCTACTACTCTTCTTCCCGACACCCAGCAGCACGCTCACACGCCTCCCCTCCGAGGCTGTGCCCTGAGATCCCTGTAAGTAAACAGAGCACCTGCAGGAGGCGGCTTGTCAGCGTGCACTGGGGGTGGGAACTGAAGGCCCGGGCGTGACTCAGGTCGTCATCAGCCCCTGGGGCAGGTGTCACAACATCACCTGCTCCGCTCAGGAGGGCCCTGTCCAGCACGGTCTGTCTGTCCAGGACGGTCTGTCTGTCCAGCACGATCTGTCTGTCCCGGACGATCTGTCCAGCACGGTCTGTCTGTTCAGCACGGTCTGTCTGTCTGGGGCCTGCTTTCCATGGAGGCCCCAGCTCTGGGTTCCCCTCGACCCTGCAGCCGCCCCCAGGCCAGCCTGTGACCCCTCAGAGGACAGGAAGGGGCTCCCCCTGTGGGGCACGTCTGGGAAACCGCCCCAGGTCTTTGCTGAGTAACAGAGGACCTTTTCCGAGTGCAGGTAAGACTGGGCCGTTCAATGCAGCTGGGGTCGCATCCAGCCTGCCCTTTATCATCTTCAGCGGGACCAACCACATCCGCACTTATATGTGGAATCTAAGAAAAACACGCACGAGCGAGCTGGGGAAGCAGGGAAGATGCTCAAACAGCACAGACTTGCAGGAAGAAGCGGGAACCGGGGCATCGGGGTGGCCGCCATCCGCCACGTGCGCAGGGGCTGCTGGCTGGAGCTCTGGGTCAGCGGGTGCTATTCCCGGACCTGTGGCTCTCCCACTCCTTTGCGCTGTTAAGAACACTTGGGCCCCAAAGCAGCTATTGTAAGATATATAAATTTGTAGCAGCTTTCTTAATACAAAAAGTTTACAAAATCAGCTTGGCGTTGAAAGCTAGGGCTGAGGGCAGAGTGAAGCCGGGGGCGAGGAGTCCAGACGCAGAGCCAGCAGGAGCTCGTGGAGCAGCAGCTGTCCTGAGGAGCCTGCTGAGAGACCCTGCTGTCGGGGTGGACCGCGGGGTGGGGGAGAAGGAGCACCCAGCTAGATGGGGCTGGAGGGATGTTCTCCGTGTGATGCCAGAAACAGCCTCCTGCAGAGGCACCTGTGCTGCGAACAGCCAGGCCCCAGGAACGCTAAGCCTCCTTCCGCGGCTGCGAGTCCTTTTTGCCTTGCCTGCCGGGAAGCTCAGAGCCAAAGGCCGGAAGGCCCCCTCTCTGACGCATGTAACTCTAGCGCTTGCCATTCGCCAGCCTCCCGTGGGCTGTGTTTTCTTTCTTGTAAACAACCTCGGATTCCTTCTGGAAACAGATGGGCAACAGCTGAGCTACCAGTGGGCCCCGCTGACCACTGAGCAAGACGCTGGCCCCGTCCCACACGCTGTCCCCTCCCTGGGGCCTGAGGAGGGCGACCAAGACCTGGTTTCCTTGGGAAAAGGCTGGTTTGGGCGCAGAGGCCCCACCTCCTGAGGAGCCCCAGCACTGGGCACACTGGACAGATGCTCAGTCACCCGGCATCCTCGGGTCCCTGGGCCCCAGCACTGGAGCTGCCATCTCACCTCCTGGGGCCTGAGGGGGGAGGGGTCCCTAACCCTAACCCTGACCCTCCGGGAGGCCAGTGAGCCTGTGCTCCACAACCAGGGGGTGAGGTCCTGGCCTCCGCCTCCCGCAGCCGGACTCCCATTCACTCTCTGCACCCGAGCTCCTGCTGCTTCCAGCCTCTGGTGGAGCCAGCACCCAGCTTGCGGTTGCATCACCCCAACCTTTGCTTCACCTTGATCAGCAGGGGACCCCAGATGGGGCCGCTCCACCACGAGGGTCCTGGGGGCCTCCACAGCCTGGCGCCTGGTGGGCCTTTGCTTTCAGGGCCAGGGTCCCCGGAGCCAAGAAGAGTTCACGAGGGTCAGCGCTGGGGGGCGGGGGCAGGCCCGTAATCTAATATCCCCCTCTGCCTGCACGCGAAGCAGCCCTCCCTCCATTAGGCCGGCTGCCAGGCCCTTCGAACAACGCATCTTCAGAGGCGCGTGGCGCCCTCCAAATTAGCTTTGAACCGAAGAAGAAGGAGACAGCAGGAGTCGCCCTAATTCACTTACAGGGAGCTCTGCAAACTCATTGGCAGGTTGTTTGATTTTTTTCAGAGGGAGCCAAGAGCCATTCTGCTTGGAGGACACCCCCAGCCCTCCGGGGTGCAGGCCGCGGTTCCGTCCACCTGTGTCGGCACCAAAGCCTGTCCTGTGACCCCGCACGGTGTCCCGTGGCTTCTCCCACGTCGCCTCACGGCATCGGTTCGAGCGTCAAAGCAGATCAGGGATCGTTGGAGCCGGAGCCCCCTGCACACCTGACCCCCAAACCTCTGGACGTTAAAACAGGACACAGTGGCCTTCGCACGGGGCCTAGAGTGGCCTGTGCCCAAATAACTGTTTGTAAGGTTGACAAGAAAGTGGGCATGAGCACCGCTGGCGTGACGGCCACGGGGCTGAAAATCAAAAACGCGGTTTAGAACCAGCGTCACTGTGTCGTGGTATCTGCGCCCCCAGCAGTGCCTCGCTGTGCCGCCATAACCGCTCCCCTCCCTCCTCACAGACGGCACCGCCTGTCGCTCCTCATCGGAGCTCTTTGTGCTTCTGCCTGGGTGAGCGACTCCTGAGTAGTTGTTCCTCTTGATCCCAAATAAACGTCTGTTGCCTCTCACGCTGGGAGGCCTTTGACTGTGAGGTGAACTCATTGCTGATGACAAGGGGACCTCCAGGGGTCCCCTGGAAGCAGGTGTGGCAGCTGCAGAGCCCCTCAGTGCTCACACGTCCACGGACGGCTGCCCCTCCACCACGACACCCTCTGAGGTTCAGGGGCCTCCTTGCCTGGTGGAGATCAGACGCCTTATCTGAGACCGGGGACGCGGGGATCGTCCCTCAAGTGGCAACTGCCATAGCTGCTGTGGAAAGCCACAGAGCAGGGGACCCCGGGCCTTGCACCCCAAACCCCTCAGCTTGCTGTAGTGCAGGGGACAGGGGCCAAGTCTGAGCCCAGGCCTCTCAGGAGCAGTGACACGGCCGCAGCCAGCTGCCCAGGACACTCCTCACCAGGGAGGCAAAGCAGCCTCCCTCGCCCGCACAGGTCTCCCTGGCATGGCTGGGGCAGACGTCCAGGGCCCTCTGTCCTCAGACAGGGCCTGTCACCGCTCACCTGCAAGCCAGAAGCAAAAATGCATCTGTTGTATTTAAAAAATAAAAAAGAAAGAATTGCTCTAAAATATGTGCACATACGTCCACATATGCATGTTACGTCTTCATACAGAATACACGTTTTATTCACATGTATTCAAACACTGTGTAATTTACATACAACGACGTACATGTGCACACACGTTAGGAGATAACTGCACTGTGTGCACATGCGCTGTCTTTCTAGGTGGGTCCCCCATCACTCACCGTTGTCTGGGTGGGTTCCGTTCTACAAAGGACCGAACTGAGGCTCCAGGAGAAACGTGGGCTCGGAGCCCAGAGCCTCTGCCCACATCGTCGCCGGCCTGGACGCACGGGTGCTTCTGATTAAAGATGTCGGATCCGATACGCACCTCGGATTTGTTACCCTTGACCCCCCGGCCAGCAGTGCTCAGACTCCTGCCGCTCCGAGCTCAGCTGCCCAGGTGTGTTCTCGGGCGCCTCCCTGAGCTCGGGGACACGGGCGGCACCCAGCGCCAAGCTGGGCCGTTTAAACCACGAGGTCAACAACCAAATACACAAAGATGTGAAGAACGCGGCACTCAACAGACAGCGAGGACTGGGCCCCAGGCGGAGCGGCCTCTGGTCCCGCCGCATCTGGGAGCGTGGCGGTCACGCGGGTTTGCACAGTGCCTTCTGGCGGCTGCACCAGGCTGCCTTTGGTGATTTCTCTAGGATTGTGATCATTTCATGGTTCTCCATTTTCTCATCTTAAAGGTTTAGAACTGACAGAAGATCCGCTCAGGATTTATTTCTTTTTCAATAATCTAGGGTTAGAATACCTTTTCTGCACTCCCAAAATGTTATACAATGGAAATGCATTGCTGTTGACCTGCAGAGCCTCACGTGCAGCACCATCATGTCACCCACCAAGAAGCAGGGTGCTCGCAGGACAGGCTGGGCCCGCGATACGTGGCATTCAGGAAAGCTGACCCTCCCCGACCCAGCCCAGGAGTCCCACCCCACAGTCAGTGGTTCTGGGCGGGGTCATACTGAGGGTGCTGCTCCTGATCTGGCCCCTGGTGCAGGGACAGGGAGACCCTCACCTTCATGACCCAGGTGCTGCCACTAACCCCCTTGTGATGGCAAGTGGACCCAGCCTCAGGATGAGGGAGAACAGAAGGCATTAAAGCACAATCATTTGCTGTCACTGAGCTGCTGGATCAAACCATCCCTGAAGCCCATACCTCTGGACCCGTCAGCTTGAAGGATGAATAGATTCCCTTTATTATGTTATTGTGTGAGTTTGAATCGATGGCCATGTGACTGTACAGGTGGGTACAAGCTGGCAGGCCGCGCTTAACTGCACTGAGACCAAGTGAAGCAGCAAGCGGTGTTATGAAGGCATGCTCTTCCACTGTGTCTCCTCAAGATTTGCTGGGACAGAGCCTTGGATGGCTTTGAACTGGAGCCCCCACTACCATGGACGGAGCTTATGAACTTCGGGACTATGTCCTCCACAGGAAAGTCAGCTCTGTGGGCTTTCTTTCTAAAGCCTAAATCCACATTAAAGAGACTACTTAGGATAATAATAAGCAAAGCTTCTGAGAGCGAACAGCGGCCCCAGCTCCAGTTTGGGAGGCCAACCACCAGGGTCACGCACTGTGACTCACTGACCTGTGAAGGGGTTTTAAGAACAAACGCGGGACTGACAGACGACCCGGGACACGGGGGTACTTTCCGGTGTCTCAGTGACTGCCAGCACCCTGTCATGTCTCACCAGCAGAGCTATTTCTGGGCAAAGCAGAAACAACAAACTCACTGAAAATACCCATGATCGATCCAAGCTTCCTCTTTCAGAGAAAATTCGGAAGTTTCCCCTTCCGTATTCTGATGGAAACCCTCCCAGGTGCCGGCCACGAGGCCCCCCAAGGCCCGGCTGCCCGCTGACTCACAGGCTGGGCCCTGCAGACAAGTGATGTGCAGTCACGTTTCGGTTACTGGGAGCTGCACACTCACCGTGGGGACAGGGATGAAAACCTCAGTGGGTTCCTTCCTTTGCCTTGGAACACAAAAACAACAATATTTCTTCTTGGAAAAGTACAAGAGAAGCAAAGCAGAATAAAACAAACATCCTCCCAGTACAGGAAGGATTTGCACTACCAGCACATTTAAAGATTTGCAATGATGGAGCCGCAGACACTGAGGGACTCGCTCAGGGCCCGGACGAAGGTGGGGGGAGCGGGGGAGCCCAGGGTCAGACCTGTGAACACTAGGAGATAACACAGGAATATCCCAAATCGTTGGCGGGAGGATGGGTTCTCCCATTAATGGCATACAGACCACTGTGGACAATTAATGTATTAGAAGACAGCACTTGTTGAAATAAATTTCAACCAGATTCAAGCCGGGCATGCCGGGCTCTCCATACAGGCAGGTGTGGGGGTGCTTTGTTCCCGGCCCGCCACCAGGCCCCATGGGAGCCCCTGGGCAGTCTCATCAGCTGCCAACATGGAGCCCGAAAGGCCCGCACCTGCAGACGCTCCCCTTGCAGAGTGCAGGACAGGCGTCACGGGACCCGGCCTGGCCTCCACTCTCAACCCTGGGCCCTGGGGGTGCACACCATCTCGAGTTCCCAAGCCCTGTGGGGGCACCATGCTGGGTGGGCTCTGGGGTCTGCGCCCCACTTTCAGTGTGGCTCCTGGACGGGAGACACAGCCCCGCGCCTGCTGGGTGCTTGTGAAGACACAGGCTACATGCAGGATGACGGGGACGCCCGGGCAGAGGGCACCCGCTGTCTCCCCTCAAGCACACAGCTGTGACCTGAGCCCTTCTCCTGGCCAGTCACCCCCCACCACACGCCTGGACCTCAGATCCCTGTGCCCTGTCTCCTCTTTCTGGAATTAGGCCAGATTTAAACCTGTACCAAGCTGACCCCTGCAGACCTGCTAATTCCACCTTCCCAAAATCTCCGTTGGTGGCTCATAGGCAGAGGCCGGGGACAGACTCAAGTTCCTCATGAGCAGTGGGTGGCCGTCTGCTTGTTTTGTTGCTCGCGGAACGCACGCAGGGTCTGTGAAACGCGCCATTAGAACAAAGGTTCAGACGCAACAGCGGGTGCCTATCAGCACACCCGCAGGTGTCTTCCCGGATGGCGCTGTCATGCCGGTGCTAAGAATAGCTACCCGTGGTCTGTGGCCACACCATCAGGAAGCGGCCGGAGCTGTCCACCCACTTTTGGAATCTGCATTTGGGAGAAGCCTGTGTTTAAAGGCTCCTGACAGACGGGTGGCAGTGTGACGCCCGCTGGGCTGCAGCCCACCTGACAGGCCCCGGTCCCACACGAGCCATCTGGCCACACAGGGGTGGCTCTGGGCGTTTGGGGGTGGCGGCCGATTTTCGAGGAGTGGGTGCAGTGACTGTCCAGTTGACACCCATTTCTAACACCCAAGTAAGCAGGTGTCAGCCTCTCCGCTGGGATTCTAAATCGAGCAGTAACTGCCTCTCTTCAATGGGACTGGCTACGGCCGGGGCTCAGCCCCGTGTTCAGGTGGGGGGTGCTGACGAAAGCCGAGCTCGTGGAGGCAGCGGCGGAGCTGTCAGAACCTCGTCCAGGAGACAGAGACAAGCACACTGCTGCCTGGTGGCTGGGGCCCAGCGACACTTCCAGGCGGCAGCTGATAGCTCCTCCCAGGCACGAACGCCTGACCTGGAGCTCGCGCTGCAATGTCGCGAGGATGGTGCTGAGGCCCCTGCACCTTGGGGACTGACTCCTAGTGAGGACGGGACAAGCACAGAGATGCCCCAGAGCCAGGCCAGAGGTCAGCCTGGACCTGGGGTCACGCCTGTCCTGGGGTCACACTGGACCTGGGGTCACGCTGGCACATGGCCAAGCCTGGGAGAGTCAGGACAGCTACAGGAGATGCCTCAGACTCTGTTCGCAACCTGGAGTGAGCACTGCTGGCCTAGCGGTGGTGACAACGCCTGGTGCACTCACCCCGCCGACCGGCCTGGACACACGGCACCTGCTCGGCCTCCTGCGGGCGGAGGGAGACGGCCTGAGACCGGGCTCACACTCCTGCAAGACTGAAGCATGGTCTGGAAAAGCCAGAGAAGGGGCTGGGCTGGCGGCCACAACCGGGAGGAGCGAGCAGGCCACGGACGAGACACAGGCCCACCCACTTCTGCGCCTTCCGCTCGGCCCAGAGCCTGCGGGGACGAGGAGGGGCTGCCTGGGCTGCCACGTCCTCGGGAAGGACCGAGGTCCACCCTAGTCTCTGTGACCGTGCCAGAGGCCAGGGCGGGGGGGCTCAGAGAGAGAGAGAGAGTACCCCAAAATACTCCCAGGGACCCCAGGCTTCCGTCCCCAGTCAGAGTGAACTTCACTGGCATCACATCCCGTGGTCTGGAGAGGTGTTGGGATGATGAAAAGTCTGACTCCTGAGCTGTGGTTGCCAAAGGCTCTGAAATCGGGGGGGGGGGGGGTGTCAGGGGTCAGGCTTTCCTCCGAGGTTTCTGGCGTGGCCTCTCCGAAGGCCTTCTTCTCCCTGGACCAGAGTCAGAAACGCGCAGAGCAGGGCCGGGGGCCGGGGGTGCGTCTGCCCTTGGACTTCTTCCCACTCGCGGAAAATGCGAGTCTCTGTTTGAAAGTGAGAGAGTCTGGCTCCGTTCTGATCCCGCCTGTCAGCCTCCGAGCAGGCACACAGCGCCGGCGTTCGGGTCTGTAAATCAGGAGCTCTGACCTAGCGCTTTCATAAGTCAGAAAGCGCCAGTGAGGCCTCGCGGGTAGCATGCCTCTCAGGCGTAAGAACGAGCATTTATGTTGCTTAAAGGGCAGCCAGGCCTCCTGGGCTGTGGGCTTTCTGAACCTCAAACCCAGCGACCGGGCCAGTGAGGACCCCGCCTCCCTAAGAGGGTACGCTGTCTGGAAGGGCCGGACGCCCTCATGGCAGGTGCCCACGCAGACGCGCCTGCCCACCAGGGACCACCCCACCTGGAGTCCCTGTGGGAGAAGGCAGCTTTGCACCCCGAGAGCAAGGTTGGTTGGCTATGAAAGAAAAGAGTGCCGGCCACTTCAGTCACGTCCTAGACCCCTTCCGCAGGACGGGAGGAGTGTGGTCGGCCGACTACGAGGAGGTCAAAAACAGAAACGGGCCCAGGTCAGCAGCAGCAGAGCGTGCGTCCCATGGGTGACGGCACAGCACCCGCCTTCTGTGTCTGGCTTATCGGTCCCAGCCCAATGTCCTCAAGGTTCATCCACGTCTCAGCAGGTGCCGGAACCTCCTTCCTTTTAAAGCCGAATCACACCCCACCGTGTGGATGGCCACATTTTGTTATCCCGCTCGCTCGTGGGCGGACCCCTGGGCTGCCCCACCCCCGACTGCTGTGAACAACGTGCCGCGAACATGCTGTACAAGCGTCTCTCCCAGACCCTGTGGCCAACACTGGGGGGCTCTACCTGGCCTTCACTCTATTTTAATACATGACTTCATCTTTCTCTGCGGCACTTTCTACACAAGTTTGTAAAGTCTGATGGATTTAATTGAGACTGCAAGTAACCTTTTTTGACCTTCACAGCCAATGTCATCTCCGAATAAGCTACAATTGGGGGGGGTGGGGGTGGGGGACCGCAGCCCCTGTCCTGCCGCCTGCATTGGCTTCTTCATCACCAACAACTGATTATAATCAAGTTCCTACTGAGATTTGAAAACAGGAGACTTTTCCTCGCTTGGGGAGCTGTCACCCCTGGGACACCTTCTAAAATCTTCACCTTGTGCCCCCGGCGCTGTCAGCCAGCCCCGCCACCTTCAGCGTGGACGGCTCGCCCGCTTCAGGTTGGTGTGACAGCCCTCAGTGAGGTCCCCAAGGTCCTCGCCTGAAACCAGGCACACCCACCGCCGTCACTTCCTCAGAGCCGGGCGGCCGGTGAGTCCTTCCTAAACCAGGGCCCTTGGTGACAACACACAGCCCGTGCACAGGACACCGCTCCCCTCTGTCACTTCCAGGCACCGTCACCACCAGCTTTCCTCTCCGGGCAAGGACACGGAGTCCTCACATGCGTTCCAGCTCGAGAGACCCCCGTCCGCCGCACCCTCTGGGTGGAGTGCTGCTGCCCCTCTCGTGTGCAGGTCCGACCCCCTCTTGCCCTGCTGCCCACACCAGGCTTTGAGGCCTTTGTTTGGAGGACTCTGGAAATACGGACAAATCCATTTCCTCCGGCACAGAATCTTTAAAGGTCCAATGGCGCCCCCGCGTGGGGACAGACAAGAACACCGACCAGGGAACCAGGGCTGCGGGGCCTGGATAGAGCATATCAGCTGTTTAATTAAGACCACGTGCTATGTTTATTATCAAATGTTTTCATTCATTTATTTCCCCAACAAATATCTCCTCAGGCCTCTGTATCCCCCAAGCATTGCAGCAGGTGCTTCACAGGAAGGAACGCCCTGAACGCGACACAGCCATGCGAGGCCACAGCTGGTCCTCAGAGTCTGTGAGAACACGGATGTCCCCAGCATGGCCACTCTACGACGGGAAGAGACCCCGCGATGCCCTGGATTTCTTCATTCCAACTTTCCCCCCACGAAAAAGCTGGCAGTTATGATGACAGGAGAAGGCTGAGCGTGTTTGCGCAAGCAACGGCGTTATCTTGCTGGGCTGGAAATAATTCTGGGAAAGTGTAATTTACTGACAGAACACGCAAATGCCACCTCCCCAGGGACCAGAGTTACTGGGTTACGTCACCAGCTGCTCTGAAAGTTGGTCCCCTCCTGGAGCGCGGCCCGGCTGTCACTGTCACTGTCACGGCCACACAGCAGGACAGTGAGGCGAGGGGCTCGCTGGGGCCAGTGCCCGGAGCAGGAGGGGGCGGGCGGCCCGGAGAGGCTCACCCCACTGCCGGCAGCCCCTGCGAACACCCCACCTGCAGGACGCAGTGCCCAGGGGCCCTCGCTGGCCCTACTGTGCGCATAGGACACACTGACTCCGGGCTACATGACCCGCCTGAGGAAGCTCCAATGACCGCCAGCTGCGGTCCCCGCTAGGCCGTAAAATAAAATAAACCCCAGGCCTCTTGCGTCAGAGGCTGGGCAGGACCGAAGGAGCTGCAGCTTCTCCCTGCCACCACGCGGGGGCCAAGCGGCATGTGTGGCGGCGGTGGATTCTGGGCCCCGTTCTCACCGAGGCCAGGGGTGGAGGGCCCGGCTCCCCGCCAGCCATGACGGTGCCGCTCACGTCACTCATGTAAGAGATACTTAACGTTTTTCTTTAAATCAATTTGTAATATAGTGCTTTTATAACTTAGCCTTATCCTAAGTAAACCAAATAACAACACGGCTTAACATATTTGTTCTATGACACATTCAAACATATAACTATATGCCGATTTAAAAAAAAAAATGTCCACATACTCCCTAAAAGCCTCTCGGACCGAAGGGCCCAATGTAGCGGTTCTGAGAAACGGGAGTTAACTTTGCCTTTGCAGAAGCGCCGTGGGTTACACACGCCCGCGCGCCCCTCGCTCCTATTGCTCCGGGCCCCTCCGTGCCCTCAGAACCAGGCTGTGCAGACACTCCCTGGCGGCATGCCTCCATCTAGTGGCTGTCACTCTGTTGCACCGAGAAGCCTGCTCCTGCGGTGGCGCTGGGTACAGGGTTTTCTTTCAGGGGCTAGAAAATGTTCTGGAATTAGATGGTGGTGACAGTAGCATACCTTTGCGAATATACTAAAAACCACTGAATTGTGCCCTCTAAAGAAATGCTTACATTCTAAATTTATATCTCAATTTTTATTTATTGTTTTAAAGATTTTATTTATTTCCAGGGAGAAAGAGAGGGAGAGAAACATCGATTGGTTGCCCCTTGCATATGTCCCGCCTGGGGACCTGGCCCACAACCCAGGCATGTGCTCTGACTGGGAATCGAACTGGTGACTTTTTGGTTCACAGGCCAGCCCTCCAACCACTGAGCCGCACCAGCCAGGGCTATATCTCAATTTTGTTTAAGGGAACTATTATGGAAGGATTCAACGTGAACAACAAGAGAAAACACTGCTCGTGCCTTCTTATGTGAAATTCCCTAAAACACGGCGAGGGGGCCCTTTTCTCTCCTGTGTGTTGGGACATGATGTTTACATCCAGGGACTGGAAGAAATCATAAACATGGACGCTGAGTGTCTCTAAGCTGTGGCTACGGTTCCTATTCAACACAGTTTCCCCAGGATCCCTGTATGTGATATTCTTTTTAAGGCCATTTCTCCCTAAAAAGCACTTCAAGCAGCGGTTACGCAGACCTGAACATGCAGCATTCGCCAGTGCTCCTGCCCGCTGTGGAGTCCGTGGGTGAGGCTGGGAAGCTTTTTGCAAAGGGGAGGGTGCGACCAGCTGTGCTCGGCGGAAGCCCTGCGTGATTACAAGCCATGGCGCCAGGCCCAGCCCACACAGCCCCCCATGCCCGCTGCAGCCACACAGAGGCCCTGACGGCCCCCCCCACACCAGCTCCGGAATCTCCCTGTACCTCACGGGGATGGATCACTGCAATTACTCTGTGAAGGGTGTTGCCGCTGGATGCAAAACACCCAGCAGCAGTAATTGTTATCATTTAGGAGTCAGCGGCAACCTTCCAGCTGAGATGCAGCCTCGGCCGCACGCAGCCACAGGTGCGGGGAAGCAGCAAACAGCCAACTGAGCAGAGCACATACGGGGGCGTGGGTGGGATCCCAACACGGGCTGTCCTGGTCCCAGCGACACACAACCCCAGCTGCCCCTTAGGTCTGCTGCTGCCATGCCTTGTCTGTGAGCCTCAGAGGAAGCGGCAGCCCTGGCCCCACAGGAAGGCCCTGCTGCCCAGCTGCCCCCACAGTGGTGGGAGCCCCCCGACCTGTGTCCTCATCTGCAGAGCCACTCAGGCCAGCTGCGTGGGCAGCTGGAGGGCCACACTCACTCTGAGCCCCACAGGCCGCAGGGCAGCCAGCCCTCCAAGGCAGCCCCTCTGCGCAGCCCGCAGCCTCTCCCCTCCTCTCCTCTCCTCACAGCACTTGGTCCTAAACACACCCTCGGGCCCATGTTCTCCTCTCGTGTACAAACCCCATGCACAGCCCCCGCCCCCCCACGTTGCGATGAAGAGGTAGATGCCACAGCGTTGCTGCTCTGCTGCAGAATGTGGGAAAACAGACGCCAGTGAGCTCTGGAGACCAACGGTGGGAAGAGCTGTCCCTGGGTCTCTGGCCATCGATGGCCTTTTCTTCCCTAAGGCATTTGGTGAGTGTGGGCAGAGCCTGAGCCTGAGCTTGTCAAAGATGCAGACTTGGCCACAGTGAAGTCAAGTCGCCTGTGTGGGCTGACAGGCTGCAAAGGTCCCCCTCACAGCACATTTGCTTGGTGCCAGGGAAGCCTGCAGGGCTTGGGGTTGTGCCCAGGCTTGCAAGACAGGGCATAGTCCCCTGCCACTTGAGATAAGAATAACTAAGTCCCTGCCGGCAGGCAGGGCTGCACCAGCACACAGAAGTCTCACTCTTGAGATGCCTGAAGCCAAGAGCATGGAGCCACACCTAAGAATCCAACGCAGCTCTGGCGTAATCAGTTGCCAACTGAATGGACGTGATCAGCCCTGAAAACTGCATTGGCTACTGCAGACAGAGGCGTTCTGGTCGGGCATGTTTGGCGGACATTCCCAGGACAGCACTGGGCCTGGCAGGCCTGTGCAGAAGGGGGCCCAGGAGCAAATCTCGAGACACTCATTGAGGGGACAGGGTCCAATGGAAGCAAAGAGGGCTCTCTGGGGCCCTATGGGATGGTCTCTTGAGGCTCCTACAACTGGGGAGGGTAGCAGCTGGAGAAATTGCAGGAGCCACTGAGCCTGCAAAAGTATGTTTCTGTGACAGCTGGATGGACCTGGGGTGGTCAGAGGGGCTGAGGTCACCGCCTTTTACCAGGAAAAGGATTCGTGCATCAGGAAAATAAAAATAAAAATACAGAATACCCCCTCTGCAAGGCAGGCTAGATAAAGTCGGCATGCCACTGTGGTTCAAATACCGGGCAGGCAAAGTAAGTTTACAGGTGTGAGTATGCAAAAGCGTTTATTCTTGTATTATTGCTTATTATGGTAGGGTTTTCCATAAGAACAACTGGATGTTAGGATGGGGGGCATCCAACCGCCCCTCATGGCAGCGATGTGAAAAATGTGTTGCTGTTTTCTAAGAAGTGAGGGTCAGAGTCACTTTAATAGGAAATATGTGCTTTCACCAAGAGTTAGATGTGTTGATTGCAGAAGCACAATGCTCCTTGGAGTGAGATGTGCGTGCTTCTTGGGAGAACCAGGGAAAGAAAAATCAGCTGCTGGGGAGGGTGGCTTCCTGGCCGCGCCCGAGGATCCGGGCCTTGAAGCTGCCTCTAGGGACAACCCCAGAGGGCCAGCGGTGGGGCCAGAACACAGGTAGGGAGCGCAGATGCTGAGGGACCGTCTGGGAAGGCCGGTGCCCAGGAGGCCCCTCGTAACGTTCAGAGACACTGAGGTCAGTGCCCACGGCGCACGGCAGGCCTGCTCGTTCTCTCGCTCTTCCACGTGTGTGTTTCTGTTCTTCTAGGGATTCATCTAGTTCACCTAACTTCTCTAGCAGGTGCTCCTGTTATTCCCTGAGAACCGTTTTAATGTCCGTGAGGTCGGCAGGGCTATTTTCTCTTTCATTTCTGACTTTGGTAATTCCTTTTCATTTTCTTGTCAATCTGGCTAGTTTTGTCAAATTCTTAATCTTTTCAAAGAACCAACTTCTGGTTCCGCAGACTTCCTCCACTCTTTCTCTATTCGTTTATTTCAGCTCTAATAATTATTTCTCGCCCGCCTGCTCCGGGTGGCGGCCGAAGGCTCGATCGCCGACCTGCTACGCCTTCTCCTTCACACACAAGCATCTCTGCCATGCACTCCAAGCACTGCCGCAGCCGCCGCACACAAGTCTCAGTCTATGTGTTCGTCCCTTCACTCGCGTTTTCTTACGGCTCCTTCATAGTCTTTCCTTTCCGCTGCGAACGTCCCACGTTGTCCGAATTTAATTTCACGATGGACACAGAACAAGCTCCGAGCGGTTTACGTCCACTCTGAGAACAAGTTTTGGTCCCGCCCGAGACCAGAGGGCGGCGCCGGCCCTGCCGCCTGCACCGCGGATCCCGCCTGCACGGCCTTGTGCCCGGGACCCAACCTCTGCTGCCCTGGGGACACAGGTGCTACTGTCTGCAGCGGCTCAGCAACAGGCGTCCCTCCCCGCGGTAAGGACTGCCCTTCACGGTCACCACCACGACTTCCGTTAGCTCTCCGTACTAGGAACCGGTGACGACGCCGAGGCCCCCCCTGCCGGGCACGTGGGCAGGACAACTAGGTCATCGCCTGAATTACACGAGACAGGACGACTGGGGGTGCCCTTCGCTCCCTGGCCCCGGACCGCGCACTGGCCTGCCGCGACTACGACTCAGCGGCGCGCGTTGTATGCCGGAACTTGTAGTTCGCAGGGCGCCCGACATAGCGCCCGAGGAGCTCGTAGGAGGGCGGCCCGCGTTGCATGCTGGGACTCGTAGTTCTCAGAGCGCACGACATAACGCGCGAAGAGTCGGTAGGCCGGGGGCCCGTGTTGCATGCCGGGGCTCGCCGCGTCTGACGCAGATCCGCGGAAAAGGAACGCGCGGTGCATGCCAAGACTCGTAGTCTCAGGGGGCGCACCTTAGCGAACGAGGGGACGTAAAACGACGGCCCGCGTTGCATGCCGGGACTCGTAGTTTTCAGGCTGCGCGACTTAGCGCGCGAGGGCACGGTAGGACGGCGGCCCGCGTTGCATGTCGGGACTCGCAGTGCCTGATGGAGATCCACAGCAAGACAGTGCGCGGTGCACGCTGGGACTCACGGTTGAAAGAGCCCCCGGGCATGAGCGCGTAAAGGGGCCTGTGGCCAGCGGCGCGCGTTGCAGGCCGGGACCAGCGCTCACAGAGTAAACCAGGCGTAGCAATACTGTTCTCGCCGGGCCCGGCCGCACGGGCTTGGTCCTGGGATGCTTCTGGTACCCATGGCCGGTGCAGCAACCCTAGGGCCCGCGTGGGCTTGTTTACACGCGGGCCCCCCGGCGCACGCACGTGGCGTAAGACGTCACACGCTGTCCCGGAAGTCGGCGCGGACCTGGGCGGCGAGTGGAAGCCGGTGCTGGATTGGGAGTCGCAGTACAGCCACCGCCGCCGCTTGGGCCAGGGTCGCCTGCCCTCCCGTCCGCCATGGACGCCGGGCACTGAGCGTGGGCCCGCCGCATCTCTGCAGCGACCCTGCCGGCCGCGATGGAGGCGCCGCCCGCCGACCGCGTTCCCGCCGAGGGCACCCCGCCGGCGGCCGTGGCGGAGGTGCGCTGCCCGGGCCCCGGGCCGCTGCGCCTGCTCGAGTGGAAGGTAGCGGCGGGCGCGACCGTGCGCATCGGCTCGGTGCTAGCCGTGTGCGAGGCCGCCGCCGCCGCGCCGCCCGCCGAGCCCGCCCCTGTCCGCCCCGGCTCTGGGAGTTGCGTGCGCGCCGAGCGCAGGCTGAGGTCGGAGCGCGCCGGCGTGGTGCGGGAGCTGTGCGCGCAGCCCGGCCAGGTGGTGGCCCCCGGGTGAGTGGCTGCGGAGGGAGGGCGGTCGGGCGTCGCGAGCCGGGAGAGGGGCCGGGGCCGCCCTCGGGGGAGAACTTTCCTAGGGGGACCCCCCCGCCCAGCCGCGCGTCCTTCTAAGGCTGCGCAGCAGTCACTGCTTGCGAGTTGTCTTTGAGATGGGCGGTGTTCGTTGTTTTCCTGCGATGGGAGCCTGTCCCCACGACACCGCGTTTGCAGGTCAGGACGACTCGGCGCGCTGCACGCTTGTAATCGCGCTATAAACTCCTGGGGGCGTGCCCTTCAGGTTCTTGTAACCCTTGTGGAACGCGGTTGTAAAACCCGACGTGGTTCTGCACGTAGTTCAGGAAGGGGTGCAGCTGGGCGCACGCGGTGCTTCACCGGCCTAGGATGGGCTCAGCTGCGGGGGCTGGGTTTCAACCTCACAAAGGGACCGATTTTCCCTTTGGAGGTGTGTGAGCCTGTCGGGGCGTACTCTGTGCGCTCTTGAGATCAAGTTGAAGTGCTTGGGGCTCGCTGTTTCCTTTGTCAGAGACAGGCAGGCGGGGCAGGTGAGCATTCCTGCCTCCGCCTGGAGCGATTGGTGCACAGCCTCCGCGCAAGGCCACAGTGTAGCCGCTCCTGCCTTGCCTTGGTGGTGCCGCTGGCTCTGGTCTGCTCCCCTCTCCCTGGGGCTTGCACTGACTCTGCTGCGGGGCGGGGCGGGGCTGGTGCCCCCTCCGGGAAGCTGATGACCAGGACAAGATGGGATAAGCCCATCTCTCATCCCAGTCCCGGGAGCCTCGGCTTACGTCCACCTCCCTGCTCATCCTTTGGAGACGGAGCGGGGTCCTCAGCCTTCAGCCCAGACGCCCAGGCCTGTCCACTGAGTGCAGCGGGGGAGGCAGGAGGAGGATGCCGCCTCAGGGCGCACCCCCCACTGGAGCTGGCTCCCTTTGGAGGGACGGGCTCCATGTTGTCTGTGTGGCGCAGTTGCCTGCTGTCATCACTGCTTTGAAGTCACATCTCGGTGGACCTTTGGGCCTTAATGAGCCTGTAAACCTGCCAGTCTGTGCCAGATGGAGGTGAAGCCGGTGCTCGAGTGTCACCACGTAGCGCTCCCAAGATGAAGAGCTGTCCTCTGTGCAGAGGGGGCCGCCAAGGTCGAGGCAAGTCAGTGACTGAGAAAGTCTACGCGCTGTGCCTGGTGACATCCGCTGGTCTGGAATCAGTAACTCCGTGCAGCCCCCTCCAAGCCAGCCCAGCAGCTGACCGGACGACCGGTTCGCAGCAGCGAGCATGTCCTTCGTGTTTGGTGGTTGAGACCTCAGGGTGTCTCGCTGCAGCCGTTCACGGCAGGGCTCTGGGAGGAGCTGTTGGCTGGAGCGTTTCTCCTGGAACGCGGGCGGCAGTGAGGACGCTGCCGGTGCAGGGCTGGGCTCTCCTGGCCGAGTTGCCCTTGTTGCCTCTGTCACCACGTCCAGCAACTGTAGGAACCAAGAAACACTGGCCTTTTCTGTGCAGACCGTCAGTGAGGACTTGTGGGCTCTTATTTTATTCAGTGGGTTATGTTACTATTATTTGTCTTGGGATCCAAATTATCCTCAGGTTGGTCAGTGAGAGCCCCTTCAGGCCGGCTCTCTGACAAGGTCCTGTCCATCAGAGCACAGCTCCGTTTTCTGACACAATTAGTATTTAGTCCACGGTTCCCCCAGCCCAGCCCTGGAATCAGCCATTTCTCCAAGAAGTCCTGCTTCTTTCGGTGGAGAATTGAGGCGGGCCGCCCCCAGCGCCCGCGGCTCAGTGGAAACTCACTGTCCAGCAGCGGTGTCTCAAGATCATGGATGAGAGACAATAAGTAACCCACGCACTGTATTTTGTCTGGGACGAGGAGAGGTGGCTGATCTCTCTAGTGGAGAAGAGCCCCGATCAAGCCTTCCAAGCTCCTTTTATTGAGGGGGGTATCCAGGGGATACAGAGTCAGGATACACAAATCATCACTTTCAAATGCTTGGGTTACTGCTAACAAGCACTGGTTACTGATAGTGATGTAAGGAACACAGTGAGCATCCTGGGTCACGGTCTATTGGGCATCCTGGCACTGGGTGGACATCAGGTGCAAAGCTTTATCCACCTTCCGGGTACGTGATGTCACACAGGGCCTGTAGCTAACCTAAGAGATGAGAAAAACAGAGCAAGCCTCAAAGCGTTCTTTAAATCCAGTTCTCACAGGAACCCCCTGATGGGCTTTCGGGTCATGCCTGCCTCTCGCCTTCCCAGTCTTCTGGTCAAGACTTACAGGCCTCCCAGGGGTGCCTAACTTGCAGCCAGGCTACAATTCCCAAAACCACGCAGGGCGGTGCCCTGCAGAGAATGTCATTTAGAAGCCATGATCTGGGTACAGAGTGCCCTTGTTTTCCGAGGGCACCCCAATATTCGGACACTCAGAGCTTAGGGGAGGCTGGGCCCAGCCCAGTGTTTCACAGCAAGCACCCGCTCTGCAGGCAGAGCCCGGGGTGCCCCGCCCGACACTTGGCTCTGGCTGGTGCACCTGCACCCTCCAGCCGCCCTGCTAGAGCAAACGCCAAGACTGACGAGGACACAGTTCAGGGAAGTTTGGTATGTGCGTATTTCCCTGGGCCTCGTGTAAGTATCAGTGGGTGGAGGGGTCACATACAGTCTCACCACCGTCACACCCCATCATAGGATGCACTTGGGCAGTGCCACCTGTGTGCGTGCCCCATGCGATCTAGTTCAGCTCTGAGCCCATCCCCCACCCCACCCCTCACCATCCTCCCCAGACTGCAGAAGCTACAGAGACTACTCAGTGGGCCGATGGGCATGCCTTTAGCCAAGACGTGCAATAGGCTGTGATGCATGTAGCTCTGGGTCACCCGCCAGGAAAGGCTCTGAGCCAACGCCCATCTGGGTGCTGTGGGTGCCCTGTGCACTGTAGAGTGCTTCGCAGCAGGCCTACCCCCACCCTCTAGTTGCCAGGAGCCTGCTCCTTAGTTATGATGTCCAGGGGTATTGCCAGACGCGTAGTGTCCCCTGGAGTCCTGACCTGCTCTATAGAGTGAGACTGGCAACACCTCGACCCCTGCACAGAAAAGTACACTTCTGATGTCACCAGCATGTAAAAGACTTCGAGGTAGGCGGGACTCGGTCCACTCTCTTGGCTCTCTCGGGCCGAGAGTGCACAGGGTCCTTGGCAGCACGTGTGCCTTTGCTAGGAGCCTGCCAGCGGCTGGTCTGCCTGGGACTCAGGAGCCAGGGAGGGCCATGCACCCTGCTCTGTTAGGACTCAACGTCCCTTGGGCCCTAAGTTACAGCATGGTAGGAGGGCGGGCCATGTGTCACCCAAGGCGTCGGCAGGGGTGGCCCAGGCGGCGGGAGCCCTGTGCCAGGGCACCACCAGCAGTGCTGGGGCAGTCATCCACCGGCATGCCATTGGGTGACGGTGGCCATGGCATGGAACAGTGAGGTCCCAGGGATCTGCAGTGTGCACACCTCTGAGGGCTTCCCTTGGCCACTGAGGACAAGTTAGAAGTTGGCTGGGGGGCGGGGCCATCTGTGGAGCAGGCAGGTGGGGGGGGCGGGGGGCTGTGGGCAGGAGTCCCTGGGAGGGGCCTGGACCCTCTGCCTCTCCTGCTGTGTGTCCTGCTGGAGGGCCTTTCTGAAAGGTCGCGAACTACCCTTTGTTGGCAAATCCAGTGGCCTGGGCTTGTGTGTGTGTGGCCAGCGTGGCCAGTGCGTGCACTTTGGGTGCAGTTCGGTGAGTCTGACAGATGTCTGTGCCTTGGAAGGCGCCCCCCCCCCCCACCTGCCAGCAGGACCTCCCTCTCGTCCGGACCTACGTTTTCACCCAGTCTGGCTTCTCTCGGGGCATTTAGTGCTGACGCTCTTCCTGGAAATGTTCCCTCCCTGTTGCCCCCGTGGGCCTGGTTCTGTGCCCGTGACACTGACGCTGACTTTAGTTTTGTTCATCCTCCTGCCCACCCTTAATCGTCGGGACGCCTCGAGCCAGTTGTCGTCTGTGCCCTGGTCGTGGGGACGCCAGACCCATCCACTTCCTGGCCGTGCTCAGCTCCCCGCCCAGGGCCCCTGACCCTCCCTTGCTGGCTCCCAGGAGAACCTGCTGGGCTTGTTTGTGTTTTGCTCCTGTTTCTGGGCCTCCTGCTCCTTGGGTCCAGTCCGTCCTCAGGGCCTGCAGGCCTCTGCATGGGGCTGCTCTCTGCCCCGCACCCTCCCCCGGGCCCTCTGGGGTCCAGGCCTCCGCCCGGGGCTGCTCCGCTCAGACCTTGGGCCTCAGGCCAGGGCGTCTCGCTGGCTTCCTCATCATCTGTCCCGGAAGCTGCCTTCCACCTAAGGCAGAGTTAGCCCTCCAGAGCGCGGTTTTCACCCGTGGGCAGCCAGAATGTCGAACGCACGCACCGCCTGACTATTCTGCCAGGGGCACAGACCTCTTGTCCCTTGGATGGTCAAATAAAGAATGACAGCAGTAGCCACCCGGTATTTTTTTGGTGTGCTGAAGAATTTTACTAATTTATGTGCCATCCGTCTTAGTGAGGCAGGTTTCTTAATAAACACAGAGAAAATTTGATATATTGACTGCATCAAAACTAAGAACTCGGTCTTCAAAAACACACTGTTAAGAAAATGAACAAGCAGACTCCAGACTGGAAACCTGGACCTTATAAAGCGTTTCGACCTGTTCGTTGGTTGAGCTGGAGACACACCGAGTGTGTCTTCAGGTGAACGTTTTCAGGGGCGAGTGATGAATTCCTGGTCCAGTCTTGGAATTCCTGAAAAAGTATCCTCCAAGCCACAAGTTTTAGTTTAAACACAAGTGAAGTGACTAAAAGCAAACTCCAGGTGCCCCCTCCACCCCCCAGTCACTGGTGGCATGTGGCCCGTGTGCTTGTGATCCTCAGGCAGCAGGACCTGGAGGAAGATGTCGGCAGTATCGGCACGTTGAACCCCGGGGCACGCGTGAACAAGCCCATGGGCTCTGCTTCTCCTGCTCCCTGCTGCCAGCGTTCCGAGCAGCAAACTGAGCAGATTTTTACCAGGTTCAGGGGCCCGACAGCGGGCCTCCAAGGACCCATTAGCCAGGGATCAAAATGCACCTTAGACTTCTGGAAAAAGCCATGGGGTCCCTTCGCTGACTCTGCCACGTGTTCTGAGGCGAGGGAGGGACCCCAGTGGGGACAGAGGTGAAATTAGAGAGCATTAAGGGGTCTGGGAGAGCGAGTGGGGGACCCTGGGGCCTGCTGAGCTGCAGGGAGGGTGTGTCCTTAAGGCTCCAGGCGGCTGACCCAGAGGGCCTGGGAGGTGTGGGTGCTCCTGTGGGGGTCGCTGAGCCTGGGTGACTGGAAGAAGGGGTGCCCAGGTGGGCTGGGTTTGCGTGTGGGTGGGGTGCTGTGGAGCCACCCGGGGGAGAAGGGCATCCGGGCCTGGGACCAGAGACTGGATGCGGCTCAAGACCCAGTGGTGCAGCCTGAAGAAGTACAGGGAGCCCAGAAATTCAGGGCCAGGCAGGAACCTGAGGCAAGAGGAGTCTGTCCAGTGACGGAGGGAGAGGCGCCTGCGGAGCTGTGTGGGGTCCCGCGGGGGCTGGTCTGCTCCTCTTCCTTTAGATGGGAAATCAGCACAGGTTTCCGCTGAAGGCTTAAGTGTCAGGGCAGGCGAGGGCACGCCGGGGGCTGGGGGCCGGGGGACAGTGAGGCCCTTGCCTGGGGCCCCCGCTTGGCCCCAGGGACCCGTGTGAACAGACAAAGTCACGAGTTCTGTGTTTGTGGGGGCCGGAGCGTTGCAGCAATTCCAGCAGAAGCGTGGTAGCCTCTCTGAGTGGGGGCGGGGGGTCCTTTATTGCTCGCTGGTGTTTTTGTCCCTTCCTGTCGACAGAGTATTGATTTTTAAAGGGTTGATCAGAAACGTAAGAGGATTTGAGTCACTGTGGTGTTACCCTCCTGTCCTGTGTGGGTCACTGTGTTTTACGGGCGAGGAGCCCCTCCTCCACTTTAGGGCCCGAGAACTGGGCCGTGGGGGGTCCTGCTGCTTCTGCGCAGGCCGGGGGTCTTCCTCCCCCTCGGCGTCCTCAGGCGGGCGGGGCGGAGCAGTCCCAGCGCCTGCCTCCCTGATGTCTGCTTTCTGCCCGTTCCTAGAGCCGTTCTGGTGCGAGTGGAAGGGTGCAGCCACCCTGTCGTCATGAAGGGCTTGTGCGCCGAGTGTGGCCAAGACCTGACCCAGTAAGTGCCGCACTGGGTGTGAACTGGGTGCCTCTCGTGGGGGCGGGGCCGGGACTGACAGCAGCTGGCAGGTGCCCTTCCCTGCACTTCGCACCCAAGGCTCAGCTCACTGGCCACCCGCTGGGGACAGCGCTGGGGGCCCAGCTGCGTGTCTGACCCCGCAGTGCGTGGGGGGCGCCTTGCCAGCCCTGTCGGCACGTGGAGGGCTGGTGTCTGCTCGTGTCAGCTGCGCTGCAGGAGAACCCGGGGTGCCTAGAGCGGGATCGTTTCATCGGTTTCCTGTGCGCTCGCGAGGGGGTGTTGGCGGGTGCCAGCCGCACACTGGCCGCAGGGAAAGGCCGCCTCACAGCCCTCTCGCCTCCGCAGGCTGCAGAGCAAGAACGGCAGGCAGCAGGCGCCGCTGTCCACAGCCACCGTGTCTATGGTGCACAGCGTCCCGGAGCTGATGGTGAGCTCCGAGGTGAGTGCACCGAGTCCCGCAGCAGCACCGTTGTCTCCGAAGTGACCGTGGGTGGGGGGTGTCATGGGGTCGGGGTTTGCTGTCTCTTCCCCAAGGGATTCCCCCCCCCGGGGAACACCCAGCTCTGGCTCCTGGTCTGCGGGGCTGCAGCTCTGGTCCCCTGGAGCCTGGTACTGGGTGGGGGGTGGGGGAGGGTTAGCCACATGAACACGGGGCTTAGTGAGTGGAGCTGTGAGCGCAGATCTGGTCCCAGAGGCTGTGGAGCTCCCAGGGACCCCTGTGCGTGTGCATGCCGGCTGCCCCCACCCAGCACTGCAGGGTCTGCACAGATAGGAAGCTTGGAGCTTTCCCACGTCTGTTCCTTTCACATGTCCCAGGAGCCCTGGAGTCCCTGACTCCTCTTGCTTCCGTGGCCGGGGTCTAGTGGTGGGTGTGTGAACGTCCCCAGGACGGAGCCCGGCACAGAGTTGTTGGGGTTTCATAAAACGTCAGCTACAAAACCGTTTCCAAGCTGTGCGTCTTTGTAAGTCGATGATACACTGTAGCAATCTCTTTAGGTTTGTGCTTTTAAGCGACAGATGCCTGCTTTATTTTTTGCGAGAAAGACAAAATACCAGGTACGCGATTCTGGTTTGTCTGAGTCGCTGAACTTGAAACAATCATACATACGCGTGTGTAACAGAACGAGGGAGTCAGAGGGTAGAAAAAGAAGGAAGTCCCCACCCACCCACCCCCGTTCGTGTCGTCACAGAATCACTGTTGGCCTTGGTCTCTTGTGCTCCCTCATGAGGCCACATTTGTTGATGGTAGTAACTCAGTGTCAGCTGTAGGGAGAAACCATAGTGACGTGCCCCTGAGGTCTCTGTCGCAAGCCCACGTCATGCCCTCCATCAGCAGAGCGAGGTAGCACCAGGCCCTTCCAGGAGGGGCATCCTCGCGGGCCTGCCAGGGTGACGTTGATGCCATTCCGTCTCCAGGCCCCTCCTGGGTCTCTTCTAAGGTGGAGCCTGGCGCCGAGCTGGGCCCCTGAGACGCACCCCACACGTCTGCTGCTCCATGTCCTGGTCGCCCCTTGTCCAGCCCAGCTCCCAGCCCCCCCCGCCCGCCTGTCAGTTCCGCGGCTCCCCGGCGTTGGGTTGCACCGCAGCGTGCAGCCGAACTTGTGTAGGAACGGCCCCTTTCTCTCACCTCCTTTGTCGGTTCGCACCGTCGATGAGACGGCAGAATCAGGAGCACAGGGCAGAGGGCCGTGCGGGGGGCAGAGCTCGCACCATGGGCTCCGGGGCTGGGGTGCAGTCCTGTGGCCCCCTGCGTGGTGGGCGGGGTCAGGTCACTGCTCCTTCTCGCTCTCCCTGCAGCAAGCGGAGCAGCTTGGGAGGGAGGACCAGCAGCGGCTGCGCCGGCACCGGAAGCTGGTGCTCATGGTGGACCTGGACCAGACGCTGATCCACACCACCGAGCAGCTCTGCCCACAGATGTCCAGCAAGGTGAGTGCGGCAGGACCCGGCCTCGCACAGTCTGCGTCTGGCCAGCCCTGCTCAGCTCCTCGTCACCCACCGCGCAGTGCGCCCGGCCCTCGCGTGGCCGTGTGGCTGGGGGCAGGGTGCTCAGGGCCGGCCGTGGAGAGGCTTCGGGGAGATGAGCAGGATTGCGTCCCCCTGGGAGTGTCTGCAGCATCGGGGGCAGTGCAGATGGACATCTGGCTATGGACGAAGGCTGGACACCCTGGGCAGAGTCTCCTAGGAGACGGGGTAGGGGTCAAGAGTGAGACCCCGCCTGCAGGCTGCTCAGCAGGGAGCCGAGCAGTGGAGTTTCTGGACCCTCCAGAAGGTTTTTGTGCTGCAAGTGGCTGTTACGGCAGGTGTCAGCTCTGGATGCCGCTGCCCACAGAGACTCAGTGTCACCAAGGCCGTCCTCTGCTCTTCGCCTCGTTGCTGTGGGACAGCGACGTGCAGGCTCTGCCAGGGCTGGGGTTTGCGCGAGCAGAGCTCACTGCCGGTTGGTACGGCACTGTGGGAAGGGGTCCCTGGTGGGCCGCGGCCAGGCTGGCACGTGGGTTTGCTGTGCTTTGAAGCTGGGCATTTATAAGACAGTTTGGGCTGGCGGTGACATGCCGGCCTCTCAGCTGGTGTGGCCCAGAAGGCGCAGGTGCGCGGTGTCTGCGCGGCCTGTCCTCAGCGACTGCTGGCGGCTTCGTGGCGCTTCTGCCACACCTGCCCACGGCCGTCCCTCTGCTGTGCCCTCGACCGCCTGGCAGCAGGGCTTTGCCGGCCACTCAGCCCCGCTCACGCGCCGCAGCTGAACCTGGACACCGCCGGCGGCCTCAGACGCTTTTAGTTCTTGTGATTTTAAGGATGCTTTTTGCAAGTCGGGGACTCTGAACTGTTGAGTGGGGTGAGAGTTGTTTATAAAATTCAGACTCCAAAATCTTTTAACAGAAAAGCCTTGTGAGGACTTTGACTAACTTAGAGCTGGAAAAAAATTAACCAAGCCTAAGGTCATTTACCTTTTTTTTTTTTTTTTTAAGTTGTTTAGAGTATTTTTACTGGAAATTAATGATAAACAGGGTGGAAAGGGACAGACTTCACCTCGTAAGGGGAGTGAGCCTGTTTGCACGGCAATCGTGTGCGAGCAGGTTGGTGTTACCTGTTGCAGCCGGCGCCGAGGGGACTCGGAGAGCTGTGTCAGTCCCTGCTGTCTGCCAGACGATCGCGTTTGGAAACAAAGACGTGCAGGATGGCCTTTCAGGACACTTGGCTCCTGCCCATCATCAGCAAGAGTGCGGGCACAGCCGTCAAGCAGAGTGCGCGTCTGCTGGCGGCCTCGCAGCCCCCCGTGACGCGTGGGAGCCGGGCAGGGGCCCTCGTTGTCACAGATGGTCTCTGTTTTGGGGATACATGGCTCCCTTACCACAGGAGCTGCTGGGATCCCCTAGGCAGTGACATGGCTGTCGTCAGCGGCCGCCGTGCCGCGGCCACAGCAGAGGGGCCGCGCCTTCCTCGCCCGGCTCCTCGCTGATGGCCGTCTCCTCCACAGGGTGTCCTGCACTTCCAGCTGGGCCGGGGCGAGCCGATGCTGCACACCCGCCTGCGCCCGCACTGCCGGCGGTTCCTGGAGCACGTCGCCCGGCTGTATGAGCTGCACGTGTTCACCTTCGGCAGCCGGCTGTATGCGCACACGATTGCAGGTGAGTCGGGAGGCGGAGGAAGCTCCGTCTCGGCCTTACTGCGGGCCGGCAGGCAGGCGCCCCTCGGGCCATTCCAGGGGGACAGGCTGGTGTCACTCACATTGGGTGCAACCACAGGCCAGGTTGGAAGTCGGTCAGGACCTCAAGTACCTAGAAAAAGAAACGTGATGTAAAGAAACGTAAAAAAACGTTCTATTAACTGGTTAGGAAACAGGTCTGGAGCCACACTGCTTACGTCTGTCCACACTTGGCACTCTGGGTGCAGACAGACGGTCCCGTGTTGGGAGTGAGCGTGGCGGCTTAGCGTTGGCCTGTAGCCACGCTGGGCCGTGCAGCTGGGTGCATGCGTCACGTGAGGGCGGGAACCCTGGGCCTCGCAGCATTGCCCACGGTGGCCGCTCAGCTGGGGACTGAGCGTAGCACAGGCATCACCCCCCTGGTAGACGTAGTACCCCGGCTCCTTGGTGTTAGATGGGGGCTGGTTCGATTCAGCACATGAGAATTCAGAGCTCTTCACCGGCTGGGCTGGGCCTCTTCTTGGTGGAGGAATGAATTTCCCGTCCTCCATTCACACGTGGTTCACGAACACATCAGCCACACGTTAAAGTGGTGTCTCATAGCTGGAATTCCGCACCCTTGCCTTTAGCATGTGGCTGCTGCCTGGCTGCCTGGGACATGGGGTTGGAAGACGAATGTGACCGCGTCGTAGGAGTCTCACCCCCAGGGCATCAGGTCCTCCGGGTGCAGACCTCAGGGTCACTGGGAGGGTCGGAAGACCGGCGACTCGGGCCGAGGACACATCCCCAGTGATAACACGCACTTCCGAGTCTGTGTGTGGGCAGCTCTGCCAGGGCTCCACCTAAAAAGGTCTTCAGAGAACGCCGGCTGTGTTGTCAGTGTGTTTAAAGGTGCTGCTGAGGTGGCCGGTCTCCCCTTTGCTGCCCAAGCGGTTGGGGGGTGGGGCTGACACCAAGCAGCATGGCCAGCGTCCCGGCTCCATCCCGGGACCGCACACCTTGGCCGTGGCACCGTGGACACGTGTTCCCCAGCCACCAGGCTCTCAGCCTCCTGGAGGAGCCGTGTCTCCGGTCCCTGCTAGAGTCCAGGCAGCGTGAAGTCCAGTCAGTGATGCGTGAGCGGGCGCCTTAGACACGCACGTTCCATCAGACAAGGATCCTTGCATGGTGGCCGTCTCGCCTGAGAGGAGGGATGTGTCTGATGCCGTGTGTGACGCTCGTGTGAGCCTGAGGGAACCATGAGACCCACGCTGTGCAGCCCTGGAGCCTCCGTGGTCTGACGCAACTGTGACCTTGGGCTATGTCCTTTCCGCAGGCTTCCTAGACCCTGAGAAGAAGCTTTTTTCTCACCGAATACTATCGAGGGACGAGTGCATTGACCCGTTTTCTAAGACAGGGAACCTCAGGTACGTCCCCACCACACTCACGTGACACTGGGAAGACATGTTTGGAGTATCAGCTTCCCCCAGGTCTGCGCGTCTTTGCCACTGTCCCCCGGCCAGACCCTCCCTCTGCTGCCTCTCCCTGCGTGTCAGGGCTGTGGCGGGAGCCAGGAGGACAAGGGCGTGGGAGACGGAGCTGGGCTCAGGACTGAGGCTCAGGAAACGCAGGGGACAGTGTGGGCAGAAAGCGCCCCAAGCTACCCCAGGGGAAAGGCAGGCTGCCCCTGAGGTCAAGGTGCCGGGCGGTGGTGGTGGCGTCTCAGGAGCGGGCGTGCCCTTCCTGCTGCGAGTGAGGTCCTGGGTCAGGCTCCCGCCTGTCCCGCCGTCCGGCCCCTGCCCTGGGGGCCGCCCCCCCTCCTCCCAGGGACTTGAAAGGACAGCAGGTAGCTTCACTCCGGGGAAGTTTTTTCCAGCAGCTGAGCTTGAGCAAGGCCCTGCCTTCCTGCCTCTGAAAGCCCTCACCTGGGGAGCGGGTGTCAGGGCCGCGGGCGTGGCCCCCACCCACGGGAGGTGGTGCCTGAGGCTCCCTGGCCTCTGAGGAGAGTGGCAGACCCCTCATTCCGTGTCAGTCTCTGTGTTCCCTCTTAGTCCTGCTTCTGCTGGTTACGTCTAAAAGAACAAGGTTATTCCTTCTTGTAACTCGTACCATGAGTTCTGATACATTTGTGCTCCTAGAAACCTCTTCCCTTGTGGAGACTCCATGGTCTGCATTATCGACGACCGAGAAGACGTCTGGAAGTTTGCCCCCAACCTGATCACCGTGAAGAAATACATCTACTTCCAGGGCACGGGGGACATCCACGCCCCGCCTGGCTCCCGGGAGGCCCCAGCGAGGAGGAAAGGTGGGTGCATCCTTCTGCCCCCCGCAGGAGCCTCTGCCGTGTCCTGTCTCATGGCTGTCGAAGTTCAGGGTCCCCTGGCTGCTGTCTGAGTCCATTTCAGGGTCCCAGAGGCTGTGGGGTTGGTGGCGTCCTGCAAAGCATGACGTCGCTTGGTTTCAGTTTGGGGGTTTGTTAACAGTACTAACCTGAACACTTCTGCAGTTGGGTAGGATTTGGGGCGACGCTCAGGCGTGTGGTTACTGCTGCCGCCACCACAGCGGGCCTGAGCCCTCAAGGCCGGGAGGAAGTGGGCTTGGTGGCCGGGCTGGACAGGGTGTGGCCGGTGTGTCCTGTTCCCTGTGCGGTAACCTCTGCTTCCGTGTGCACGTGCAGTGAGTCATCCCCCCAAAGGTTCTGACGTCACAGAACACGCCCCGTCCATCAAGGACCCCGTGGAGGGAAGGCAGGTTCCCGGGGTCGAGCAGAGTAACGGCCTTGGGAAGCCCACAAGGGAGCTCAACGGGGACTGGGCCCCACGCGTCCAGGGGGCACCGCAGAGCACCCGGCCTCCTGCCCAGACCCCGCTGGCCGACGAGAGGGGCCCCTCAGCATGTGCGCAGCAGCAGGGCCGGACCTCGGCGGAAAAGCAGCCCGTTCAGGGCAGCACGCATGGCGACCTGGACTTGGACTTATCCAGCGACAGCGAGGGCAGCAGCGCCTCAGAGGGCGAGAGCAGGGGGCGGGGGGGCAGGAAGAAGCCTCTGTCCGCACGGGACTCCGGGAGGGCCGGGCAGCAGGGCGGGCCCACTGGCCTGGGAGGAGAGAGGCCCGCGGGGGCAAATCACTGCGGGGAGCCTGCGCCTGGCGCCCACCCAGACTTGCAGGAGGAGGGCGAGCGGGACAGCCTCTGTGGGCTGACGGGCGGCCCTGCGGACAGGAAGGAGGCGGAGACCGAGTCCCAGAACAGCGAGCAGTCAGGCATCACGGTGGGCGAGTCCCTGGACCAGAGCGTGGAGGAGGAGGAGGGGGACGAGGAGGACGGGGACGAGGACGACCACCTGGTGCACCTGGAGGAGATCCTCGCCCGCGTGCACTCCGACTACTACGCCAGGTACGACTGTTACCTGCGCGGGGAGACCCCGGAGGCCCCTGACATTCGGAAGATAGTCCCTGAGCTCAAGAGCCGAGTGCTGGCGGGCGTGGCGATCGTGTTCAGCGGGCTGCACCCCACCGACCTCCCCGTGGAGAGGACCCGGGAGCACTACCACGCCTCAGCCCTCGGGGCCAGGGTCCTCAACCAGCTGGTGCTGGACCCCGACGCGCCAGACAGGGCCACCCACCTGGTCGCCGCGCGGGCAGGTGAGTGCCAGCGCCGGGCCTGCCGGGAGGGGCGCAGGGGCAGGTGCCTCTGCAGGCTCTGAAACGGGCCGGGCTCCAGCTTCACAGGGTTCAGAAGCACCTTCCTGGCAGCCACGTGGGGGTGAAATCCTAAGAGGGCTGGTCCTGTGTCTGCCGTCGGGGCCTCTGCACGCCTGGGGGTGTCCCGAGCTAGGGCTGCGTGCCCGTGCCGGGTCCCCGGACAGCAGGGCTGCCGCTCCCTCGTTGCAGGCACGGAGAAGGTGCGGCAGGCCCAGGCGAGCGGGCGGCTGCACGTGGTGAGCCCTGACTGGCTGTGGAGCTGCCTGGAGCGGTGGGACAAGGTGGAGGAGCAGCTCTTCCCGCTGAGCGAGGACTACGGCAAAGCGCCGAGGTGGGCTTCCCGCGGACGCCCCATCGGGGCCCACCCAACCCCGGCCCCTGGCGTTCCCAGGCAGGCCTGCGGGCCCCTCAGCCCCCCTGTGCTCTGGCCGCCCCAGCGCCGCTCCTCCGGGCTCGCCACGCACAGGTTTCCTGAAACGGGGCTGATCCTGCCCAGGGGGGAGAGGGGCCGTTTCCCTCGAGAATGCAGGAGGCTGTCAGCAGTGAATCTAGCGTGTGCGTTTCTTTCCTGGCTGCGGGAGGTGACGTGAGCCACACAGCCGCTGCGGAGTCGGGAGGGTGAGGCTGGGCCGCGGCAACAGGACCTAGGAGTGCCTGGGTTTTCTTGTGTTTTGTTTCGTTTGTTTTTCTCGGAAATGCTTGAAAAATGCTTCCTGTTGTTTGTCAGAGTTTGAGTGTTGTTTAGAGGGCAAACGGCGGGGTGGCGGTGAGAGCAGTGACCAGCCTCTGCGCGGAGGCCCCGCAGGTGCACCGCTCTGCCCGCGCCCGTGTGGCGCTCTGCCCAGTTGCGCCCTGGGATCCTAGAGCGTCGTGCGCATGCCTGTGTCCACACGGGCTCCGGCGTCAGATGAGGGGGCACCTCCATTCACGGGCCTGGTGGGCGTCACACGAGCCCGTTAGTCCCAGCGCCCTCTCACGGTCTTTCCTGCCTGCAGGGAGGATGGCCCCGCAGCCTTTCCCGACAGGCAGACTGCGCTTCCGGCAGCCTTATTCCATCCCACGCCAGTGCACCCCCGGGCCCAGCCCGGCCCCGATGTCCGGATCTACGACGCCAGCACCGGCAAGCTCATCCGGAAGGGCACTGCCGGCCCTGGGCCCCCCGGTGCCCTGCAGGTGCACGCGGAGCACTCCTCCTTCAGGTACATCCGGCCGGGCTCTGGAGCCCCTGCCAGCTGGGCGTGCCTCGGGTGGGCTGGGGGCGGCGTCCCGTTCTGAGTGGGATTTGGCTGCCTGGCTGAGGGCTCTGGCTCCAGCGTGGACCCACCTCCCCACTCCGACCTCGGGCCTTTCTGCGTCCTCTGTCCTATTGGGTCCCAGACTGGAACAGACTGTCACCTGGTGTCACAGGCTTGCTCACGCTGGCTCAGTGCTGCCCTCATGAGCCCCTTCATGCGCTGACCGTACCCATACTGTCACGACCACGTCCCCAGGGACGACGGGCCTGGGGGGCCGGGCGGGACCCCTGACTGTGTTGCCCTCCAGCGGTGGGGGGTTGAGGGCGGCAGACTGGGCTGGGCTGTGTGGCCCCAGCTGGGCAGCTGCGTTCTCCCCGGCCGCCTGCCCAGGGCACACGCAGCCCAGATGGTGGAGCAGCGCGTGGATGGCACCGGCACTTCCTGGTGGGTGTGGGGGTGCTTGCCGAGCAAGCTGTCCCCCGAGTCCCAGGCATGCCCTTCGCGTCCTCAGCCAGGGTCGAGGAGCGTGTGCCCCACGGGAATGACCTGGAGGCGGCGTCCGAGGTGCAGGCGCTGGGGTGACGTGTGTGTTCCGAGGGGCGGCCACGCTGATGGCTGCTGTGGTAGACACGTGGCCCTCGCCACGTCCATCCTCCCTCTGGAAAGCACCCCCACCCTGACAGCTGCTCCATGTCCCGCTGCCCTGGGGGCCTCCGCTGGCCTTGCCCGGCCACAAGGACACTTCCGAGGCCAGCAGGGGCCACACACACAGAGGGTGGGTGCACAGGACGGACACCCTGGGTTGAGCCAGTTTGCGTGGCCTCCGGTCAGTGGTCACTGTTTGCAACTGTAGGCATCATCGCTGGTCAGACTCTGCCCCATGAGGACTCACATCACGACCTCCAGGGCTGCCCGGGCTGAGCGGGTGCCCGGCACCCTCTCTCTCTCCAGAGGTGCGGGTAGACGGGCTGCCGGCCTTTGGGGGTGCGGCCCAAGCCCGTGAGGGGCTCCCCCTTCGCATTTGCGGGGGGCGTGCGAGTGAGACCGAAGGGCCAACTCAGGCTTCCGGGCAGCTCCCTCTGGGGGGCCTGCACAGACGTGGTCCTGACCTCGGCGCTGTCTTCTGTCCCGAAGGGGCTGGGGGCTTGGGCTTTCTGTCCGAGGCCCCGACGCACAGATGCGGGGACAGCCCGTGTTTGCCGGCTTCCACACACAGTGGCATGCGTTCGCTTTTTTCAGTGCATCCTCTTTCAGGGGAGGGGTCGTCCTCATTCCTGAGGTCCCCCCTTGAGAGGAGACCCAGGCGGTGTCCAGGGTGCTTTCCGAGCGCCCAGCTCTGCTTTGCCCTGGGATGAGGTTACACAGCCCCACCCGGGTGGCCTCATAGTCATGGGTGACGGCAGGGTTGAGAAGGGGCTTCACCAGCAGGGGCGTCCAAGCAGTGGATGGGGGTCAGGTAGGGTGTGGAGTGCCAGGCAGGACAGGGTTCCTCACTGACACGTGCTGATTCCTCTGCACTTTCACCAGGACAGGGAGGGCGTGACCGTCCGTGCTGATTTGGCCGCTGGCGTGAGGACAGCTTGATGGTCCTAGGCTCGGATGCTGGCCCACCCAGGGGGCTTGGGGCCGGTCCTGGCTGCAGGCAGCGTGTACGCAAGCCTCCCCTCTCTCCCGCAAGGCCTGGGTACGGGGACATCAGGAGGAAGAGCCGCCTACGTGGGCCAGCATCCCTCTCAGCCAGCGAGGCCAGGGCAGGTGGGAGCCGCCGGGTGACGGGCGGAGCTTAGGGACAGTCACCAAACCTAAAGCAGGGGGTGGGGCTGCCCCGCGTTCTCAGTGTGGCAGAGCCTGTGAGATTCTGAATTCCTTTCCAGTTACCCGTCATGAGTGTGCTGTTCATTGTATTTTATTTTCTTTTATGAAAAACTTTATTTTCAGACAATTATAGATTTACGGGCAGTTGTGAAAAATAAGATAGAAAGATCCAGCTGTCCCCAACTGCAGCCCAGCCTTCCAGCCAGGATGGGAACAGGGGCACAGCACCAGCCGAAGGGCCACCCTCCCCCACCCACCCCGTAGCCCAGCTGCTGGCACTCCGAGGCCACTGTGTCGTCATTGGGTCCTCACCACCAAGTCGTGCTTCGTGGTGACCATTCACTATTGTGCACGTCGGGGTGTCCGATGTGGGCTGCCACGCAGGGTACAGAGTGGGCGTTCTGCTCCAGGAGGACCTGCCCAGCTGCCTCGGGGGGACCTTCTCCTGCCCCCAGTAGTGCCTGCTCAGCGCCCGCCCAGCACCAGGCGTGGCCCCTCCGTGTCTGGCACCGCGGGTGTAGCCTCACGTCCTCACAGTCCCGGCCTCAAGCCCGGTGGGGGCCTCCGCCTCCGACTGTATTGTCTCGGCTGCTGACTGTCAGAGTTCGCCATGCACGTTAGACACGAGCTCTCTGGCTGGCAGAGACTGTCCCCACTCTGTCCCTTGTTCATGCCGTCTTGCAGAGTCTGGCAGAACAGAAGTTCCCACTTAGGGCGTCTGTTTCCCCGCGTGGTTCCGCTTTTGCTGTCGGCTTGTCCACCCCGCCTCCCGCAGGCCCTGCCGGGGCCGTCACCTCCCGCCTGGGAGGTCACAGCCCCGCATTTCCGTCTGAGTGTGGGACCCGTCGAGGCCCACACGGGAACGCGGGGTCCTGTCAGAGCAGGGGGGCTGTGCCAGGTCCCCATCATTCCTGGCCTGAGCCAATGCTGAGTGTGATCAGCTGCCACGGGGGGCCGTCCCCCGACTCCCGTGCGCTCTGCTCTCTGAGGCTCTGTCCGCGCCGGTGGAGCCGGCACTTTTCTCCTCGGCAGCCCCTCGACAGGCAGCGTCATTGCCCGCCTCTGCGTGAGCATGGGGCCGGCTCCGGGCAGAAGCATCCCTGGTCTCCAGTTGACCCCAACCATGAACACGTAACTGGTGTGACCTTTTCCTGTTCTTTGTGGACAGTTGCAGTTCTGTGTCTCAGCTTCAGCATCACACATGTTCTGTTTTTATAGCCTAGATTTTAGAGACAGTTTTGTTAAGTCTTACTGCTTGTTTGACCTTATTTTGAAAATAAATAACACTTCCCACTCGTTTCTAGGCAGTGTTTTATTTTGCTCTTCCTGTTTGCCCTTTGTTATAAAAGGAGTACAGACGCGTGGTGCCCCGGGAACGGGGGTGGGAGCAGGCTTTCCTCTGGCTCGGCCCGCACAGCCCGGGCGAGGAGAAGGCGGGCGGCGTGCTCTCCCCACTGCAGCGTGTGCGTGTGTGCGTGTGCACCTGCCCCAGGTCCGGAATCTGACTCGGCGCTGGGAAGGTGGCCTCAGCCTGACCGTCCTCACGTGGGCCCTGAACTATCCCTTCAGGGCTGTGCAGCCGCAGCAGCAACAGCAGCAGCAGCAGCAGACGCCCGGGGAGGAGCAGCCGGGGTCCTGCCGGAGACAGCGGCAGCCCAGCCTGTCGGAGACCCTGCCGCTGTACACGCTATGCCGGGAGGACCTGGAGAGCATGGACAAGGAGGTGAGCCCCCCGCTGCACGGCGGCGCCCGCGCGCTCGGGGACCGGGGCTTCCGCTGGGGGGCGTGTGCGGCGGCCAGGGGTGCGCTCGCTGGGGTCGGTGGGCCCAGCCCCTCCTTCCCCTGGGACACGTGATGGGGTCCAACGTGTCACTGGTTAGGGGGTGCCCCTGGTGTCATGCAGGTGGGGACCAGGGATGCTGCCTGTCTCCTGGTTCAGCTTGGAAAACCACGGAAGCTCGCACGTCGGCCTGTCCCCAGTCTCACGCAGCCCACGTCCTTGGGCCTCCCCTGGCCCCTCCACCCCTCACTGCCTGTCATGGGCCAGGCCCCTTGGGGGCGGGTCACACCCATCGGGGTTCTTGCAGGTTGTTAGGAGGAAGTTCCACCTTTGTGGCATCAGACCCCAAAGGGGGAAAGCCACCGGGCAGGAAGAGACCGCCCAGGTGTGAAGAGAGGCAGAGCCTGCCGCATCCTGGCACTGTGCTCACGGGCGGTGGTGGACTCCCACCGGGACGGAGTCCGTTGCACAAGCTGCGTTTCACCCCTTGGAGTCCTGCGCTCCCCTGGTCAGCGGGCTGTAGGGGAAGGGCCGCATTTGAGAACATTCCAGAGAAGTCAGGGGAACGCAGAGGAGAGGCTGGACTCGGCTCTCACTGGTGTGTGGCCCCCTTGGACGCAGCTGGACATGGGGCCGGCATGGCACAGGGAGGGTCTGCGCTCCCAGGGTCCTGCATGTTTGTGAGCCGTTGGGCTTTGCAGGGTTTGCTCTCGTTTTCCTGACTGAGACGAGAGCCGCTCTTCACGCGTCTCCTTCAGTCAGGCCCAGCACAGCCCCATGGACGTGCATGCGGCCTGGCCGCCTCGTGCTCAGCGCTGGGAGTGAGGCCGAGCCGTGGGTGGGGCGGGCGCCACGTGACTTCCCAAGTGGCCTTCTGCACACTCGCCGCCCTTTGGGGCAGTTGTGTCAGGTTCGGTGTTAGGGAACCCTGTGTCCCTGCGCGGAGTGGGAGGTTAGGAAGCCGGGGGCTGTGCAGTCACCGCCATGAGCTTCAGGGACACACGGCCTTCGTCCGGATGGAAGATAACACGTGAAAGCAGCATTTTAACGTTGCGATAGCAGAAGAGGGACGCGTCCCAGGCTGTCTGTGTCTGCAGACTGCCCGCCGGGTCAGCGGGTGCAGGAGCAGCACCTGGACTCCGGGGTGAAGTGTGCCGAGCGTGGAGCTGGGGCCCCTCCCGGGCCTGTGGCGCCGAGTGAGCAGAGGCCTTTGTTGGCGTTACCCTCCTGGGTTTAAGGGCTCACGTAGACTTGGTGGGCCGCCTTGCCTTCCCTTTCCTGCCCGTGGCGGGGAGCTTCGCTGGGAAGGTGGATTTCCACGTGTCTGTAAACACTTTGGCCTCAGGAGGGAGGATGCAGCGCGGGGAAGAGCGGGGGGCGGTCTGCGGCCAAGGGGAGACCTGGCTGCCGGACACACTGCATGAAGGTGGTGTTGGGCATCCTGAAAGTCCCCTCCCTGCGACCAGAGCCTGGAATCCCTGTCATTGGTTGTCCCATCTGGGTGGTGGCCCTTTGCTGACATTGGGGACAGTTCACTCGCCTGCATCTGCACCCGCATCTCTAATCCCAAGCGTTTACAACGTATTAATTTCTGCAAGGCTCAGACAGATTTCCTCTCTTCACAGGTTCTTATCAAAGATAGGAACTGGGGGGAGAGGCAGGGACTGCAGTGAGGCCGGAAGGGGAGTGTGCGCTGTGTCCGCCCCTGCAGTTCCGCAGCTCCTCCCACGGTTCTCCGTGCGCCGGCCGCCTCCGGGTCAGTGCCCTCGGTTCTCCGGGGTCCCGCATCTTTTGGGGAATCGATGGAGACGCATCCAGCAGCAGCGGATGCTGTCCAACCCTCAGAGAGATTAGCTCAGGAAAAGGGAATTTTACTTTTCTCTTCACATACTTGCTCCCAGGTTTCCTGTAAGATTTTGAAATACTTAGCATCTATAAAATAAAGTAAATAGCTTCCTACCGACCACTGGCTTTCAGAAAGCAAAGCTACCATTTTGTACAAAAAGCCCGGCACGCAGAAGCCTTGAGTAAGAGGGGCAGGCGGCGGGGCGCGGATTCCAGCCCAGGGCCAGGGTTGACCGGCTCCCGGCGTTTTGGGCTCCCTGTCCAGGTGAGCGCGGTCTTGCACACAGGGCAGAACGGCCGGGCACTGCCGACCCCAGGCCCACCTCATGGGCTCCGAGCTGCTGGGATGGTGGGCTAAGCTGCCCAGGTTTACAGTAACTTGCTTATTTAATTCCTTTTTCCTCTTGAAAGGGTATGACGCAGTTAAAGGTCTTGAGTATTTCACAGTAGAAATTAGTAGAATATTCTGACAGGAGCCTTGCTTATCAAAACAGTAAGCGTGCCCCGTGAATATACCAGGGAGGGCCAGGCCAGTGACGTCTCTGTGATCCTGGTGCCATCACTTTGTGGGCAGCAGAGGATCTGTCTGGCGAGGGCCGTAGGGTGAAGCCTCCGTCCGCTCTGGGTAGGAGCGTCGGTCAGGACGTGCCGCTGTGTGAGCGTGTGCATCCCGGTGGGTGCACGGCTGATGCTCTTGGTCTGTTTGGAGCTGGAGACCGAGGATGGGAGGGGTTGATGCCGGCACAGGCTGGTGGCAGCTGCTGCACAGGGCACTGTCCCTGCGATCAGAGGTTTTTCTTAACTGCCCTGACCTGTCTTGGGCGCTTTGTGGTCCCACGTCACTTGGAGGCGCTCCTGTGACTAGAGGGTGGGAATCCACTCCAGGCGCTTGGGACACTAATTCCCAGACCCCACAGGCTGGGGGCCCCGTCCCACATCAGACACCCCGGGGCATCGGCCTCACTTCTAACCGCCATCTGTGCCTCGGGGTTCCCCTGCCCCCCACGCGTTCCATCGTGTGCCAGAACGGCTCACGGTCACCAATTCATTATGTGGTGAAGGAGTCCCAGGCAAGGCCGGGGCCCCACGGAGCTGGGGGTACCCCCCCACCCAGCATGTGGACGTGTCTTACCACCCGAAGTGCCCGAGTGAACCCGCGCTGTGGGGATCCTATGGGGCTTCCTCGCAGAGGCTGCCCCTGCCCTCCCCGGAGGCTGCACAGGAGCTGCGACCAGGGAGCCGGTCCACAGCCTGGCCTTCCTGGGGCCCCGCCCGCCCAGGAGCCACCCGGGTCGCGTGGGCACAGAGGTCACTGCTCACCCAGGAAGCTCCATGCTGGAAACCGGGACGGAGACCAGTCAGACGCTCATCATTTCACAGGTCGGACGAGCTTGTCACGCCACATCGTCACGTTGCCTTACAGGATCATGGGTGTCAGTACTTTTTCTGTGCTTATCTTCCTGGAAAAAGCGAAACTTCCTTCAGGGTCGCCGTCCTTGCCAGAGCCCCCATGGGTGCCACAGCCGCCCTTTCCTCGCCAGCTGAGCCAGTCGGCGTTGGCATCCTGGGACACTGGCACATCCTCGCTGGCTCGTGTGCTTGGGGTGGGTCACGGGCGCGCGCAGAGTTTCTGAGCCTGGATACCAGGTCCGTGGGCTTCTGTCCTCCAGGCTGGACGCCATCGGGGTGTCTGCAGGGCCGGGACGATTTGGAGTCTCGGACTCTTTGGCCCACGGCTGCCTCTGCAGAAGGGACACACTTACTTCCTGCCGTGCGCCCAGGAGCCATCACAAGTGCAGGCGTGGCCATGCAGCAGGACTTGGCAAGACCACAGCAGTGTCCAGGCGTCACCGGAGAACTGCGCTGGCCAGAGTCTGTGCTTGTCACCCTGTGTCTCCCGGTTAAGGACTGGGAGACTCTTGGAGGCCATTCCCAGGGCTGAGCAGCTAAATCCAACCGAGGGGCTCCCCAGTGCTGGAAGCAGCCGGCTCAGTGAGCTGAGAACGGGTGCCAGGAGCCGAGCTGAGCTGCGCGGATCCCCTGCCCAGGCCTGCAGGGTGGTGGCAGCTGCGTCCCGGCTGCTGCGGCGTGTGTCCTCTGTCCGGCACCCTCCGCCCTTGCTGCTGTCTGCGGGCTGCTCAGGCCGCGTCTGTAAATGGTTGAACCTGAGGCCTCTGGGAGAAGATAAGCCCAGACACCCCCCAGCACCTCCCCCACTCGTGCCGCTGACTCCTCAGTCCCGATGCTGATGGTTCACCATAAAATGCGTTCATGTGCTGGGTGTGAGGTCCCTGTCAGCTTGTGTGGCCAGAAGGGGCCGCCAGGTTCCGCTGGGCCCGGGGTGGCCAGCGTGCCCCGCGTGGGCCCGGTCACGGTCCTCGGCACTGGTGTCCAGCCGTGAGCTGTGCTGCAGGCGGCGGGTCCGCGCATCAAACCCGCCGGCAGGGGCGCGTGGGCGGGTTCTTCAGAGGGATGATCCGGAAGCATCTGACGCGTGGCCCCTTGGCAGGTGGACGACATCCTGGGGGAGGGCAGCGACGAGAGCGACAGCGAGAAGAGGAGGCCGGAGGAGCCGGAGCAGGAGGCGGCGCCTCCGCCCACTGAGCCTCAGGCCCCCGCCGCCCGGAGGAGGCACACGCTCGCGAAGCCACCCAGCGAGAGGAGCGTGGTGGATGGCCGGGGGCCCAGGTGAGGGCGGGCCCTGAGGAGGGCGGGCCCAGGGGGGTGGGGGCCCGTGGTCCCCGAGAGTAGCCGGCACCCTTTGCTCTCAGACGTCCTGCTCACCCAGCACCCGAGCCAGGGCTCCATGCGGCGCGCAGCCCTGCGGGGGCCTATGCAGTGACCCCGACAGCCAAGGCCTCTCCCCCACCTCTGATGTGCACCCCGTGCTTCAACTTGATGTTGTCCCTCTGGCACACATGCGGACACGGGCCTTCACCCACATTCTGCGATTCCAGCTGCTGCTGCTGCAGCGTCTGTCCCAAGCGTGACCCAGACACCCACCAGGCTGCGCCAGGGCCCCACCCTCGGTCCACGCAGCCTCTGGAGGGCGCCTGGGCCAGTGGTGGGCCTGCGTGCGGTCCCCCAGGCTTACCCAGGGCCGAGTTTGGTTTCACGTGAGCCCTTTGTCCATCGAGTCCCTTCCCGCCTGTCGAGCCGGGCCCGCCAGTGGCCGTGTGCCGGGGTGGACAGGCACAAGCGTGGCTCCTCTGTCTAGCCACAGGCAAGGTTGGACAGAAGTTCCAGCCCTGCGTGGAGACAGGCTGTCGCAGCTGCAGCCTCGGGAGTTCCTCGGACAGGAGCTGCGCTTGCGGCCCAATGGGAAGCGCAGGGTCCCCCTCAGACGGCCGTCCTGCGCTGGCGCTTTTGGGGCCGAGCCACCCCGGGGCCCTGTGCGAAGTCAGTGCTGGTGGTGACGCACCGCCCGCGGCCGCTCTGCTTGCTGTGTGTGCGTCCCTGCAAGCGTCCCCTGGGGGCCTCTGAATACTCTCCCCGTGTGAGAGGTCGTCTCCTGGGGGTGTGGCAGGTGCTCTGGTGGTGGGTGTTTAACCTGACAGTGTTCTCTCGGTGAAGTGGAAAAAGAAAGCACTTTTTGCAAAGACTCAGGCCTGCTGCAGCCCGCAGGGTCTGTCCTCTCCATGGGGGGTGGCATGGAGCCCGCGCGCCTGAGCGGAGACGCAGGACATGAGCGTCGGGATTCCCTTTGGAGGGATGCAGGACCTGCCCTGGGTGGCGTGTCAACAGCCTCTCCCGGGCGATGGCAGAGCCCCGCTGTCATTGGTGGCGCGTCTTGCCAACTCGGCGTGGCCAGGCTGCGAGGAGGAAGTTGGAGGCCACGGGACGTGACCGCACTTTCTTAGGAGGAGGAAGAGGCCTGTCGGCGCTTCTCTGCCGAGACCTGACGCCCCCTCCTTCAGACCAGAAGCTGCCAGGTGCCTGGTATGTGGGCAGTGGCAGCGGCGGGCCTTGTGGCTCCCGGAGGGCTACCCGAGACCACTGAGTCGGGTGCGTCTGAAAGCATTCGCCCAAGGGGAAGTTTTCCTGCGGGCACCATGCTCGACTCTGGGCTGCAGGCGTGGCTGCCAGGCCGCCTGAGAGGGAGACCTGAGATGTCCTTCTGGTCATTGGCAGTCAGTGGCCAGGCAGGAAGGGTGGGAGGCATCACTTCCCCTCATCACCTGCTGACAGTGACAGCAGCTGATGATTCTCTCCCGACTCGCTGTTCTCCAGGCGCTGGAAAGTCTCAGTCTTGGCGCTGCTGCGTCCTGTCTGGTCCGCGGTAAACAAGGAAAACCGCCCCTTGACACACCCCCAGCCTGCGTCCCACACGTATCGGCCCCACACGCTGGGGAACCTGTCGTTTCTAAAACGGAGGAAGTGTGAAACTTCACTTAGGATGTCGGTTCCCCTTCCAATTTCCCTCATGCGTGTGGTCTCAGCTTCCCGCCTGCCCTTCTTCCTGGTCCCACAGCCTTCGTCACGTCTGTGTGGCAGGTGAACTGTTCCGGCCTCTCGCTGCTGCAGCAGGGCCGCGAGAACGACCCGCACGCTGGCCTCTGCGTACATGCAAGTTTATCGCTCCGATACACCCAAGAGGCAGGACCGCCGGTCAGAGGTGCTGTGCAATTAACCTGCCAGTCAGACCCCTTGGAACCGTGACGGCGCTCGCTCCCACGCCTCCCACAGCACATGCCTGACGGGTGGCGTCGCTGTCCCCAAGGGCTGGGCCTGCAGAGACCACACACTGGGGACAGCAACTTCACCAAAACCCCTGGCTGTCACTCAACAGCAACAGGAGCAAGCCCAGAAAGGAGGGAGACCAGGACCCAGGGTTATTTACTACAGAGGAGCTCAAATGCCTGCTTTTCAGCAAAGCAAGATGAGGTCCACACAGGGACAGCAGAGCCCGGCCGCAGGGGACGGAGCTGGCGAGGAGGCTGAGGCTGCAAGAACGCCGCTCTCAACAGGCGGGTGGACAGTGTCAGAATTCTGCAGTTGAGAAGTGGAGTAGCTAGTGAAAGTTCACCGGAGGGCCCAGTTTGAGCCGCGGAGAAGTGAGCAGACTTGGAGGCGGATCAGTGGAGATTGTGGCAAAAGGGACGGGAAAGGCACTGACTCAGGCGTGGGCAGCAGCACGCACACCGTGTGGATTCGTGCCTCCGCGGGTGACGGGCATCCTGTGGGCACGAGGCCTGCGGGGGTTATTAACGCAGACAAGCCTCCTCTGCCCCCAGACGTGGCCTCCCAGACACGGAAGAGGGACCATGTGACTCTGCATCACATTTGATAGACCTTGTGGGTCCAGTGTCCCCACCCTCGGGTGCTCGGGTGGGACCTGTGGCATGGACAGATGCGTGGACCCCTCGTCCACCAGGGGTGCATCCCCCTCTCTGCAGGCGCAGGCAGTCGGCAGAACGCCTGCCGATCTTAGCGAAGTCACCCAGGCTTCCTAACTCCAGCAGTGGTGGCTCCAGACTACAGGTCTGCTGCAGTCTGTGTGTGCGTGTCCTCTGCGTGTGTGTTGTGTACACGTTACGTTTGTGCTACATGGGTACACATGCGCAGGCTCTAACGTGCTGCTTCTGCTGTGTGTGGACACGTGTTGCACATCCGTGTGTGCCGTGCGTGTTGCAGGTGCTGGCCGTCTCTGCATGGCCTCTGCAGGAGACCCTTCGGGGTTGGGGCGTGAGGCTGCCCTGCCCGGTGACAGTCGGGGTACAGTCAGGACGGGGGGCTGCCAGGCACTCGTGCCCAGGGTGTGGCTGAGCGTCACTGGGGCAGCGGGGCCTCTGGGCCGCACCGTGAGCGGCTGGGGGGGGGGGGGTGGCGGGGGCTGGTTACGTGGCCTGCTGCTGTGGCTGCAGCTGAATGCCAGCCATTCGCTTTGCCCCAGGACACGGGGCCACAGGGGAGCCCCCTGGGATGGGCCTCTTGTCTCCGCGTCTGAGACTCATTCGACATCGTGGGGCTGTGCTCATGTGTGGTGGTTCCTTGTAGGCTCCAAGCCAACATGTCTGGAGCTTTGTCAGAAGAAAGGTCACGGCTCCCGCAGCGGCGCCCAGCAGGCGGCCGTGTGTCGGGAGGTGGGGCAGCGGCCCCGGGCAGGCTGGACACGCGCATCCCTTGTCCTGGCCCAGAGCCTGCGTGGCCTCCTGCTGTCTGCTCAGGCGTGTGCTCCCACGGGGAACCCTGCCTGCGACCTCAGCCTTGGGGTGGGTTTGCCTCCCTGTCTGCTGTGGGCGCCCTGGCCTTGCCGAGGCCCCACTGACAGCCGCGGGGGCGTGAGCGCAGGCGCGCTCAGCGAGTGCTTCTCTTTCAGGGGCCACAAGAGGAAGCTGAGCGAGGAGGACGCGGCCAGCGAGTCCAGCAGGGCGTCCAGCTGTGAGGACGAGGAGGGCAGCAGCTCCGAGGTGGACGAGATGGCCACGGCGCTGGAGGCGGAGCTCGACCTCATGTGACCCATCCGGTGGGCAGACTCGGCGTCCGCACCGGCCCTCGCGCGGGGGCTTCCTCTTCTCCAGAGCGACGTGTATATTTTGCAAAGCCCCGCATCCAGAGACACATTATTTTGCAGAAACGGGTGTTTTGAGAAGCTTTGCTGTTGGGAAGTCTGCGGTTTCCAGGACAGCGGTGGGCCACGCAGGACAGGGCTGTGGCTCCCGTCGTAGAGGAAGGGGCTCGGGGGACCACAGCACAGCGTTCGGGGTGCAGGGACCTGACGGGACGCGGAGACTGGGCACGACCCGGGCAACTGCGCCTTTTCCCTCGGAGGCTCCCAGCCGGGTGCAGTGTCAGGGGCGCCGCGTTTGCAGGTGGACAGGCCCCCGCCCGCGCAGGGCTGAGGCCAAGCGATGCCGCATCCCTGGCTCTCGGCACAGCCCGGCCAGCCGCCTGCCCCTCGGAGACGTGTTGTAAAGTTCTGTACATTTCTCACCCGACCCCCAGGCAGGTCTGTCCTTTAATAAAACCCTTTTTGTAAGCTCTCGTCTGGTGCCTGGCAGCAGCGAGCGGGCCTGTCCTCTATCCTTCCCGGGGGACCCTGAGCCTGTCCCATCACAGCTTGCAGAACAAGGGACTTGACGTGCCAGAAGGTCCCCAGGGGAAGCACCAGCCATGGGCGTTGGTTCTCAGCCCACGTTGGCTGTGGGTCTCTGGTGTCTGGAGACATGTCTCAGAAGCTTGTGGCCAGGCACTGAGAGGACAGAGGGTCACTTGTTTCTGATCGTGGGATTTGTGGAAATTAGGTGTAAGGGCCTGCAGTCACAGGCCAGCGCTGGGCACAGTCATGGGGCAGGGTTCGTCATACAGTCTGTCAGCTGGACGTCTGGTCCCGTGGTGACCTGCCCGTCAATCCCACCGTTCAGAAACCCCTGGGCTGGCCCACTCGGCCGTGCCCAGCAGGCGTGGGGGTGGGTCTTCTCACCTCTTATGGGGCTGCCCCTGAGAGCCCCTCTTCTCCCTGCGTCGCTCTGGCTGCGGGTGGAGGACAGGAGACCCGGAGCATCTGTGGCCTGTGATGTACCTGGCGGCAGGGTGGTCACTCGGGGCAGCATCGCACGAGGCTGCGAGGGACAGCAACCAAGCTGCTGTCTTGTGTGAAGGCCTGTGAGGCACCTCTAAACAGCTTGGGCTGCTCTTCCCCAGCGGCCTTTGCCTCAGCATCGCACCCCCGAGACACTGAGCGGGGCCCTCCCTGCACTGATGAGGCCACGAGTCTCCCAGGACGTCCTCCTGCGGAGAATTCCTCTATTTCGGGGGGAGGAGGTAGCAGGCCTGGGGGCTCCAGGGTCAGCCAAGTGTGGATGTCCTTGTGAGTTTCCAGGCACCTGGCCCGGCCCCAGGCTGTCCTTGTCCCTGTTCTTCCCAGTGTCACCAGAGAAGCCCCATTCCTGGGAGGGGCTCAGGCAAAACCCGGGGATGCGGCTGCAACTCCTGGCTCAGAGGGAGCCAGGAGGGAGCCCGGAGCAGCACAGCGCGTCCGGTCCTCTGAGCACTTCTGTCCGTGTTGCAACCAGTTCCCATGACGGGCGGAGCTGTTCCACCCCCGGGCAGGACTCTGCTGTCCACCGTCTGAGCAGCAGAGACAGCACCCCAGCGTGCTGCTCCAGACCCTCGGGACAAAGCAGCAGCGAGGAGGCGGGACGGAGCCTCTCCCACCGCACATGCGCACAGGCTGCCACGGGACAGCTGGGGCGCGGGCTGTCCCTGCAGCGCAGCCAGTGAGCCTCCACGGGAACACGGTGAGTCCCACCCGCCTCAGCAGATGGACAGGAAGCGCCCGCCCCTGGAGCCCTGCCCTCAGCAAGCCCTGAGCCGAGTCGGCGCTCAGGCCACCGGAGAGTGAAGGGCACGGCGGGGGGCAGGTGTGGGGACCAGCAGCTGAGGACAGGCTGGGGTCACATCCCCCGGCCCCATGGTCCTGCTGTGTTTGCTGGTAACGTTCCCAAATTCTGGTCCCCACGCTTGTCACCTTCCAATGCAGATGTCCTTGCACTCTCGGTCGAGAGAAGTTTTGCCCGTGTTTTCCCGGCATCCCGCAGCACAGACCTCAGCCTCGCTGGGTGCGTTCTCCGCCTCGGAGTCAGACTCCGGGGGTAACGACCGAAATGCAGACAACGCGGTGAACTGGCTGTGCTAACAGGAAGCACAGAGACCAGGCTTGTTCTCTGTGACTCTCCAGTCTGTTAGCCTGATGTTCCCGTGTCACACGCTGCTCACTGGCCAGTCCCACAGCGACAGCCACCCCTGCGCGGAGCCTCCAGCGTGGCCTCTGGGCTGCAGCAACCCTGGCACGCTTCCTCTGCAGAGGCGGCCACACGGGGCGGCTCCAGGCTGCGCGGCCCCCACCCTCTTTCCCGGGCCTCGCTGCGGCCGCGTCCCATGTTCACTCACCACCACCCCTGCCCCCCGTGCTCCTGCTTAGTACCCGTAGATGGTAGAGTAACCTTCCAGAAACAGACATGCCTGCACACATGCAGCTAGATGTGGGAGCACACTGACATGCATGTACACAAATGTGGGTGCACATCAGCTCACATGCACATGCATGTGCCCACATGGGAACACACCACCCCTCTGGAGGTGATGGTTTCTTACACAATTTCCTGTGGCCTCTGACCTCTAATGGCTGAGCTGGACGGAAACATGGGCCGGTTAGGCTCTGGCCTTGATTCTGAGCTGCGCCCAGCAATGTGAGCTGACAGGCACCGTCTGCCACGTGGACCAGCATCACAAGGTGACAGCACTTGAGAGAGAGGGCGTGTTCAGGAACATTTTCAGGACAGCTGCTTCCTGGCTCTCCCATCTCCCCAGAAACGGCAGCGTTCCAGAAAAGTCAGTCCAGATTTGAGACTGGGGGACTTGGAAGAAGGACAACTTGTTCTGGGCTGCGGGGCGGGGAGCCTGGGCTCAAGGTCAGGACCGACCAGGGTCAGCACCCACCAGGCACGGGCAATGGGCCTTGGGCCTCAGGGAGCCCCTCCCCTGGCGGTCACCTGACGTGCCCAGTCAGACCTGCAGACACACCGGCCCCCCAGGAGTCTGAGCCCCACCAGGCAGAGGCGGGTGGGATGTCTGCCTCGTCCCTCCCCGGTGGGTGGTCTCAGTTCCAGATGAGGCCACCCTCCCCCAGTGCACAAATCATCCAGTTCCCCACACGGCCACGGAGCGCTGGGCCCTGGGAGACGCGCCCCGCCCATGTGCACGGGGCCAGGAGACACGGAGGCCAATCCTGTCCGGCTGCATGTCTTTGCGGTGACAGCTGCAGCCGAGCTCACTGCCCATGAGTGTCGTCTTCACTGAGGAGGAAAATGGAGGCTCACAGCCCATCAGGGCCGTCCTCCTCTGGGGGTGGGGGCTGTAAGTGGCTGCCTCGCACAGATGTGCTGGTGACCTGAGACCCACTGACCTAGCTTCCCGGGGCTCTGGCCCTGCAGGAAGCCACAGAGGAGTCCGGTGCCCAGCAGGCCCAGGGAGACGCAGCTGGCAGTGCAGGGAAGGCCCCCGAAGCCCCACACAAAGCAGCAACAGCACTTCCTTCCTGTGCGTCTCCAAAGCCACAGGGTGAGCCCCTCAGTCTGCCAGGGGGCAGCTTGGACTTTGTTGTGACCACAACCTCCCACCCTCTCGGGGGCCCGGAGGCACAGGGCTGGGGGTGGCAGGGCCCAGAAGGCCATCCTTCCAACCGTGCCGCCTCCTCACACCTGCGAGGGTGTCCTCATCTGCGCTGTGCTGCCATCCACTGTCCCCAAGAGCCCGTGTTTCCTCAGGACAAGGCCCTCCCCTGCGCTCTGGGCTCACGGTTGGGAACACTTTGTCATCACTCAGTCCCACCACAGCCCCCGAATCCGTTGCCACTGAGCATCTCAGTGAAATTAACACTGTTGAACTTGGCAATCAAAGCGAACACAGAATGAGACATTCATAGACTGCACAGTTCCGCTTCAGAAGTGTTTTTTTCACTTTAAATTTCCAGGACCTGCCCTCGCGGGTGTGGCTCAGTGGATTGACCTCAGCCTGCGGTAAAAGGGTGGGCAGTTCGATTCCCAGTCAGGGCACAGGCCTGGGTTGTGGGCCAGGTGCCCAGTTGGGGGCACGTGAGAGGCAACCACACATTGATGTCTCTCTCCCTCCTTTCTCCCTCCCTTCCCCTCTCTCTAAAAATAAAAGAAATAAAATCTTTTTAAAAAGTCCTTTAAAAAAAAAATCGAGCACCCACACGGAAGGACTCAGAACAGGGTCAGAGCCCAGGGAGGGAGGGGTGCTTGCTGTCTGGCTGGACGTGGTGCCGGAGGGCGGCCCAGCACAGAAGCAGAGTCAGGAGGTGCCAGGAGCTCAGGGATGTGGGGTGGGGAGAGCCCAGGTCGCCAGGCAACAGAGAAAGAAGGGAAGACCAGGTGCCCACCATGGAGACCGGCCTTAGTCCTGCGTCTGTCCTCAGGGGCCGGGTGTGGGCCCAGCCCAGAGCTCTCTGTGGCCTGGGGGCCACCCCAGCCTCTGCCCCCCTCCACCTTCCCAGGCCTGTGAAAGCAGCTTTGCTCTGGCTCATGGAGCCCAGGCCTCTCGTGGCCAGAGGGTTGGGGGCCCGAGGGGCTGGGAAGGCTGTGCCTGTTGGGCATGCCCCCCCCACACACCCCTGCTTCTTGCCTCCCCTGGGAGATGCAGCCCTGGCATCTTCACATCCCACGCTCACCTGGAACGGGAATCGCTGCCACGGCTGGTTACAGGTGAGCCAGTTTACACACAGATTTTGTTACAATGCCTTTAGCAATGGGCGGGCCTGGTGTGGCCCCCCTCCCCCGCCAGGCAGGTTTCAGACAAGACCTGGTAACCTCACCGCCAAGATAAGAGGAAAATGCAGGACTTGGGGGCCGATGAGCTTTGTTCTTCAACGCGCTGCCCTCCGTGGGAGGGTTATGTGAGTTAATCCCTAACAATGGCTGTGTAGCAGCTGCCTGCTCTCTCGGCCGAAGCCGCCCCCAGACGCGCCCCCCGCCCCCGCCTGCACTGGCCGCCCGCGATCGCTAGGTGAGCAAAGGTTCTTAATCGACGTTCGCTTGCTCGGCTGGTCCCTTTACAGCCTCTTAAGAGCCGCTGTTCTTTTCATAGAACCAAACAAATGTAGAGCAGGAGAGACGGGCCGTGGGGGGCACACTGCAGAACTTCCTCTCGGACGGATCTGGGCATCTCTTGAGGGGGGCGGGGTGGGGCTGGGTCCTGGACAGCACAGCCGCGCCCACCTCCCTGCCTTTGAAGTGAGGGGCTCGCTGCCCAAAGAGGCCCCAGAGTCCCCCCAAATCATGTCACTCACTAGCCAGACTCAGCTATTGCCCCTCCCTCCTGTCCTCTGCTTCTGTCAACTGACCTCACCTGCCTCTCTTCTTACTAAGCTTATGGCAGACCCAGCTTTTCCAGGACACTCACCTATACGCACACACTCACCTATAAACACACATATGCACACAGGCGTGCACATACCCCAGCTGCAGACACACGCACACTTGCACACACACCACGCAGGCAAGCTGCTGAAAGGCTTGTTCGCAGAGGAAGCCATGCTCTCTGGACGGCCTCTCCCGGGCTGATGGTCCAGCCACACCCACTTGACCGTCCTGGCTCCTCAGTGGGTGCCCCCAACCCTGCGCAGGTCCCCTGGCAGAGGCAAGGTTGCTCTGCCTGGCCTGGGGGAGGAAGCTGGGACGTCCAGCCCTTCTCCCATGGGAGACAAGAGCAGAATTGGTTGTGTGTGATCTCACTCTCAGCCATCGGAGCTGAAGATGTTTTAATCTGGAGGGTCCAGACGGCAGCTCGGGACAAGCCCCTGGGGGGTCTAAGGCAGCGCACTTTGTAACAGTGAGAAACAGAGCCAACGTGTCCGGCACCAGTTTCAGTCACAGGGCGGTTCCGGCGCAGGTGGAGTTCTAGTCACTCATGTAAAAGGATGTGGGACCCTGGAGACCACGGGAAGTGTTCTTTCCTGTTAAGAGATAAAAATCCAGTATACAACATGATGGTATCTTTTCTGTATAAACAAACACAAACATGTTTTTATGTTAAAGAAGAACAAAGTGTTTTGGTACCAAAACAGAAACAGTGACGTTTGAATGATGCAGACGGAAGACGCAGGAAGCTTCTTGTTTTCCCTTCGTATTTGTCACAAAAGGTGCCCTGATTTTTTACAAGGACCATTCATGACGTGCAAAATAGTTCCTCCTTTCTTGAAAGAGAGGCTGCACACAGTGCAGATGCAGCCACCAGACACGGATCTAACATTATTTAGAGGACGCAATAAGTAGTCTATGGGGAATGGCAAGTACCATCTTCTGCCATCTGCCCCCGGTTGCCCTGTCCTTGTGACCAGGGCTGGGATTGCAGACACCTGGCTGCCAGGACCTCAGCACTCACCTCGGAGCTGTCACGTCAACACGAGCAGAAGCGTGGAGCCAAACATCCAGAAACGCTGTGATCCAGGTAACAAAGGGGAGCACGCGCATCCGGGGCGGGAACGTAAGGGGTTGGGGAAATGAGGAACACGTGCAGATACAAAGGGGTGTTTAAGAGGATGGGCGTGCGGGGCCCATCCACCCCGAGACGCGGGATGCGGACGCCCGGTGGCAGGCTGGGGTTGCGCAGGTGCTGACAGCGGCCTCTGCTGGGACCGGCCAAGCTCTTGGGTGGGCAGTGGGACTGCGGGACCTCTCCCAGGGTGCCCTGAGCTTGCCATCTCCTTTCAACGTTGCTGAAACATTCTAGGTTATTCCTGTTTTGTGAGCACCTCAAATAACCACAGCTCTGGGTGTGTTTACTGTGGGCCCGATGTGCCCTCGTCTTAGCATAGTTGTGACAGCCGTGGAGCAGGTTCTCTCTTCTTCCCACTTTGTGGACTGGGAAATGCACGCAAGCGGAGCCACGTGACTTGGTGAAGGACACAAACCCCACAGGGGTGGCCCAGGATCCGCACCCACCGAGGCCAGCGGGGTTCCACCGCATGTTCCAGAAAGAGAGGGGTGAGCATCAGTCTTGTGCTATAAGAAGTCATGTAAAGCAGACCACGTTTGCTGTCTTTCTGGGGTTAGGAGGGGGTCATACTGGAAGACCTACCAGTTCCAATGCCCAGTAGGTTATATTCGATGTCAGAAAGGCCTTTGCCAGTCTCCATGGACACCTGCCAAACAAAGTGGAAAACGGGCGTTCCCAGGTGGTCTGGGCGGAGACAGAGCAGCGCCTGCCTGACTGTTAGTCGCACCAAAGCATGCGCACGGCCCCCAGCCCCAGGCGCTCCCCTCCTTGGAGAACATTGACCTCAGGAATGACTGGACTTAGTGGTGGCCCGGCAGCTCCAGGTGAGAGGCTCTAACAGGCTGCGTGATGGGATTAAGATTCTGAACACCTGACAGGCTCACCACAAAGGTTAGTGAAAACTAACCAGATACAGTTCAATGGGAACGAATTGTCATATGCTGCACCTAGCGCTTAAAGAACCAGATAACTGACCATTATTGGTCAGAAAATGTCTACAAACCACTGCACAGGTAGAGACAGAGCAATCTACAGATTTCTGTTGGCTAGGAAGCCAGGGTTGACAGAAATGTGGCATGAGGCCGGGAAAGGTTGGATGAACAAAGGTGTGGAGTCAGGATCAGGACCGGGCGTGACGGCCAGGTCCACTCTGTGTGGTCATGGCCACCGAGGGGCTTGACACAGGTGCAGGGCCTGCTGTGTCAGAGACGTCTCTCCCAGGAGCACTGTAAGGGACAGGGAATACCGAGCGGAGAAACAGGACACACCCAGCCTGCGTAAATGGAAGTACCAGCGCTGAGCGCTCCCTGACCCGGCCGGCACTGCTGAGAGCTTCCCGTGAAGCATCTTGCTTGTGTTGCAGCGAGTGGTTCTCGGGACGGAGAGTTTCTGTGTCCAAGGGCAGCTGCAGATGTCCACTCCGCGGGAGCACATGCGGGGAAGACCGTGAGGAAGCCTCAGCTGGCGGGCAGCACAGAAACCCTCCTGAGGGAGGTGGCCTTTCCCAGCTGGGCAGCCAGGCCTCTCTGGCTCCGAATGCAATCAGTGTTTCTATGGAGAAAAAGCCTTCTTTCCGGCCAGGTGCTCGGCCCCAAGCCGCAGAGAACTGCGCCTTCTGGTAGATGAAATGGTGAAATTCCTCACCAGAGCGAGCCTGGTCATCCGGGTCCACGGGCATCGCTGGCCCCCCAAGAGTGTCTCCAGACCCCCAAGGGGCTTCCCCAGGGCCCTCGGCAAGGCACCTGCTTGGAGAGCCCTCCTCTGCCCTTTGACCGCAGGTTGCTTTGGATGTGGGAGCCACCGTGTGTGCGAGCCCGGGGGCGACAGCGCGTGCCTGGTGGGCACGGTGCGCGGGGCGGTCTGAGGCTCGTGCGCCCCGGGGATTCGCTCCCAGTTGACTGGGCTGTGGACTCCAGGCAGCCGCACCGGGGTCCTCGCCCTCGTGACCCGCGGCCGGGCGCGAGGGGGCGCCGCGCCACCGCAGCCGCGGGGCCGGGCCGGGCTGGGCCGGGGGCGGCGCGCGGGGCGGTGCTGGACTCCGCGGGCTGCGGGCTCCGGAGACACTGTGCTCCGCCCCGTGGAGGCCGCCGGCCGGGCGAGCGAAGAGGCAGCCCGCGGAGTCCGGTCTCGAGGTAAAGTTGTGCGCGCCGTGGGGCCGGGGTCTACACCGGAGGGTCCCGGGGAAGAAGCCTGGGCCTGGGAAGTGGTCGGGGGTCTACACCGCAGGGTCCGGGCCGAGCAGAGCAGGGAGCGTGCGGGGGCGGGGCGGGGGGCGCTGCGGGGACCTGTCCCAGAGCAGGGACGGCCGGGTGCATGGTTTCCACCGGGCTGCGCGATGGGGTGGAGGCAAAGGAGATTGGGGAGAGACGTTGGTAGCGCCCTCCTCCCCCCTCACCCCCAGCCACCGGAGCTGGGGTCTGGGCTGTGCTGGGCGCCGCCCCCTGGCCCCCCATAAGCTCGGCTGCTCCGTGCGCTTTCAGGGAGGTCCGGGCGGCGGTGGCCAGAGCCTGGTTCCTGCCGCCGCCCCATCTGTTCGCGTCGGATCTGCCCAAGCCCAGGTGAGAGCAAGGGCAGGAGGGGCAAAGCGGTGCCTGCGACGTGGGGCAGGGGACCTGGGTGGGAGGTCGGTGGGGGCACCCGAGTGGGGTGACAGTATTCTACCAGCGCGCACCCTGGCTAGGTTGGTGGGCGCACCGGCTGCACCAAGAGGAGGCAGAACGTGGGCGAGTTCTCCGCGCCCTGTCCGGGCCCCTCCCTGCCGCCCCTGTGGTAGTGAACATCGCCCCCATGCGCACGCACACACGCGCACAGCACACGCGCACACATGCTTGCACAGACACACACATGCCCACACAGACACAAGGTGCCCACACATGCACGGCGCCCTCTCAGCCTCGCCTTCCCTGGCCAGGGCGCGACCCGGTTCGTGCCTGAATGCCGCGAATTCTACAGGCTCAGCCTGAGCTGCCCAGCAGGGTAGGGGGCTTCCCGGTGCAGGGGCTGGGGGCGCAGAGAGCAGACCAGGGTCAGGAGGGCGTGGGGGCAGCGCTGCGTAGGTCCTGGACCTCCGCGTGGACAGCAGGGGCGTCAGGCAGGGCGGGTCGGGCTCCCTCTGCAGCCCTGGAACTGCCCCAGCCCAGAGTTGCCTGGGACCCAGCGGTGCCCGTGCTCGCACTGCCATGGTTTCGGGGTAACCAGAGCAGCCTCCCCCTGGCCCGCCTCAGTGCAGTAGCTGGGTTTCTGGTTTCTGGCTCTTGGAGCAGGGCTGCAGTGAAGGCCAGGGGCTGTCACGCCTTTGTCGCCTCTTCCAAACCACAGCCCAGAGCTTGGGCTGGGCTGGACGGAGGCCCCTTGACCTTCACAGTGCCCGAGAACCCTTTTCCTACCCGGAGGCTCGTTTCTCCCTTGTCCTGGGACTCTAGGCCGGGGGTTGGGGCAGCTGGTCGTGAGGTGCATTTTGACTCCGTGTATCGGGATGGCTCCCTGGGGGTGGGGGTGGGGGAGGCTCTGAGGAGCCCCATGTGCCCAGGCTGGTTCACCCCTCAGCCCTGCTCAGGGGCAACTGTGGAAAGGGGGGTGTCGGGCAGGTGAGCTCCCCAAGGTCATTCTGTCTACAGTGGACTACGTTGAGAAGTTTCTGCTGAGAAGCACAGGACGCCTGCCACAAACCCAGGCAGGTGTGAGCAAAAGGGAGCCCCCCGCCCCCAACCCAGCCAGTCTCCGGGGCGCGCAGTGTATCCAGCTGGCCTGCAAGCCCCACTTCATTCCCTGTCCCCACTTAGTCAGCGGGGTGGAATTGCTCTGGCTTCTCTTGCACCGTGAATTTTGGGGTCCCCACTGGGGACGAAGCTCACTTGGCTGTGGCTGACAGGTGCAGACCAGCCACACACACTCAGGATGACACAGTGTTGCCAAGAGCTTCAGAGACTGTTCTAGCTGCTCCTTAATTGGGGACACATGATGAAAACAACTTTCAGATTCTTTCTGAGGCCAGTGCCAAATAGTGTTCTGAATCCTTTCCTCTTCAATTTATATATTTCACTTTGTAGCAGATTTTTTTATACCTTGAGATTTCCATAATTTAAGAAGGAATCGGGTGTTTTGTGGGCACGGAGGGAAAGGAGGGAAGCGGATTCATTGCTGGTGTCAAGCGGGAGGCTGTGCAGTTTTCCTCCCCGGTGCCTGGCTCAGTCCGCGATGCCAGATGCTCCGAAATATGTGTTGGTGGGTTAGCTGAGTCGTAACCAAGAGCTCCTGCGTGGGGCGCGCTGGCCCCGCGTGCTCTTAATTACAGGTGTGCGCGCCGCAGTGAAGAGGTCGGGCAGAGCTGTGGGCCGGTAGAAAATGATGAAATGTTGGGTTTGCCCTGGCCAAGCAGGTGGGCCTGACCCTCCGCGCCGTCTGGCAGCCCGGCCCCCTCCGCCTTGGGGCTTGTCTGCCCCCCAGGGAAGCCCTTGTCCTCCGGCACCTGGAGGGCAGGGCCAGGCGGATGAGGGTGGGGCAGCGGGAGGACATTCTCACTCCTGCCGAGTTCAGTTTGGATGTGTGGGGGCGGCCGTGAAGGGGAGCAGATGGGGCAACGCCAGGAAGCGTGGGTGCTGGGGGGCCAGACGAACCGGGAGGGGTGTCCGGGGCTGTGGGATGAGGGTGCTGGCGGTCCCAGGGGTCTGAGAGCGGTAGGCATGTCTTACATCTGAGCGCGTGTATAGATGGGCAATTTCATGAGGGATGGGGACAATCTAGGGCTGAAGTCACAGAGGCCCGCTGCCTGCGAGGTCTCTCACCGTGACACTGGGTGAGGACATCACCTGGTAGCCTTGGGCCCTGCGCAGGGAGTGGGGCCCGGAGTGGCCAGCGCAGGGCACGAAGGACAGGCTCTGGAGCTGGTCAGGGACATGGCACTCGCCTGCTCAGCCGGCCGGCTGGCTGGCACCTGCCTTTCAACGTGTGCTTGGTTTGCCATCACCGTGAAGGCCACGCAGGGCCTGCTTGGGCCATGGCTCCTTCGCCGTCTGGCTCTTCCCTGAGAGCTTCAGTGGCTTCTCTGCGCGAGGGAGGAGGGAGGTAGCAGCCCCTTGGCCCTGAGGCCCTTGTCTCTGGGGTCTCACCTGCGGGCACCCACAGCCTCCCCTGGGCTCCAGCTGGTTTGTTTATAGGAAAAGCCTAAATCAGAAAACTTTGAGGAGCCATCCGTTGGGTCGCAAGAGAATGCTGTGGCGGAGCCACGGGGCCACTCGTCACGGAATGTCTATGAGGGATTTACAGGCCGTCCCGTCCAGCCTGTGCACGTGGCTGGTGCGGTCAGACTGACCAGCAATACCTGAAGGGCTTGCCCAGAGCTTTGTCATTAACGCGTCTCAGGGCTGATGGTGCATTCCTGTGACGCTGGTGTGCGTGTCCTGGGCCTCGTGAGATGAGGGGCACCGCAGGGTGGGGGGCAGATCTGTTTACTCGCATCTGAGTCGGGCGAGGGCTGACCGCCCTCCAACTCAGAGAAGAAACTTGTGTCAATACAAAGGAAGTGAAGAATGTTGTACGTTTGCTCTAAATGCAAACAACCAAGATTTTAATTTGATTGTATATTTAGAAAAAGACTAGTTAAAGTGTAATGTATCAATTGTACAGAAGACTTTTATGTCACTTAATTAAACTAATGCAGCAAGACCCTGACAGAAGTCACAGAGCAAAACTGCGCAGGCCAGCGGGCCCTGTCCCCACCTCGGGGCACTGCTCTGTGGTCCCGGTGCTCTGTGGGCAGGGCCTCCTCCACCTCTCCCGCTGGAGATCAGGGCATGTCTTGATATAGGGATCCCTTCCCTTGCCCCACTGGCGCTCCTGCCAAGCCACTCCTGCCCTGTGCCCACCTGGGCAAGGACGCGCGCTGGGAGAAGTGGGCCACTGTTCCCAGAATGCAGTGACCTTCCTGGATATCTCTGACCTCCGATATTTGAACGGTGGCATGTAAGTCTTAGCACAGGCTCGGGAGTGCGCTGGGCACGTGAAAATCAAAGGCTGGAACCGTGGGACCCAGCACAGCCTCAAAGCCGTCGGGCCAGCCCGAGTGCGGCATCATTTTCCCTGAGTTCTCGCTTGACGAGGCAGATTCATTTCTGTCAAGGACTCGCTCCTGGCTCCGTCCTCACTGGCCTGGGGAGGCGCGGGTGGCCGCGGGGTGGCCTCCAGCTGGCAGGGCGCCGGCAGCCAGATGTCCTGCCTCCGAGCTCCGCTGATTGAGCTCTAGAAGTTCAAGAGGACTGAGTCTTGTCCCCAACCCGGCACGTCTCCTCTGGCCAAACAGGGTTTGCGCTCTGCGGCCACCGCCCGCCTGGGTCATCTCCCTGAACTTACAGCCAGGAAGCGGGTTCCCTCCCTGTTTTCTTTCTTTTGCGGGGCCGGCGGTCGAGAGAGGCTTCCCTGTATGTTAACAGGAAATAAAGCGCAGGACCAGTGTGGTATCTGGATGTTTTCTTTAACATGACAGCAGCAAATGCAACGGGCTGAGAGGCTCCGGGGCCTTGCGGTCACCGTCCGTTCCGTGCAGTGGCTGGTGGCTGCGGCCAGAGCAGCCGCCCGGGCCCGTTGCTGTCAGGAGGCAAAGCCCCCACCCCCTCCCCGGAGCGTTTCACTGGTTCACAGTTACTGCAAGAAAATGACAGTTTCTGACTGTGAACAAATGTCCTTGAATTTTTTCCACACACACACACACAAAAAAAAGACATATTTTAGATGAGGAAAGACAGGAAACAGATATCATTGGCTTCTTTAATAGGCACCAAATTAAAAAAGGAAAATTCTGGCATCTCAGGAAGTGCGGACGTGGGGGAGCCGGCGGGCAGCTCGGGATGACAACTTGGGTTTCGTCTTCGGGAATCGTGAGGGGTCGCTTCTCTGAGAAGCCTGTGACAATGGCAAGTGTCCTTGGGCACGGCCCTGTGAGGACACATGGCAGAGGACAGCCTGCTGCCTGAGCTGTGAGGGGACTGTCACCCGGAGGGAAGGGGGCGTCGAAAAATAATCATATTTTCCAGATGCAACAGATGCGATTTCAACCGCCCGTTGTAGCTTTTCCTCCGATTGAGACACGTGGGTCTGCGCGCAGGAGACACGAGAACACCCATTAAGGAAAAGCGCACATTTTTTAACAACATAGGCAATACCACTCTGCGGAGGCGCTGGGTCCTAATTTATTGGGGCATTTCCTCTGTCTCTTTCTGTATTTATGTACGAATTACATGCAGACCCACACACACGTCCACGCTAACGCCACCATTCCCGCGGCCCCCGTCCAACCAGACAGTGTGCCCCACAAATGCTTCAGGTCATAGGTCTTGCTAAGCCTGTTTACTGTGGAATCCGCGGGAGGGAGAGGCGGGAGGACTTGGACACGGAGCGCGAGAACCCACTCCCTGCCCGCGGGACATGGGCGCCCCTCCGCCCGTGCCCGCCCCGTGCGCCCGCCCGCCCGCCCTGCGAAACCCCGCTCAGAAGCCTGGCACTGACCGTGGGTGTCTGCGGTGATGGGTGGTTTTCCTCCTACTTATCGTCCTGTCCGATTTTCCACTCTTGCCGGGGGTCGGTTTTACAATTGGAACATTATTTTTTATGACAATGAATGTCTAAGACTCATGTAGGCAAAGCAACGTAGAGAAGACTAAGCCACATCCCAACAGGCTCCTCTGAGGTCTCACGGGGTCACAGGGAAGGGTCGCCGTGTCCTGGGTGCCCTCCCCTGGCCCCCGGGGCCGAGCAGTAACACCCTGGCTTTCGTCGAATGGATGGATGCAGACCCCTGGGCTGGTGGTGGCTGAATCTCAGGGGTCCTCCCACCCGGGAGCCACGGCCACCCCGGAAGAGGACCTGAGGCAGCAGAGCAGGACCACAGCTTCCTGTCATCCCGAAACCGCGGGGTGGGGGGGGCCGCAGCGAGGACACACGGGCGAGGGTGTCTTGCGCAGGAAGAGTGTCCGCCCCCGCGAGAAGGGCCTTGGCAGGCGGCCGGCGCTGCTGCTCACTCATCCTCCTTCCTCCTCCCCCTCCCCCCCCCCCCCCCCCCAGCCAGGTCTTCGCTCTTTTCATGGCAAATATGCATTTTAAGTTAGAAACTATTTCAACTGACGAGAACACGTCCGGAAGCAAGTGATACAGCTATTTATTTCTGGAACTCTGGCTGTTAAAGTCAAATTATATAAAAATTAAATGTTCTCTAGTTTACTCCAAGTACATTGTCTGCCGATGAACCGAAGTTTCTGCTGAGCTTCTGCTTAGGCTCCAGTTCAAGATGTGCCTCTTTCTGGCCCTGAAGACGTGGGATCAGTCAGAATGGCCACACACCGCTGGTCCCTCACCTCCCGGTGGCTGCGCCCCAGCCCTGCCGGTGTGTTTACCAGGACAGAAAAGTAATGTTTTGTCGTCCCCATGGAAATAGCTGACGTTTGGCCTGGAGGACTGTGTGACAAACGGTGGAACTTCCCAGGCCTGGTCCCTCATCTTCACATGGGGACACAGGTCACCCTCGTCACCTCCTGCCCCCCCAGACGCAGGAACCGGGACCCAGCATGGCTGGCTGACTTGCCAACATGACCCTGGTGAGGCATCTGGATCCTGGCCACCTGGCTCAGGGCAAAAGCCCTTAAGCTTTCCACGGCCAGGTTCTCATGGGATCAGTTCCAGGCGTGACATCTACTCAGGCAGCTTGCGTTGGCAGCTCTGTCAGTGTGGCTCCCTCGTTATTTATCCTGAATAGTCACCGCACAAAGAACATGGCTGCTTACAGAGCGTCACCAGTCAGGGGCTTAGGGTGCAGGGATCCTGGAGAAGTTACTGTTCACGTGCGCGTCGATGGGTTACCTTCCCCCAGGTTAGAGCTCAGCGCCTGGGCAGGCGTTTCACCCTGGCTGTGTACCCCTGGGCCCCTGAGCACGGCCCCGAGAGCAGGAAGGTGACCGGCGGGGACAGGTGGGGACTGGGGAGGAGGATGCTGAGGGGCAGCAGAGGGACTGAAGCCCTCCGTGGGGAGCTTGTGCGGACCCCAGCCCAGGCTGCGGGCGGTGGGCGTGGGCAGGCCTCTCGGAACCTCCTTCATTCTCGTACCCTGATCGTGTCTCCAGTCTCCCAGAGGGGACCCCGGGGTCCCAGAGCCTCCTGGGAGAAAGCGCAGCCGCTTTGTCATGGCTGGACTGTGGCACCCCCCCCCCAGACGCTGCATGTCTGAGAGCCCCACCCTCACCCCCACCCCGGCAATGGCCCAGCAGGGGCCTCGCTGCGGAGGACTCAGCCCCAGTTTCCGGGGACAGCCTGATGGATGGGACGTGGCATCTCAGCGTGGCTCGGACTCGCATTTCTCTCATGGGGGCGACTGACATTGAGCCTCTTCTCGTGTGTTTGTTGGCCGCCTTTGCATCTTCTTCGGAGAAATTCTATCCACATCCTTCGCCCTTTTTTTTCAACCGGTCGTCTTGTTGCTGTTGAGTTGTAGGAGCGCTCTGTGTGTTCGGGGTGTTAATCCTTTATCGGAGACATGGTTTAAAATACTTTTCCCCATAATCTGCTCTGTGCATGGTCCTTCCACTCAGCTGATTTTGGTGCACAAGGTTATTTAATGCTGATGAAGTCCGGTTCGTCTCTTTGTTCTTCTGCAGCCTGCCCCTTCAATATCATATCCAAGAAATCAGTGCCAACCCCAACGTCATGAAGCTTTTCCCTTCACAGGCTTCTAGCTTCAGCTCTTACATCCAGGTCTGGACCCTTTGGGGGCCGATTTTAGAATGTGCTCTTAGGTGAGGGTCCAGCTTCTTCCTTCTGTGTGTGGAATCGGTTCTTCCAGCACAGGTATGGAAAATGCTGTTCTTTCTCATCCAATGGGCTGGGCACCGTCGTCAGGAACCAGTGGCCACGTACGTGAGGTTTGTCTCTGGACTGACTGTCCGTTCTGTCCTGTGGGTCTGTGTGTCTGTCTTTATGCTGGTCCCACACTACAGGAGTGTGAAGCATTCAACTCTGTTTCTTTCCAAGGTTTTCTTGGCTGTTCAAGGTCCTCGAGATCCCATGTGAACGTGAGGATGGGTTGTCTACAGTATTTCAGCAAAAACCTTGTTGGGGTTTTGATGGGGATGAGTCTGTCCACCATTTTGGTTAGTGCTGGATCCTAACAATGCAGATTCTTCCCATCCACGACCCTGGGTGTATTTCCAATTATTTGCGTCTTCCTTCATTTCTTCCGGCAACCCTTCCTGGTTTTGAGCAAACGGTCTCCCCGCTCGTTCAGGCGTATACTGAGTCGTACGTGCCTTCTGATGCGACTGTAGGTGGAATTGTTTCCAATGGTCTGGGCTGTGACAGCAGCCCAGACTGTGGAAAGCGTGGGGACACCAGCACCCCTTTTAGGAGCCATCCCCCCTTCCCCTCTCCCCACGCACTTGCCTTTGCCCATTTTTAAACTGGGTTGTTTCCCTTTTTCCTCCTGAGCTGTAGCTCTTTTTGTATTCTTGATGGTAAGCCCGTATCAGAACGTGAATTGCAGGTATTGTCTCTGCTCTGTGGGCTGTGTCTTCACTCTGTAGGTGGCGGCCTCGGCGCGCCCGCATGACTTGCACGACGTCCGGCTGACCGTTTGTTGTTGTATGTGCTTTGCGTGTCGTATCCAGGAGCTGCCAGATCTAAGGCCGTGAACATTTGACCCTGTTTTTTCTAAGTTCTCTAGTTTTCACTCTTAAATTATTGACCCATTTTGAGTCTTCTTTTTTTAAAGATTTTATTTATTTTTAAAGAAAGGGAAAGGGAGGGAGAAAGAGAGGGAGAGAAACATCCATGTGTGGTTGCCTCTCACACGCCCCGAACTGGGGACCTGGCTCGCAACCTAGGCCTGTGCCCTGACTGGGAATCGAACCAGCGACACTTGGCTCGCAGGCCGACGCTCAATCCACTGAGCCACAGCAGCCAGGGCTTGAGTTAAGTTTTATCTGTGGTGTCAGGTAGGGGTTGAAGTCCATCCTTTTGCATGTGGAGATCCAGGTTTCCAGACGCCATCTGTTCACGCGACTGTCCTTCCACACTGAGTGGTCTGGGCACATTGTCGAAAATGAACTGACCGTCACCGTGAAGGTCACTCCTGGCTCTCTGCCACATCGCATTGACAGGGACGACCGTCCACAGGCCAGGCCACGCTCGTGGCTGCTGCAGCTCTGTGGTACATTTGAAACTGGGAAGGGTTAGACCTCCAACTTATTTCCAAGGTTGTTTTCGCTCTTCAGAGCAGTCCCTGACGTTGCCTGTGAATTTAGACTGTTTTTGCATGTCCACAAAAAACCCTGTAGGACTTCAGTACATTGTCCTAGAAGAAAGTGGAACATTCTGGTAGGTTTCGCCCATAAGGAAATCCCAGCACTACTATTTGGGGAGGGGCTGTGAAGCTTCAGTAAAATTGTCAAATTCAGAGTTTAGGCGCTTTTCATTCCAGTGCCCTGGGATTTACACAGAAAAAATAAGATGTTGAAACACTTTTTACAAACTGTTTTAGACTTACAGAAAAGCTGCAAAATTAGCACGGATTTTTCTGTGTGTGTGTGTGTGTGTGTGTGTGTGTGTGTGTGTGTCCCCGCTGCACCCAGCCTCCCCGTCATCAGCATGGCACATGGTGGTACCACAGGGACCCCACCAGGAAACAAACACTGGTCTCGTGGGTAAACTCGGCTTTTGAGGGTCCCCCTCTCCCACTGAGTGTTGCGAGCAGAGAATGTGTTCAGGATACACATTTCCTGTGTCGTCCTCAGCGTTGGGCAGCCTGGGACGGGCTGCTAGCTCCCCCCGCCCCTCATGTCATGGAGCCTGTGAGAGCGGACTCCCCCGGCACCTGCCGCCTCACAGCCTGCGGCGGGCCTTGCCCCCCAGCTGCTGAGCTGGCCCTGGGCTCCCCACCTTCAGTGGGGCTCTTATTTACCTGCCGCGCATTTGGTTCATGAGCGGCGGCTCCTCGTCTCCTTGGGGTAGGGGTTCATTCAGTGGCGTGTGGCGGATGCTCCGGCTCTAGGGCCACGCAGAAGGCACTCGGAGAGGTGGGGCTGTGTCCTCCCTTCCACACACACCCCAGCCCCACTCTTGTTACTGCCTAGCTTGTCCTCCTGAATTCCCTGCACACCCACACCTTCTCGTCCACCTGCTGCCTGGCCCAGAGCGCCGCCTACTCCAGGTCTGCCCTTGAACCTGCGTATTCATCTAACAACATATCCTGAAACCACCCCGTTCGGAGCTCTTCCTCCTTGACTTTGCTGCTGCAGACTGCTTCCCTGGGAAATTATCCATCTTTAGAAGCATTCGCACAGAAGACTTCAAAGTGTATCTTGATGAGTTTTACAATTTCTTCTGTTTCTGAAGTTAAATTTTTTAATATAGTCATGTGGTTGCAAAAAAGAAAATTTTAAAAATTTACTGGAAAAATCTCCTCCTAGAATTCTGAGCTTTATTGTTTGCAAAGCAACATGTTACAGAATATTGTTTGCCCTGGTTTTCAAAGGCGGCTGATGTCTGGATACAAAAGTATCTCTTCTGTCCATCTGCGCTCTGCTTAGAGAGCTGCCCAGGTGAGGGTATTTATCGCTGGGGCTTTGCAGGCGCAGGCTGTGGCCAAGGGGCTTCGTTCTCAGGACATTAAATGCTGACAAGGATTTAACACAAAGGTGTATTTATCACACTGTCATTTCATGAGACATCAGTCTCACCATATAAAGAATTACACGATATGATTCCCCTTCTAAAATTAGAATACTTTTATTCCTTTGTCTAGATACTAAAATTACTTGTATGTTTTGTTTTTAAAAAAGGCAGGAGAGCCCTGGCTGGTGTGAACCTAAGGGTACCGGTTTGACTCCTAGTCAGGGTACAGGCCTGGGTTGCAGACCAGGTCCCTGGTTAGAGGCGCATGACAGGCAACCACACATTGATGTTTCTCTCCCTCTCTTTCTCCTTCCCTTTCGCTCTCTCTAAAAGTAAATAAATAAAATCTTAAAAAATAAAAAAAATTCCCTGATTTAAAAAAAAATGCAGGAGAGAAAAACATAATGGAAAAAATAGAAATCACCTGAAGTTCCACTGCCCACACCTGCTGATGCCTTTCCTTCTGGAAGTTTCTTTTTGCACCTGCCCACAGAGAGAACCGGTGTGTGCACACACGCGGTCACACCGCCTGTGCTTTCCCGGCCGGGCACCGCGTCCTGGGCACCGTGCCCCAGGCTTGCAGAAGGCGTGTGCAGAAGACGCCGCAGCGGAAGTCTTGGGCTGAGTCCTGGGGGTGCACCAGGCCCGGCACAGAGCTGGCAGGGAGTGACCTGGTGTCAGGTGCAGCAGTGCAGGGGGTGACTCTGTGGGCAAGTCAGGGACGCTGCAGTCACACAGGATGAGCATTTCTGGAGCCGGTCCCCCGTGCAGCCGCTGCTTCTGACGTCGGTGGGAGACTTACCTCTGCAGAGCGCCGGCCAGGGCTCAGGGCTGCCCCTGCGGAAGTCACAGCCACCCAGGAGCCAGCTGCTTGCAGGGACTCCTCCGCTGCTGGTCCCACACATGTGCCTGTCCCTCCCCTGTGCTTGTTCCACGCCTGTGCTGGCGACCGCGGTGGGGTGGCCTCTGGCAGCGTGTGCAGCTCACCTTGGAGTTGCATTGGGTGCAGCCTGTGCTGTCCCCAAGGGACCCTTGCTTGGTAACACTGACGTGGAAAGAAGTGACCAGTTGCCCTGGCCGGTGTGGCTCAGTGGACTGAGCACCAGCCTATGAACCAGGTCCCCAGTTGAGGTGCACGAGAGACAGCCACACATTAATGTTTCTCTCCCTCTCTTTCTCCCTCCCTTCATCTCTCTTAAAAGTAAATAAAATAAAATAAAAAGAAGTGACTGAGTAAGAATTGTCATGATTTAAAAGTAAAAACTCAGCGTCTGGGACATTTGCCTTGGTGACGCCCCCGTTGGGGCCCGGTAACTGAGACGGTGCCTCAGAGGGAGTCGGCCCATCCTCACTGGGGTGGGAGGACACCTGCTGGTCTCTTGTGGGCACAGTGCTGGTCTCAGGCCTCTTCTGGGGCCCATCCTGGGGACCCTCACGGAAGGCTCAGAGAACCCTGGGGCGGGGGTGCTACTCCAGGTGCAGCCCCCACCCCCAGGTGCCAGGACACCGGGTCACACAGGGGCACGCTCCCTCCACCCCCTGGTGGTGGATGCAGGAGAATTTCAAACCCACCTCCTTCACGTCCCCTGCGGTTCAGGAGCTCGGTCTCAGTGAAGGCGTCTTCTCCGTGGCTGGTGTCCAGGGCCCGGCTAGACCAGAGCCATGGCTTCTTGGGCAGGGAGGCTGTGGGCCCAGCGAGGGGAGGGCTGGGGACTCGGTCACGTGGGACAGAGGCTCTCGAGCTCCTCGGGCCTCGGACTTGAGGACACGGAGGGGCTGCTGTGAGGTGTGTGGTCTGTGCAGTTGTCGCCCTGTGAGGAGTGGACAAGCCGCTGTGGGCCCAGGCCGTCAGAGGGGAGATGCTCAGTGTGGATTCGGGGGTTCTGCAAGGAAAGAAAGAACCCTGAGAGTGTTGCCCCGCCCCCAGGTCATGTCTCCCCCACGCTGCTGGCGGTACCACCCTTTCGCCCATGGGTGACGCCACGGCCGCCGGCCAGGGCCTGCCACTCGGGCACGTGGAGTGGTGGGTGAGTGGGTGGAGTCTCTGCTCTGGGCTCCAGGAGCAAAGCTACTTACGTGAATAGCAACTCGAGCCAGAAACGGGAGGAACGGCGCATCTGCAAACACGTGTACGAACCCTGTGTCTCTTTCTTGTACAACAGAGTCAGCAGCTTGTACAAGGTCCCCCTAGTGTCTCGGATACAGGCCCAGAGAGGCGTGTGGCTGCATGCGGGTGTGCGTGGTGGGCACGGACCCTGCACGATGCGGGTGCAGGGGCCCGGGTGACGCCACAGGACTGACCAGAGGAGGCCAGTGAGACTTTTTTATAAATAGAGGCTAAATATTCTAAAATGTATCTGTAAGAAAAGGAAAGAAGCTAGAGGAGTAAAACCGTTTTTGAAAAGAAGAATATCTGGAAGAATCAGTCCACCCAGTTTTGGGGGTTGCCATGTAGCTGTATTTATCAAGTCTGTGTTACTGGTGGGGAGAGAGTCACACAGGTCACTAGAACGGAATAGGAAGTCTAGACACACAGACTTGCCCAGTGGGGCTTTGACAAAGGGTCAAAGGTGATTCAATGGAGGAAAGACAGTCTTTTCAGCATGCGGTGCTGGGACAACTGGACGTTCACAGGCTAAAACCCTTGGCCCAAGTCCCACACCTTATCCGAAAACTAACTCCAAGTAGATGATGGCTAAATGCAAAATGTAAAGCTATACATTTTAGAAAACCTTTGGGATGTTGGACATGGCAAATTGTTCTTGACACCAAAAGTACAGTCAATAAAAGAAGAAATGATAAATTGGACTTGACCAAAAATTAAAAACAAAAAACCTTTGCTTCCTTGGGCACTGATCCCAGAGGAAAGAAAACCTTTTGTGGGAGTGTTGGTAGCAGCTTTGTTCGCAACACTCAAGTCCTGGAAGCAGCCCGGCGCCCTGCTCCCGGGGTGCGTCCACACAGGAGAGACGGCCCCACTCCACCTTGGAATGCCAGAGGACGGGGATGGAGGCTGGGTGGCAGCGCGTCTGGCCCGTGGCCCTGGTGGCAGGGAGGGGACACAGTGGGCCTGGTCGAGACCCGGGCCGAACCCTCCGACCACCCGCACTGCGCAGCCACAGCCCAGCCTGGCCTCCGCCATCTCCATTCCGGAGGTTTCTGCTGGCCGTCAGGACTGACCGCTCAATTCTGCAAGGCGGTGGCCCCCCACGCGGGGCAGGGGCAGCAAACTCTACAGAGACGCCGTCACCAGGAATGAGCAAACTGTAGGGGGGACTCAGGCTCCTTTTGCTGCCTGAGCATGTTCAGGATCGGGTGGGAAGCCGACACTCGGCCCACAGGGGCCAGGGGCGACAGCCCAGCCCTTCCCAGAGGGCCCTCCTGGGGCTGCGCTCTGCCCCTCTGCTCCCCCAGCACAGGGCACCCCCCGGACCCTGCATCAGACAACACCCCTCTCAGTTTGTGGGACAGCCGTTGACTCCAGTGTCCTGGTGTTGCAAAAGTGCCCAGTTTGGTAAAGAAATGAAACGGGCTCCCCAGATCGGCTGGGGGAAGAAGGTGATTGGCAGCGAAGAAACTGGGCATTTGGGGCTCACAGACACATCACGAAATAGCACTAATTCCTACGAAAGACCCAGTAAAGCCACCCCAGACAGCGTCGTTAGGTCCCTCCTTTTCTACTTCAGGAACAGAGAGTTCTGTCTGAGCCGCGTGGACCCCAGGAGGCCTCGCATGTCGTCGGGGGTGAATGACGAGTGAGCGAGGCTGTTGATGGCGGTCTCTGTTCCATGCCATTCCCTGCACAGTCCTGGTGCCCTGAAGCTCCAGGATGCCTGGGCTCCGAACATGTCCCAACGGTCTGAGTTCAGACTCCTCCTGAGCAGATCCCAAGACGGGGACCAAAAGCAAGCCACTAATTTGGGGACGACCCCAGCAAACCAGTCCGGCTGTCAGAGCAACAAAAGGAGGGACGGGAGGGCAGCGAAGTCAGCCAATGAGAACCCTCTGGAGAAGGAGAGCAGAGCGAAGGCCTGCCAGCAGCCGGCAGCCCACCAGGTGGGGTGCACAGGCCCAGGGAGACTGCGGGTCATGGCGATGTGGGGGACAGGGGTACCCAACAGCATTGCTCCACCTGCCCAGTCTAATCAGGGTCTCATTGAAAGACCACCTTCTCTGTGTAGAAAGTTCTCTTTTTAGAAAAGAGAAGAAATTTCTCCTAGGAAAGAACACTTCACTTCTTTTGAAATCTCAGACCTCGTGGTCTGCTTGAGAGGCTTCAGGCCCTCCCAGTTCGTGTGTTCAAGCCTAAATGCAGGACGGGGAATTCAGCCAAAGTCAGCATGTCCTTGGCTTCAGGCCGGCCTCTCCGGGCCCTGTTTCTGACCTGTGCGTTCTCCTCCTCACTGTCTGTCATCCTGCCTGGACGGGGAGGCCCTGCATGTGCACTCACACGCACACGCTCACACGCACACACTCAGATGCACATGTGCTCGTGCACACACATGCACGTGCTCACATGCAGAATCATACGCATGCCCACAGTGCTCACATGCTCACACGCACACGGGCACACACGCTCACAGGCACACCCATGCTCACACACGCATGCAGTGCTCACATGCTCACGCTCACATGCAAACGCGCACTCACACTTACATGCTCACATGCACACTCGTAAACATGCACCCACACACGCTCACACACACATGTGCACACTCATGCTCAGACTCACACGCTCGCGCTCACACACGCCCACGCAAACATGCTCGCTCACACGCTGCCAGCCCTGCCCCCGCGGCCCCCCTCGGAGGGGCCGTCCCTAATTGGCACCCCCTCCCTCGGTTTGTTTTCTGTTCCCGAGGAGCCTGCTGCTGCTGCGGAGGCTGGTCTCCTGCCAGGGGTGGGTGCCGTTAGCGGGCTTGCGTGGGCCGTGGGCCACGGCTCCGGGGACCGGGTGGGGAGGCTGCCAGGGCAGGCCTCCAGGATGGGAACGGCAGGATGATGGGGAAGACACCTCTCCTGGCCTCTGAGCACGCTGACCGCAGGAAGCAGTGGACCTAAGCTTTCCGCTGTGGCCTGCCGAGTGCGTCCCAGCCCCCATTACCAAGTGTCCCGGGGGCTCGCGCTGGGAATGGTGCAGCCAAGACAGCCAGGGAGGCCCAGCGGCTGCAGGCAGCCAGCAATGAAGCATGTCCTCCCCGAGGAGTAAAAGCACGAAAGCATCCTTCCTTCCCAAGTTAAACCCATCAGGTTCCACTGTGAGCATTTATTTTAGGAATTAGAGCTCCCTGATCCCCCATAATGCACAAGGCGTGGAGTTCTCCTTCTGCCCGGCACTGGCCCCAACACTGGAGACCTCAGACCTGACACATTTCTTCCTCGCTTGATGGCTGCCTCCTCTTCTGGGATTCCTGGCCAACATGATGTTGCTTTCTCCTCCGTGCATGCGACATCTGTCTCCTGTGGTCTCCTGTGGACACCCCCGGGAGAGGGCACCCCAAGACCAGCCTCACCCGCTGCGCACCAGTCCCACCTCCGGGCCGTCCGTGCCCACTTCTGAGAGCTGGTATCCCGTGGGACCCTCCTAGTCTTTTCCGTGGCGTCTGTTCTCTGCATTTAATGCCTCCGATCACGTCACTATTTTTGATAATTGTGTTACCTTAAGTCCCTGGGGCCTGAGCCGACGAGGCCTGTGCCCCGCTGGTGTTGGCCCACCTGGGCTGTTGCCTGGAGTGTTTCCAGTTTCGGCTGCGCGTTCATCTTCGCTGCAGCTTCATGGTGTCCTACGAGGCTCGACTTGAGAGCACGTCCCTCTCGACAGTGACACTGTTGATATTTTGGGCTGGGTCGCAACCCTTTGTCCTGCACACTGAATGCCTGTCACAGGCACGCCTGACACTCAGCACATGCCCAGGTCTCACCAAACACCTGCGGGCCAGAATGGCCCCGTGAGAAGCACTGGCCCACACAGAGTGTGTGTCTGGCTGTAACACACGCCTTAGACATGCCACCCCCAGGCCGGAGACACTTTCTATGGGGCTAATTTCTTAGCTTGGAGTCTCACAGACCAGAATTCCAACCTCCAGCCTGTGGTGCAGGTAGGAATTAGACACAGCTCCCACACTGTACCAGGGATCAGCAGGGACATCTTACCCCCTGTCCGCTCCAGTAGGTAAAGTCTCTCCTGGACACCCTGCCTGCCGCTGAGGGAGCAGCCGGACAAGGTCCCTCCTTCCTGCGGGACCAGCTCTGACTGCCCCGCCTGTCACAGGTGGCACCGTTGACTCTCCATCAGAAATGGGGGCACCTCAGAGACCCCACACCCCTGACACTGTCACCTGTGAAGGCGTGTGGGGATTTGAGACATTTATTTTTGCTATCATGAATGAAGGCCCACATCTTTTCTTACGTTTAAATGCTGCTTTTTCCCTTTACTGTAAACTTAGTGACAACTGGCCCATTTTTTCTATTGAGCTGTCAGTCTTTTTCTCAAACTCTCAAAAAGCAGCATATCATTTGTGTGTGTATTTATAGATGTGTATTCTGGGGGAAGAAAACTTTTTAGTGAAAGTTCCAGGTTCTGCTGATTATCCAGTATTTTTTAAATGATTATTTTAGTGAAGATTCCTACCTGCAAAGAATTTGGGGCGCACATTTGATTTGGCTACAAAAGGAATCAACCTCTTGTTCTACAATTTAGCGCGCGGCCCCGTGGGGATGTGGAATTGGAGGAGTCTAAGCCGGCGCGCTGCGCAGGGATGATCAAGTCTCTTAGGTTGAAAACGGCCCTCTTACCCCGACCAGACAGGCTGGGGTCTGGCCCTCGCCCAGATTTCCCGAGGCAGCCTCTGCAGAACAGGCTCCCTTCCCCGGCGGGTTAGCCGGTCTCTAGGAGATAAACTGAGGCGTGCCGCCACTTAACCTGGGTTGGAGGGAGAGGCTGGGGTCCGCTATTTGGGTCGCCTGTAGACGCAGGTGTGCCAGAGGGAAGACCCAAGTGGGTGGGCGGAGGGAGTCCTTGGTTCTGCTGGGTCCCCCGGAACGCGGGGTGGTCAGGTGTCCCCCAGCCTAAACGCACGCTCCGTTCCCTTTGCAGGCCCAGCCTCCCGAGCGCAGCGCGGCGCATGGGGCCATGGCCCTGCTCCCTGGGCGCGCGGAGCCCCGCGGCGGCGGCGGCAAGGCCCGCGCCCGGCACGTCATCATCAACGTGGGCGGCTGCAGGGTGCGCCTGGCCTGGGCCGCGCTGGCACGCTGTCCCCTCGCGCGCCTCGAGCGTCTGCGCGCATGCCGCGGCCACGAGGAGCTGCTGCGCGTGTGTGACGACTACGACGTGAGCCGCGACGAGTTCTTCTTCGACCGCAGCCCGTGCGCGTTCCGCGCCATCGTGGCGCTGCTGCGCGCCGGCAAGCTGCGGCTGCTGCGCGGGCCCTGCGCGCTCGCCTTCCGCGACGAGCTGGCCTACTGGGGCATCGACGAGGCGCGGCTGGAGCGCTGCTGCCTGCGCCGCCTCCGCCGCCGCGAGGAGGAGGCTGCTGAGGCGCGCGTGGCCCCGGGGCTCGTGGGGCGTGTGGCGCCAGGGAGCCCCGGCTGCTCCCTGGGACCCCGCGGGCGGCTGGCACGTGGCCGGCGGCGCCTGCGCGACATGGTGGACAACCCGCACTCGGGGCTGGCAGGCCAGCTCTTCGCCTTCGTGTCCGTGGCCTTTGTGATCGTCACAGCAGTCGGCCTCTGCCTGAGCACCATGCCGGACATCCGCGCGGAGGAGGAGCGGGTGAGCGCAGGCTGGAGCTGGGCTGGGGGCGGGGACCGGGCTGGGGTGGCCTGGCAGAGGATGGGGTCCGCGGGTCGCGGCCTGGAGGCAGCTGGGTTTAGGGAACGCCCACTGAGTGGTGTCTCAGACACCCTCTGTCGCCGGTGGTTGCAGCCACAAGCACTAGGCCCACCCTGGCCTGCTCAGTAAGGCTACCTGGTCACCCCCCACCCCGTCGGCTGCCATTCCCGCGGGGCCGCGCACCCACAGGAGGTGCTCTGATTACAGCCACAGTCAAGAACTCAGCCAGGCTGTCTGGGCAGCAGGCCCTCCTCCAGGACTCTCTCCCATAGGCCTAGAAGCTTGGTCAGCAAGGGGTTGAAACATGTAGTGTCATAGAGAGTCATGTGCTCAAGTGTCATCCTGGACCAAAGGGATGTGGCAGGATAGCCAGGCTAGGCCCCTGCCTCAGGCGACCTGGGCGCGGGCTCTCTCCAGAGCAGGGGGTCGTTTGTGAGCACAGGGAGACTTTCCATCTGCACCCCACCCCCCACCCTTGACACATCCTGTGGGAATGCCAGCACCGAACCACCCGGGGAATGTCCTGCTCGGGTCAGCGGCTGGGTGCCCAGGGCTGTGATGTTCAGGACATGGTCAGGGAAGCCGGGGGTTGTGCTGTCGGAGCAGGTGGGTTACGAGAAGAGGCCGTTGCTCTGCATCTCCTGACGGAGGTGTGCGGGGTGAGGGGCGATCTGCCTGCCAGGAGCTCAGTGGTGGCTCCGCATCGAGCCCCACCTCGGGCAGGGCCTCAGGTGCCGGGGGTCCCAGCAGGCCTCGCCCCGTGAGTCGGCCCAGCGTGCAGACAGCGAGGAGCTGGGGGTCACCCAACGTGCCCTGGAGCCCGAGCCGTGAGTGGACCTGGGCACGAGTCAGGCCACCCTGACTGCAGATTCGACGTAAATGCGAATTTCAGGAAACTGACTTGGCAGCCACCCCCTGGCATGTGCCCGGCTGATTCCCGGCTGTTTCCAGTTGTGTTAACCAGGCCCAAGGGTTCGGTTCTGCTTCTCAGAAGACCCCTCACATATTTCAGTTTTCAGAGCAGTGACAACACCACCCAACGTGCAGAACAGAAGTCATTCAGATGAGGGTCAGAGATCAGGAGGCGCTACAGCCGCTTCAGCCAGTGACGTGTCCCAGAGGCCCAGCCGGCCCTCACAGAGCCCTCCAGGCCTCCATGCGTGTCCTCACCACCCGTCGCTCCTGTTCGTCCCCTGCCCCTTCCCCACATCCCAAAGCATCACTTCACTGCCCAGGTGCTGTCTTACCAGACCAGGTGTCCGGTCACACAGAGTAACCCAGCGCTGATTAGCAGCTGCACCGTCCACGGCCACGCAGGGACCTGATGCGGCTCCTGGCCACCGCGTATCCGAGGTGGGAGCCGAAAGCAGGCGTCCCTGCCATAGGAAGGACGAAGCGTTGTGCTCCACCAACGCTGTGTGTGTGTGTGTGTGTGTGTGTGTGATAAAACACACACAGAACTTACCATGTCGGCCATTTCTCAGTGTGCTGGGCAGTGGTATTGAGCACAGTCCTGGTGTCTGCAGCATCACCACCCGGTCCCCACTGAACGACTCCCTGTGCCCCTCCCTCAGCCCCTCCCCCAGTGACCACGTTGAGGTGAGCGCTCCCAGCTCCTCCTAAGCTGGGTGCTGCGGTGCGCGTCCCATTGCAATGGGCTGGTTTTCCTCCTGGCTCGTCCTCGCGGCAGTGTCAGCGTCTCCTCCCTCCTCAGGGCCGGGTGGCTTCCCCGGTGCACGGGGTCACATGTGCTCTCCATCCACCATGGACCCTGGGCTGCCTCGTGCTCTTGGCCGTGGTGGCTCTGCCGCTGGGGACATGGGTGTGGCCTGGGCACAGCCCTCGGCGGGGCCATGTCCTTGGTTCTGGTGAAGTGGTGTCGTGTCTGTCTGGAGATGGCGGCAGCATGAAGGGCATGGCGTGCCCGGGCCTGCCCTGAGGAGCAGCATGCACAGCCGGTCGCAGCACCTGGGGGCGGGACTGAGGGGCTGTGTAGGAGGAGCCCCTGCCCACCCTGAGGAGGGCCTGGCCAGCCAAGACAGCCCCAGACATGGGTGCAGAGGGCGGCCCTCCTCGCACTCGCTCTCCCAGGCTGTCCAGCATGAGCGCCAGGGGGCTGGGATCTGACGTGCAGGAGTCAGCGGGCTGCAGAGGCCCTGGGGACAATCCTCTGGGCCCTTCCAGCTGAACCCTATGCCCCTCCTCCCTCCTCACGGCCGTCACTCTGGTCCTTCTCCATCCTGCCTCCAGCCCCCCAGCCTCCCTGCCCTGAGAACCTGTGACTGCACTGGGCCCCCTGCTGCCCAGGACCCTCGCCCCCCAGTGCAGGGGCCTTACCTTCACCCCACCTGCGTGGCCCTCCTGCCAGGGAGGCGATACAGCCACAGGTCAGGGGACCAGGACAAGGATGCCTTCCGGGCCCATCGAGCTGCCCACGGCTGTGACAACATGTGAGGGGGCAGGTCCTGCTGCGTGTCCCCCAGGCCCCCATCTGGGTCAGCGTGCTGCTGACGCGTCCCCCTGCCCACAGTACGCACCTGCCACCCCAACGCCATGGCACACCGCCCCACCTGCTCTCCCTCTGCCGTGCTCATGGCTTCAGACGTGACATGTCTTCCCCTCCACGTGGAACCTCCCCACCAGAGCGTGGAGCTCTGAGGGTGTGGACCCTGCAGTGGAGGCCCGGGGCTCTGACACCAGGGTTGGCCTCCGTGGTCTCTCCAGGACAGGGCTGTGGCTTTGGTGGGGATGAGGCGACACATTTAAGGAGCAGAGACCTGTTAGGTGCCGACTGTGGCAGGAAGGCTCGGGATCCACGCCCGGAACTCGTGGAACACTCAGTTCTAAATTATCTTTGAGCAAAACATTCACCATGTGTCCCCAACAGCTCCCAGGACCTGAGAACAAAGCATCTTCAATCAAATTAAATGAGCTTCCTCTCTGCAGGCACCCCCGGGCACCCCTCAGCTTGGAGGGAGGGGAGCAAAGCTACCAATCCTGTCCACACCGCACCCATGTCCCTCCAGCTGTATGGGATCCCCAGGCTGTGGCCTCCACCTGCCAGACCTAGAGGGCATGTGCCCAGGACCCACTCTGCCCCCTCTGAGATGCACCATGAGTGGGGCTCCCTCCTCAGCACCAGGCCACAGCGGGACCATCCATGTCCTAAGCGCAGGCCCGGGACGCAGAGACGGGGGCCTGAGTCCTGGCAGGCAGGGTCTTCTGCATTAAGAACCGATTTCTAAGAGTGGGTACAGAGAACTGAATGTTGTGTTCCCCCAAATTCGTAAGTTGAAACTTAACCCCCAATGTGGTAGTATTAGGAGCCTCCGGAAGGTGACTGGGTCACGAGGATGGAGCCCCCACGAATGGGATTTTAAGTCCCATAGAAGAGCCCCCGCCACAGAGCACACACAGAGGAGGCGCCGTCTGTGACTGGGAAGCAGCCTCAGCGGACCCCGAGTCTGTGGCCCTGGGATCTTGGAGTTCCGGAATGGGGAGAACTAAATATTTGCCGGTTAGGTGGCCCACTCCGGAGCGTTCGGTTATAGCCCCCTGTTAGCGAAGATCCGGTCCAGGAGTCAGCAGAACCCAGAAACGGGTGCGGGCCATGGCCAGGCCTCCTCGGGCCAGGTGCCGGGGCTCAGGCCACGCCACCCAGAATCCGGCCCAAGGCCCCCGTTGGCCGTCAGCACCCACATTGGAGCGACCCCTGCCTGTCTTCACGGAGACCCTGCCGTGGGCTCTCAGAGGTGCTGGAAGCAGCTGATGTGCCAAGGGAATAACATAAACTCGGGATTTCTCTTCCCTCTGTTTTCTGCACAAAGTTGGCAGCAAAAATATAGTGGATTCGAGTTTTTGATTTGTGCTTATCTGAACAAGAAAAGACCTGTGCTCAGAGGCCCAGAATAGAAGCTACAAGAGTCTTTATTTTTAAAACTTTATTTTTTTAGAGCAGTTTCAGGCTCCTAGCAGGACTGGGAGGAAGGTGCTGAGATGCCCCACACCCACCTGCCCAGCCACCCCCTGCTCCATGTTGCCCAGCAGCTGCGCTTGCGTCACAGCGATGGGTCTGCACTGAGACGGCACCGCCCCCCGCAGCCCGTGCTGACCGCAGGGCTACTGCTGGTGTCCCGCCTGTGGGGACGGCCACGCACCCACCAGCACAGTGTCATGCAGACACGCTTCACTGCCCGGCCCCCGGCACACACTGATCTGCTTACTGTCCCCACGGTTTGGCCTTTTCCAGAAGGTCATATACTTGGAGTCATAATCCAGTGTGTGGCCTTTTCAGACTGACTTCTGTCACTTAGGAATGTGCATTTCAGGTTCTTCTGGGACTTTTCATGGCTGGACAGCCCATTTGTTTTTATTGAGAAACAGTATTCCACTGTCTGGAGGGACCGTGGAGGGACATCTCGCTGCTCCCAAGTCCTCGGGACTCAGACCAGCAGCCTCCCTCCCTTGCCCTCCCTCCTGGTGCTGTGGGGCCCTTGGGCTACAGGCAGCTCCCGATACCTGGGATCTGGGCAAAACCCGTGTGGCCTCAGGAGGAAGGGGCAGCCACTGCGGAGCAGAGGCCATGCAGGGCATGGCACCCCGGAAGGCTCGGCCTGGGCTCCCCGGGACCCTCCCCTCTGGACCTGATCAAGCCTCTGCTCCCAGGCCCTGCCAGGGTGACCCCAGGGAGCAGGAACTTGTGGGCAGGAAAGTAAAGTGGAGTCTCTGATAACACGGCTCAGGCAGGTGCACTGAGCCCGCTCAGCCCAGGGACAGACCCTCAGACGGGGTGCCCATCACAGTTCTGGGGACTTGAGCACTTTAGGGAAATGACCAGAAATGAGCTTAGACAGTTTTTAAAAGCCAATCAGCTGGCAGCATGAAGGGAAGCTCCGCCTCTTGCCTGCCCTCAGTCCAAGTTGAGCACTGGGGCACCTGCTGTTAGTCCCTGAGGAAGCAGGAAGAGGTGGTGCAGGCCAGCTGTGGGTCCCACCTCCAGCCCCCACCCCCACAGGTGCTGGGCACAGGCGGCGGCACTGCATTCACACTCGAAGCCCCACCTGTGATTCTGGTCCTTCTGAACAGGAGGCCGCGCTGTGCGCCGTTCCCGAGACCCCACGCTCCCGCGCTGCCCCCAGAGCTGCATGGACCTGAGCCAGAGCGATGGGCCTGCACCGGGGCGGCGGGCCTGGGTCCGGGGCAGCAGGTCCTCATACGGCCACTGCGCCATCCACCCCTTCAGAGGCTGAGCAGGCGCTGGAGACAGAGCAGAAGCCTGGGACAGGCCCGCGGGTGGCAGGCAGCCTCGGGTCACAGGGGAGGTCTGTGGCGGGAGCAAGTAGCCCAGACGCAGCGGTAGGCGCAAAGCCCAGGACTGATGCTGCCAGGAGAAAACGGTGTCAAATCGCAAATTCGTAGTCAGTGAAATGAGTGAAGCATGTTCTTCAGGCTCTTGCAAGAGGCTTGACAGCCATTGGCATGCAGCCATGATGAGTAGGCAGAGCAGGAGGGCCGAGTGCTCTCTGTCGGGTTTACCTGCAGCATCCGGCACCTGCTGGTCTGCTTTGGCAGTCACACACCATCTGTGATGGACGGATGGAGGCGTGGGCCTCCGTGACCAGAAAATACAGAGGCAGCAAAGCGTGGCGGACACCTTGGGGGCTGATTACACACTAGAAGAACCAGAGAGCCCGGAGCCTCGGGGTCCTTGGTGAAACTCTCAGCTGGAATCTGGGGCCCCGCGGCTCCGCTGCAGCTCCCGCCGACCATCACAGAGAGGACTCCCCACTGGCGTCCCTCCGCCTCCTGGTTTAATAGAACCAGCTGTGTCCCTGGCAGGGCTCACACCACTGAATCTTATGCTCCGAAAGGAGAACAGAGCTGGGGGTGGATACACCCTGGGGCCAAGCCTCTCCCGATCAGCCGCTGGCCACTCCCCAGCCTCGGTTGCTGAGGAGCCTTGGCCCCAAGCTTTCATTTATTTTCACTAGAAAATAAAAACAGTGCCAGGTGAACACCATGCGGGAGGCCATGCCTTCCAACAGTGGTTTCCAAAATGCTTCTTTTCCAAGAGTTAGCTTGGACCGCTGTCACCATCCCTGGCGTGGGAGCCCGCCTGGCCTCTGCCCGGGTCTTCTCTGCCCAGCACGGGCGGCCCCCCAGGGGTCTCCTGGTGCTCACTCAGCCCGCCTGCCGTGCCTGCAGCTGGGTCCCCAAGCGTGAGGGTGTGGAACATTCCGAGCCATTCTGTGTTTGGTTAGGTTTTGGATTAGTGGGTGACGCCACCGTGTTAGGGTAAGGTATGCAAGCACGTCGCCGTTGGGCAACCACCCTCCCATGGCCTGCGAGTGTGTCTATATTTAGCTCAAAGTTCACATGTCCTGGGGCTGCTTCCTTGAGGGCAGCGGACTTTTGGTTCTTGAGCCCAATTCCAATCCTGGAAGGAAAACAAATTATAGGAAACGGAGATGGGACCGTCTGGCCCCTCACAACGGCCATCTGGGCAGCAGTCGGCAGGACGTCCCATCCACCCCAGTGGTCAGCAGGTGGGAGTGAGGGATCTGGGAGCAGATCCGCACAGCTGGCTGAAGCAGCGGGGTTTCAAAGGCGCCCGGCGGGGCAGGGCGGGGCCGCCGGGGCCGCTGCACCTGGTGCACGGCCTTGATGAGCTCGGGCGGCACCTGGCCTGAGGCCTGGTTCATGAGAGCCCCGGCGTCCGTGAAACACAAGCAAAAGCCAGACTAGAATAGTGGGGAGGGGTGGGGCTTGAAAACGGGGTGAGCCTGCTGAAGGGAGATTTATTTATGACCCAAATTTGGCCAACTAGGCCAGATGTGTCAAACTATGATAGATCAGGGTCTGTTTTCTGGGTTAAAAGTTCCAGAAATAGCTCCCTCCAATTAACCTGCACAGCTGGTCCTTACGGAAAGGGCCGGGAGGGGCGTCCGGGGCTCCCACAGGCCCGTCTTCTCCGGATCCAGCAGGATGGATCTGGCTGCAGCCCGGCATGTGGGTAGCCCCTCCTGCGTAGGTGAGGGGCCTTCCTGGACTAACCCCGACAGGGGCCCAGGGACTGCGCCCTCCTCTGCCCAAACATGGTGGTCACAACCGCCCCATGTGGGCTCACACCGCACCTGGCTGGGCACCTGTGCTGAGATATGGGCCTGCAGTCAGCCGGACAAGGGGCGTTGCATGGGGTGTGTCTGGAGGCTGTGGGTCATCAGGGTAGGCCCCGCAGGTACTTCACTACCCTGACCTGGTGTCCTGCCTAACCTCCCCCACCCTCCCCGTCAGCCACTATGCCAAGGGTGGCGGCTCCCCTCCCACACCCTTCCTCAGGGTGGAGCATGGGTGTCCAACCAGGTCCAACCCACTCCCCATGGGCCCCAGCTATGTCTTGACTGAAAAGTTGTGGATCCAGGTTTTCCCCAAATCCAGTGACTGGTCCAGGTCCAATGGGCCGCGTGCCGAGGTGATGAGGAGCCTCTCTAGCTTCTCAGAGCTTAAACCCAAGCGGACACAGAGGCATGACAAAGTCAGACCGCTCCTGGGGGTGGGTGGGCGTGTCCCCTAGGCTCATCCTGGGGGCTCAGAGGCCGTGGGGGCTAGACTCAGCCTTTCCACGGGCCCAGGCAGCCCGGGGCGACCGGCCCTAAAGATCGATGAGACTTCACTGCCTCATGGTGTGTGAACAGGCATCAGAACCCAGCCTGAAACCTAGAAGCGACAAGCTGCGTCATCAGTTTGCTGGGGAGCAGGTCAGCTGAGCTCATGCGCGGGGCCCAACTCCAAGTGAATCTTTTTTATAGGAATTAGGCATTTTTGTGGACTCTCCTGACGCTGCTGCTTCAGTGGCATGCTTGCATGGGCTGTGGTCAGGAGTGTGACATCCCCCCATCCTGGGAACCCCTGCCCCCAACACGTGTCTCTCCCCTCCCCAGGGCGAGTGCTCGCGCAGATGCCGCAACCTCTTTGTGCTGGAGACGGTGTGCGTGGCCTGGTTCTCCTTCGAGTTCCTGCTGCGCTCGCTGCAGGCGGAGAACAAGTGTGCCTTCCTGCGGACGCCGCTCAACATCATTGACATCCTGGCCATCCTGCCCTTCTACGTGTCGCTGCTGGTGGGCCTGGCGGCGGGCGGCGCGGCCCGGGCCGGCGCGGGCGGCAACAAGCTGCTGGAGCGCGCGGGGCTGGTGCTGCGGCTGCTGCGCGCGCTCCGCGTGCTCTACGTGATGCGCCTGGCGCGCCACTCGCTGGGGCTGCGCTCGCTGGGCCTGACGGTGCGGCGCTGCGCGCGCGAGTTCGGGCTGCTGCTGCTCTTCCTCTGCGTGGCCATGGCCCTGTTCGCGCCGCTCGTGCACCTGGCCGAGCGCGAGCTGGGCGCGCGCCGCGACTTCTCCAGCGTGCCGGCCAGCTACTGGTGGGCCGTCATCTCCATGACCACAGTGGGCTACGGGGACATGGTGCCGCGCAGCGTGCCCGGGCAGGTGGTGGCGCTGAGCAGCATCCTCAGCGGCATCCTGCTCATGGCCTTTCCGGTCACCTCCATCTTCCACACCTTCTCGCGCTCCTACTCAGAGCTCAAGGAGCAGCAGCAGCGGGCCGCCAGCCCTGAGCCGACCCTGCGCGAGGACAGCACGCGCTCCGCCAGCGCCACCGAGGACAGCTCTCAGGGTCCCGATGGCACCGGCGAGGCCGGGAACTCTGCGGACCGCGCGCGCGTGCATGCAGGGCCGGCCTGACAGGGCGCAGACACTGCCTGCACCAAGAGGTGGCCGCGGCTGTGTGTCTGTCACAGGAGGCTGCTCCTCGCAAGCTTTAGAAACAGAACCACAATCCTTGCCTCCCACCGCACAGAGGGACAGGGACGGACCTGGGGGGGGGCAGCAGCTCCTAAAGCCCAAAGTGGGCGCATGCCCAGCCAAGGCGCATGTTGTTGGGAGGAGCAGGGCCCCAGAACCAGGCCTAGGCTGACCACCCCGCCCCCACCCCCTGACTGGAGTCAGTTCCCTAGAGGGCACCCAGCCTGTCCTCCTTCCTTTATTGCCCTTGGATGTGGTGACCCCATGGCCAGCGAAACGTAAAGCAGCCCCAGAACTTCCTATCCTCCTGCAAACCCAGACGCCCACACTGTCCCCGGGCCTGAGCCTAACCTTTCCCTGATCTTCAGCCTGGAGGTCCTGGAGCAGAGGTAGGGGAGGGGGGCAAATAGGGTGCAGTCCTGGCGGAGCCCCCGGGGAGGGGACAGTCCCTCCTGCTCCCCCTGTGTCACCTAGGTGGTAGGTGCCCCGTGGAGAAAGGTCTTGCCTGTGCACCCAGCTCTGCCAAAGGCCACATCCCTGCCAAGGAACAGGCGCAGAGGCTCCCAGGGACCCCCACAGTCCCCACCCCCAACAGTTCCTTTGGGGGTCCAGCCCTGACCTCTGACCTCCTTCCCTGGCACGATCCTCTGGGGATTTTCCTGGGTCGCCCCCTCACAGGTCTCCCCCAAAACGCCTCCACCCTTCCAGCTGCCAGAGGACTGCATCCCATCCTCTGGGCCCCTCGTCTTCTGTGAGGTCACTTCCCTGGTGGCTACTCCTGCAGCAGAGGCTCAGGGGCCGCGGGAAAGGGTCCCTGCGCTTGCAGCTGCCAGAGCCTGTCATCCCCGAGGCCTGAGCCTACACTCCTCTGGAGATGGGGGGACAGGACCCTCCAGTCACGTTGCTTTGCACTTCATTTTAGTGACCCAAGCCATGACACCAGGGACATCACTGTCACAGACCCCGTGGAGGGGGACCTGTACCACTCAGAGGTCCCACAGGTGCAGGGCACCCCCCCCACCATCCTCCTGGCTTTGGGCAGGGCCCCAGATGGGGGGCCCAAGCTGGGGGTGGGGGGCCTGCTGCAGAATTTTCCTGTCATGCTAGCGCAAACAATAAAAGCGCCCCGTCTCCGTGCAGTGTGCCGAGTTCCTCCTGGGCAGTGCCAGCTGGCATCCTCCCTGGCGCAGGGCTCGGGGGCCGTGAGGAGCTCCTGGAAGCACCGGGGGGCTGGACGTGCAGAGCATGGGGCCTCTCCCTGGACAGCACCCTGCACGCAGCGGCTGGTGCGGCCCTCCAGTCCCAAACGCCCCAGCCTCTCGCTGGCCCTGCTCCCGAGTGTTCCAGGGGACTGGCCAGCGTGGGAGCAGGCACCATGTCCATCCTCAGTCTGGGATCTGCAGGGACAGGCCAGCTGCGCCACCATGAGGACCACCTGTGCCCCAGTGTCGTCCTCCTGGCTGCCAGCCACACACGAGCAGCTGCAGGAACACCTGGGCTTCACCTACTGAGTCTTGGTCACTGTCAGGTGGACAGGGGACCCAGTAAACAAATAACTGGGTCCTACCAGTGACCAAGGAACACTCCAGGGGTCAGACTGAGCTGAGGACCCGCAACCATGGGAAGCGAAGTCCGTCTCCCACTGTCAGCTTTCTCCAGGGCACCCACATCCACTCATGTCAGGTGGGGAGATGGGGAGTCTGACACCCGTTGTCCCACTGCCCAGCTGACCCTGGTTCCCGAGCATCACTGTCCCGGTGGTGGTGGTGGTGGGGGGTCTGTTTCATAGGACGGGCCAGAGCAGGGCCCTGGAAGGGGCTGCTAGTCTAGCCCTGGGGACGTGGACACTTCTGTGCACATTCCTGTGCCTGGGGCTGGTCCTTCCACGGAAACCCTCGTGGTGACACAGGAACATGGGACCGACTGTCTGCTGGTCCCTGGGCCCCCTTGGACTCCATTCACGACGCCACACAGGGTCCTCGAGCAGTTTATTGATTTAAGTCACTGTGTTGACAGAACCCTGAGCACTTCCACACATGGGCACATTCGGTCACCACTGTAATCAGGGATATTTTAATTCAGAGGCAATTACTGCTACAGACATCTCCCTTCATTTTTTAAATAAATGTTTTTAAAGCATCTTACAGGCCAAAGAACTCAGCAGGAGCCTCACTCAAAAGTTCAGGAGCTTCTGAGGAAAACTCAGGAGGGGGACATGACTTCCAATGCTCCTCACTGGCCACCGCAGCCACTGCGAGAGCTCTGGTCACAGTCAGTGCCAACCATGCACAGAGAGCCGCCCCCCCGCCCCCCACAAGCAGAAGGGACGCCACACAGACGCATCTGGGACCCATGGCCGTCGGGGGCCTGCGAGCTGGGGCAGGGCTGGCCCAGCTGAGATGCCCGAGGAATCCTGAAAGGCGGACAGGTACTGGTGACCAGTGTCAGACCGCAGCCCCACCTCAGCCACACGCAGCACACGTGGAGAACTGTGCAGGCAGGAGAGGGTGGGCAGGGACGCCTGCGCCGTGCCACCCAATGCCCTGGAAGGTCACTTCAGGTCCACGAGCTCAGAGTGTGGGGTGCGGGGCTGCTCAGCATGTCCCTGTCCTGGAAGAGGGTGCAGGTGTGTGCCCTTCCCAGGACAAAGGGGAAATACCACACGTGCAGCCAGCCCAGCCTGGCCCCCAGGAGCCCACCTGGGCTGCCTGCACCCCAAAATGCCCTCAAGGACTTGAGAAGAACTCCAGGTTTTGGCTCAAACACCCCTGAGCTTGCTTTGGCCAGTGCCCAGCTGGCACCAACGTGGGCTGTCCCCCTCCCCCCCAGCAGAAAGAGGCCAGTGTAATAACGAGGCCTCCAGGCCTGAGTCGAGCCAAGGGCAAGGGTTGAGTCCCAGGTCCTGTGAGGTGGCCATGCTGAAAGTGGCCCAGACAAGGCCACTCCAGCCAAAGAGACCAGGACACATGTCACGTGCACTGCTGTAGCTTCCCTTCCACATGACCGCAGGACCGAGCAGCACGCTCTGTGCCCGGGTCCCCTCGCCACACACCGTCCAGCAGCGTGTCCCTCCTCAGCTGCTCTGGCCACGGGCCCTGCTCTCCCAGGCCGTCTCTCATTCTGTGCCTGGGGCCGGGCTGGGGTCACAGGTCACATCAGGCTGAGGCCCCTCTGGGCCTCCTGATGGCCCGTCCCCTCCTGCAGCGTCCTGCTCCGCCGCTTCCTGGCTTGTGGGTGTCTCCCAGGCCCCCCAGTGCTCTGAGAGCAAGTGGGAGTGAGACCTGCTTTTCCATCACCTGGAAAACAACTGCAGTCCCAGGGGGCTGGGGTGACGCTTGCTGCGCTGTCCTCCAGCAAGTGAGCGCAGGCCCGGCACCCGGGCCCCCACCCACCACGGCCCAGGGGCCCACGCAGGAGGACAGGTGACTGGCTGGTGCCTGCAGCCAGCAGCCCCCTGTCCTCGTTCTCGCGGCCGCCTCAGAGGGCCTTGGCACTGGTGGGGTGCACTGTGTGGGGGGCGGGCTTCGGGGCGTGGCGGGCGAAGGCGTAGGCCTGCGCCAGGATGGCCAGGTCCACCAGCACCTGCAGCAGGCCGCACACGGAGAACTGCAACGGCGCGCCGTTCAGCAGGAAGTACGCTGTCTTGAAGGTGTCGCCGCTCGTCCACATGAGCACCATCTTGATGCTGCGGAGACACAAGCCAGGGTCAGGGGCCTGCGGGCCGGCCGGTCCCTCCCGTCCTCCCGTGGCAGCCACAGGGACAGGAAGGCCCCTCAGCTGGAGGACCCACGACCTCGCAGTGGCCCGTCCTTCCCAGCTGCAGACGCCCCTGGGGAGGCGGGGGCGGGAAGACCACCACCTGCTCTGGGGGAAGCAGCGCCAAGAATTTTCACTTTGGGAGAGCGGCCCTCGGCCACAGGGGCCCCTGGGACTGGCCTTGAGGTCCTGGCTCTGGCCTGGTGGTGCCTTGGGAGCTGCAAGACAAGCCTAGCATGGAAAGGGGGGCCCTCTCATCCCAAGCTCCTCTGCCCCGGCCCACAGACCCCCAGCCTGCACAGGGTCCATAGCTGTGGTAGGAAGTCATGGAATAACCCCAGAGTGTGGTGGCAGACACACTAGGAGGAGCCACGCAGCACCTGCCCCTCCCATCTGCGTTGTCCAGGGTGACATCGGAGTCAGGGACGGGAGCGTGACATGCAGTCCCCACCACGACCTGCTACTACAGCGTTCTCCTCCATGGAAACACACTCCTGACGCCTCAGACGCTTGGCTTAGACCCACTTCCCCAACTGCAGGTGGGCTGAACCTGGCCCGCACAGCGACATACTTTGTTCCTGGGGAGGTTTGCTCTGGAAGCATCCACACACACGCATTCGCGTTCTCTCTGCTTGGGTCTCCAGCTGACTCCAGCTTGTAACTTTCCCCAAAGTTGGGCCCACACATCTGGTTACATGTGTGTGGCACCAGGGAGCCCAGGGGGCAGCGGGGCCACTTGAATGCTGGGGTACCGTGGGGGAGGGGCAGGGGAGCTTGTCCCACCAGTGCAAACACAAGCGGGCCCTGGACTCCCAGTTCCCGAGAGCCCGAGCCGCCACCCTGGTCAGACCATCAGGGACACGCTGTGACCTAAGCCAGTGCTGACAGTGCAGCTTGGGGCCTGGTTTGTTTAAGAACCAGAACCAAGGGTCCCATGGAAAAGGCAGCCCGTGCCCTGGCACCCTCACACACGTGCGCTGCGTGGCTCCCTCTTCATGGAGGAAACTGAGGCGCAGACAGGCTTAGTGACTCACCCAGGGGCACATAGCTAGTGCTTCTCAAGGGGTGGGAGGGACGAGGGCAGCACAGCACAGAGCTGGGGGCCCAGGGCCACCTGTCACTGTCCTGGGGCCGCTGCCTAGAGCCAGGCGGTGCCTCTGGGCCCCGAAAACACAGGTGCACACATCACCCGCAAGGGAAGACATGAGGTCATCGCTAGAGCTGGGCCCTGCCTGACGCTCAGGGACGTTTTTAGCTGCCCAGATGCCTCACCTGGCCTTGGCCCTCGGCTGCGGCATGGAGCCAGGAACCCAGCAGCCTTGCCGAGGCCCCGCGACCAGCCGCCTGCGCAAGGGTTCCAGGAGGACATGACCCAGCAGCCAGTCACAGATGGAGAAAGAGGGACTTCTAACAAGCCATGGGTTCCGCTCTTCCCGACACAGGGTGTCACGCAACCCCTGCTTTCAAGGACGGCATGGGAGGGCAGGTGGGCGGGCAGGTCGCAGAGGCTCTGCTCTGGCTACCCTGCACGCCCAGGTGTCCTAACAGACACTAAGTCCAGGGCTTGGCCACTTCAAGTGGCTGGCTCTGGCCTCATCCTGGGGGCGGGAGTCCCAGCCACGGGGGGAAGCTTGGGCAGAGTGGGGAGCCCACCCCGAGCACAGAGAACCATACAGAGGGGGCAGTGTGAGGGGGACGGGATACTGTCAGCTCCCAGGCCCAGGCTTCGCTCTCCCAGCACAGACCGGTGGCCAGGGCACTGGACGCCCTTTTCCAGCTCCCCTCATGCTGTCCCCGACTCCAGCTGCCATGTCCCATACCTGACCCTCCTCTCCCCCACCATTTTAATCCTTGCCCCCATGACTTCATTCTTGGCTCCGGCATTTTGCCTCCCCACGTTGGCTGCCAGATCACTATTCCTAAAATACCTCTGAGCTCATCCATGGCCTGTCCAGCAGCCAGCAAAGCCCCTCGCAGACCAGAGCCCCGGGGACGAAACCCGGATACCTGCCGCTGTCCTGACTTCTCTGCAGGAGCCCGCCACGCACACCCCACACAGGGGCCGAGACTTTCCCAGCCTCCCCACCCATCAGGAGCACGCCCACAATTCAAGATCCGCCCACACACATCCCAGAGGTGGCCTCTGTGGCCAAGGTGAGATGAGGGGTTCTTGGGAATCACCAAAAGCACAAGCATCAAAATCTCCATGTGACTTCATCAAAACTAAAGCCTTTGGCGCTGCAAAGGAGGACATCCAGAGGCGCACAGACGATCTCCAGAAGGGGAGAACGTAGTGGCAAATCACCCCTGACAAGGTTCTGGTGTCCAGAAAATGTAAGGACCTCAGCAACTCATAATAAAAAGACAAAAAAAAACAAGTTTTAAAACAGGCAAAAGACCTGAACAGACTCTTCTCCAAAAAAGATGTACAGATGTCCAGTAATCACACGAAAAGACACTCAGCATCATTGGTCATGGGGGAAATGCAAAGGAAAATGCAAAACCGTGAGTGCCCCACCCCCCCGCTGTAGTGGGACAAACGGTGACGAAGTTGGTGAGGGTGTGGAGAAAGCAGAGCCCCCGCCCACAGCTCAGGGGGCACCAGGCTGCAGTCCCACGAGTGACCACAGTGACTGTGTGACCCAGAGGTTCTGTGCCCAGGTGTATCCCAAGAGAAAAAAACACACATGTCCACACAGGAACCTGTAGACAATCCCATTTGTCACAATGGCCGACAGACAGACAGACACACTCTGACGTCCATCACTAAAGACGGAGACACGGTGCGGCCGTCCGGACGTACCGCGGAATTTCCCTCAACCTCGGGAAGGAGCGCATTGCTGACGTGGATGTCAGTACGCAAACTGGGGCCGCAGACCAAGGCCAGAGACCGTGCTTCCGGCCGCTGATGCGTCTGGAGCAGACAGACCACACGGGCAGGGTGTGGGCCCCAGGGCCGGGGAAGAGGGTGTGAGGCAAATGAGGTGTGACCCCCCAATGGACACAAGACTTTGGGGCGAGAAAAAGGCCCTAAAATTAGTCTGCAATGATGGCCGCACAACTCTGGAAATACTAGTTCCACCGAATTGTGCACTTACAGTGGGTGCTATGCGGCAAGCTGTCTCTCAGTAAAGTTATTTTGTAAAGAGTTCCAGCGCTCCTGTGGAACTCTGCTGGGCTGCAGACTGGCCGACTGTGTGTGTGTGCAGTATGTGTGCACATGCACCCACACGCCTTCAACCACACATGTGCGGAGCACCCCTGCCCACAGCCACCTGGCCTGTTTTGTGTCAAAAAGGCACAAACATCGACGTCTGGGGACAGAGAGGTGAGGCAGCATGGCCCCTGGGAGGCCTGCTCCCCGTCCAGCAGCCCAGACTCCAAGCGTCACCTCCAGGGTTCAGGGCACTGCTGAGCGAGCCCAGGCACAGCGGTGTCAGGATGCGCCGTCAGACGGGAGCGCTGAGCGTCTGGCTCGGCCGGGCAGGGCGGCCTCAGGGAGGGGATTCGAATTCTGCCCAGCCCCGCCGCGCAGGTGGCCTACACGCCTGACCTATGTCATGGCGCCGGGACGCGTGCCCCGCACACAGACCCAGGCAGCCACTCCTCCCAGCGCTGCTGTGGGTGCCCGGCGCTCCAATGCTCGTCTGGATGCCGAGGGCGCTCTCCTGTGTGCCCAGCGCAACCTGCACACACCTCCCACGCTGTCCACGCCCCGCCCCACGTCATCCACACCCCTCCCGCGCCAGCCACGCCCCTGCAATTTCACCGCCCCGGGCTCTCCCATAACTACGTGCTGGGGAACAGCCCTAAATCTACAACACGTGGAGAAAGGAGGCGGCAAACATTCCTACAGAGCCTGCCTTCCAGAGTTTCCCAGGCTCATTAGTAAAGTCACTTCAAAAGCCTCATCACTTTATTGCTGGTTCAAAACCAACAATCACTTAATCCTTTTTTAAAATTTTTTAAAGTTTTTTCAAAATAATTTATTTGTTTATTTTTTAGAGAGAGGGGAAAGGAGAAAGAGAGGGAGAGAAACATCACTGTGTGGTTGCCTCTCACGCGCCCCCAACTGGGGACCTGACGTGCAACCGAGTCACGTGCCCTGACTGGGAATCGAACCAGTGACACTTGGCTTGCAGGCCGACGCTCAGTCCACTGAGCCACAGCAGCCAGGGTCACTTAACCCTTTTTTTAAAGGGAAATCATTTAAAATATCTCTGGCAGTTGCTCCAAGGCAGAAAAACATGTGTGCATGCACACTTGTGCACACATGAGTGTCCATGTGCCCATGTGGCGCACATGTCGTCGTCGTCGGCAGCCGTCCGTCTCGAGAGACGATGGTGTAGCTTCTTAAGAGTCTATCTGCACCGCCGAGAATGGTTGTGCAGTCCGACTCGGGAGTGACACGGTATCTGTCTCCTCCTGTGTTGAATCGACATCTTGCGATGACGCTGGAGTGTCCTCTCCAGTGAAGCTGAAGCTACAGAGCCTGGGCAGGGTGATATGGAGGGTCTGCTGTTGCCCATGCAGCAGACCCCCCCTCTCTTCGCAGCTGAAGGGTCCAAGGGAAAGACGGAGTCAATACAGCTTGGCTTCAGGTGCGCCGCAGGAGCTGCCGGTGTTGACTGCAACGTCAAACCGCCTTAAGGACTCCAGCTCACTAGTGGCCCCTGCAGAGCCGATTGGACCGCCAGCGGGCTGGACTGGGTGGCACCTGTCTCCGAGGCCTCCCTTGCTACTGATTCTTCAAGAATTCGGACAATCAGCCAGGTGCCCACATTCGCAGAGCCTCCGTGTTCATAAACACTCCCCAGCTGTTCTCCTGTTTCGCAAAGTTGACTCAGGTGATTTAGAGATCCAAGCATTTCATTTCTTCATTTGTTCATTCAATAACTATTTACTGAGCTGCTATAATTTTCCAAATACCTCATCAGGCGACAGGGAGACAATGAACTGGGATATCATCCCTGCCTTCAAGGCCTCAGCCAAGCGGGTAAGACACCAGATTAAAACATCTGGGCACCTGGGCAGGGATGCATCCGGAGGTTGTGGACACACTCATCCAAAATTAAAAAGAGGAATTTCCCAGACAAGAAAAAAGCTAAAGGAGTTTGTGGCCACCAAACCAGTATCACAAGAACTGCTAAAGGGCCTGCTTTAAGAAGAAGGAGAATGGACAAAAACAGAGCAACACAGTTAAAAGAATAAAATGGCAATAAATGCACGTCCACCAATAAAAATAATAATAAGAGGAGAGCAGAAGGCCAGCCTGCGAGACAGCTGCAGACACGCGCCTCTGCACGCGCACACTTTCCGCACAGAAACAAAGCGCGCGTCACACCAGGGGAGGAGGAGGCTTCAGCGTTCCGGAAGGTGGGGTCGACTAACGACTGGCTACAGGTAAACACACAGGATCGCTGCCTTTCTATACGCCAGCAAACATACGGAAGATGTTGTTTGAAATGCAGTATCAGTTACGGTTGCTCACAAGCAAATGAAATACTTTGGTGTGAATTTAATCCAACACACGCTGGACTGTGTCCCCGGGGCCCAGCGCTGCACACCTGCCGTTGCACACCAGCTCCTCCCCCCACAGAAGGAACAGCTCTCAACCCCATGACCCGCCTTCTGCTCACGAGAGGGGCGCAGCTTCTCCTCGCCAGCCACACACAAACACAATGCTCACGCGTCAAAGGGTCAATGCGCCGATGTGTTCAGGCCTGAGCTGCTCTCTAACTGGCTCTTTCACAGAAGTCACTGAAAATAAAGCAGCCTGATTTGTACGCATCTGACTTCTCGCGAGTGTGTGTGCTCCTAGTGCCGACGAGGACAGCCACAGGAGCGCGTGGCCACCCACCTCATGCCCTCCGTGGACCGGTGGCAGTGGTTGCGGTACAGCTGCGGCACGCCCAGCATGGCCTCGGTCAGCACGGCCAGGAAGCCCAGGGTCTCCACAAACAGAGCCGAGTCGAGCGACAGGTAGGTGACGTAGCCTGCGACGCCCGTGAAGGCCAGCACGCACTGCAGGTAGTCCCCGAAGCTGCTCCAGTGCCAGAAATGGTGAGGGTCGAAATCTAGGGCGAGAGGGGGAGAGACGTGAGCCAGACGCCAGGCCAAGGTCAGCGTGAGGAGAGGGATGTGAACTGGGTGCAGAGGTCAAGGTCAACATGAAGAAGCCGATGTGAACTGTGAGCCTCCCACTGCTCTTGGCCAAGGTGCTGGTGAGGGAGACTGAACTCCTGCAGCTGTTAAGTTGGGGTCAAGGGGGCTGCCCCCCAGCTCATCCCAGCGGGGCACTGGCAGCCAGCACAGTTGGATCGTTCCAGAGCCTCTGGGGTCTCTTTGCTGGGTGAGAACACCCACACGTCCCCTGCACAGCTGCCGGGGGGACGCACAGGGTGCCGCATTGCCCCTGCAGGTCTGAGGGCAGACGGCCAGGGGATGGTGCCCCTGGCCAGCTGTGTGACCCTGACCTCAGGAGAGCAGCACCTGCCCTGCTCAGGGGCCCCGTGGAGGTAACACTGTCACACGATTCACACAGTGCTCGACCAGGATCCTCACGCACACTCCACGGCCGCTGTGAGGCATGTGGACAGGCGTGGGCTCCCTGGCAGTCATGTGACCCTGCAGAGCGAGGGGCGGGAGGACAACACAGCCCGTCCCCCAGAACAGCAGCTGGGTGTCAGAGCTGGTGAACCGAGGACCCCGGCTGACCTGGGCGACAGAGCGCCCTGGCTGTCCTTGGGCAGGAGCAGAGGAGAACCCCGAGCCGCAGGAGCTCCCGGCCTCCCGGGTGGTTTCCAGGCGGCTCCAGGCGGCACCCCACTGATAAGGGTTACACAACCGCTGAGCTCCAGACCAGGCAGCCCGCCAGCACCCCCATGTGGCCGGTCCCCGTCAGTTCAGGCAAAGCCTTCCTGTTCCCGACGCAGCGAGAACCAGGCCCCCTGCCAGGCCCAGGCCTTGGTCCCGCGGAGGAGGGGCTGAACCCCCAACCCCCACAGTGGCAGCTCGCGGTGGCCATGGTAACAATAAAAACCTGCTGGAGACAGGGGTGTGAGCCTGTGGTGACCACACGAATAGCCATGGGGCCTCACGTGCCCCACTTCTGCAGGCGAGGCCATCCTCGGGGGTCCTTGTTCTCTCAAGACCCCACACGCCAGGAGGGGCTCCGAGTGCAGAGCGCTCAGGCCACTGGTGGCCGCTCTCCTCTCTCGTCCTCTCACAAAAGCTGTGTGTGGCCCCCCACCCCGACCAGATGCCCCAGTGCCCCGGGAAGGGCTTGTGCACCAGGCCCGTGGCAACGCTGCCTCTTGGGACTGGGACCAATCATTAGGGCAGGACAGTTGGTAACCAGCGCAGCCAGCAGCTCCCTCAATCAGGGTCACACCCGAGAGAGGAGGAGAGGGCCTCCCATAACTGTCACCGCGACCTCATGCCTCATGTGGTGGCTGTGGCACTCGTCTCTGTGATGCGAGGCAAGGGGACAGAGAGCCCTGTGCCAGCATATGAACCAGCCTGCCCCCCAGAACCCACCCCTCCTGTGCGAGTCGGGGAATGAGGAGGAACTCGCCACCAGGCTCCAGGCAGCAGCCCCGACAGCCTGGGCCAGCACGGAGGTGACCCCACCCCCACCCTGAACCTACACGCCACACAGGCCACCGTGGGAGCTGACTCCAGACCCGGATAAACCGTGAGGAACTGTGACGGTGAGGCGCAGGCAGCAGGACAGAACCACTGCTCTGGGGAATCGAGCGGAAGTGCAATGCCGGGTGCAGGGGACAGGAGGGAGGCCAGCAGTGCCGAAGGGTAAGGTCACAGCAGACCTGCAGGGGGCAGGGCCCTGAGGGGCCCGTGACTGCATTCACCCCCTGGGCAGGCAGCACCTGCAAAGGACGCCCATGTCCCCTTCTGCATGTTCAAACCGGCAGGGGGAGGGAGACAGGTGACCCTCCTAGTTAGCAGCTGAAGCGGCCGCAGCCAGAGGAGCTGGAGGGTCTGGCAAAAGCGCTGCCACAGCCGCAGAAATTAACTAACGCGAGGGCAGGCGGGGCCAGCATGGACAGGGTCTCTTCTATGGTCAGGACCCTGGGACCCCCAAAATCACCTTCGAAAGCAGCAGCCGGGGAAAGCCCCCCGATCAGGCACTAAGGGAAAAGCGAGGGGAAGGGGCTGCATCCATCCGAGGTGGCAGGACGCACCTGCAGAGCAGCCAGAGGGTCAGAACAAGCAGGTCTCTTCACTGCATGAAGCCGGCAGCCCTGCGTCCTGGCTGCTGACACTGAACACGGGAATGTGGCGGGAATCTGAAGATGGAGCTGTAGATCCTTCCAAAGTGCTTCCCAGACACGGATCAGTCACAAGCGGGAAAAGGTGGGAGCCGGAGGCAGTAGTGCCCAGGATGGGGTGCCCGGCCAGAGGCCCTGGGGACAGGAAAGCTGCCTCAGGACCCAGGACGATGGGTCTGGAATTGACCCTCGGGAGCCTGGGTCGGGAGCTGCTCCTGAGAAGGAGGAAATGCAAGGGCAGATGTGACCAGATCCCCTCCTGTTAGGAGAGAACACGAGGTGGCGGCAGCGACGTGTAGGCTACTCTGCGGCTGGGACATTCAAGGGTTACAGAGCGCAAGGCCCCGCTTTTAGGAAAGAGAGGAAGTATTCGGGGGTCATCAGCATCCAGTCGCCACCGTAGAAACACAAAAGACAAAGTCAACAACACCAAAGTTGGGGGAAAATAATCAGTAAAATTGAGAAACATGAAGCTGGAGTAACCAAAAGAAAAGCAGAGAGAACAAGAGGAGCCTCAAAGACTGAAGTCAACCGTGAAGGAGAGACCGTCACCACCGGCCTTCCAGAACTGAAGAAGAGCACAGGGGACACAAAGAACAACTGTAACCCAACAAGTCCGACAACTTGGGTTAAGTGGACAAATTCCAAGACAAAAACTATAAAAACTAACTCAGGAAGCAACTGAAAAACTGAATGGACTTACACTATGAGGCCGCGTTAGTAATTGGAACACTTCCCACAAAAAGAAGCCCACCCCCGGAGGCCGTCACTGGGTAATTCCACCCACATTTAAAGAACTGATAAATGTGCAATAAGCAGTTAATAAGCCCCAGAGAGATCACGTACAGTACCACAAACTTAGACAACATTACTACAGTGAGCAGACAACTTGCTTAGAGACTAAAATTAATTATTCCACTAGAAAGAAATGTGTAACATGATATAGGTGCTACTTATTGCTACAATGACAATTATATTACAACATGTAAGTGTATACAATTAACATGTACCTTAATTTACACGATGTTGCATGTCATATTTCAATTAAAAAAATTTTAATAAAAATTGATACCAATCCTTCACAAGCTCCTCAAGAAAAAAAATAGGAGAGAACACTTCCTATTCCCAACTTATTTCATAAGGCCAGTACTATCCTGATACTAAAACCGAAGTCATCAAAAGGAAAAATAAAGATCAGTATCTCTCATGACTATGAGCACAAAAATCCTCAACATATTACTAGCAAACAGAATCTAGCAATTTATAAAAAGGATTATACATCTTGACCAATGGGATTTATCCCAAAAATGAAAGGTTAGTACAACATCCAAAAATCAACCCATACAATATAGTATAATATGGAATAAAGGACGGAAACCATGTGGTCATCTCAACAGACACAGAAAAGCATGTGACAAATATCAACATGCTTTTATGATAAAAATACTCAACAAACTCAGAATAGAGGGTGTTTGCTTAACCCCATCAAATCCATCTTTCTCAATGGAGAAAGACTAAATGCCTCTGGGTAAGATCAGATCACTTCTAGCAAGAAAAAGAAACAGAAAGCAACCAGACTGGAAAGGAAGAAGTAAAACTATTTGCAGATGACATAATCTTGTATATAGAAAATCCTCAGGTATCCACTGAAAAGCCATGAGATCAAATAAATGAGTTCATCAAAGCTGCAGGATACGAGATCACTGTGCAAAAATTTATTTTATTTCTAAAAAGTAGCAGTGGACAATCTTCAATGCAGTTAAGAAGACAATTCCATTTAGCATAGCATCAAAAAGAAAAAAATACTTTAGAATAAATTTAGCAAAAGAGTTTTAAAAGTTCTCTGATCATTTCTTTTTTCCTTCCTTCTCTCTCTCACTGAGCCACACACAGACAGACAATGGGCAGGTGTCTGGGAGCGACTTCATGCTCGAAAACAGCAGCTACGGGCTGGTTAGTCTGTGGAAGCTGTGGCCACCTTGGTAAAGCGAGTCACATGCATGGTGAAGATGCAGCACAGATGGCAGTGACGACAGAGAGGGACAGCGCTGACGTGAGATGACCATGCAGGTGGTACATACCCAGATAGGAGCGCCTGGGGGGGGCTTTGGTTTCCTCATCCTTATTCTCTGCGGCTACATTTAAAATGGGAGAGAGAGAAACAGGAAGGAAGGAAAGACAAAACAGACAGGTTTTAACACAGATAAGCAGCCGTCTCTCTCAGCCTTCTCTGCATTTCCTTTGTGAAAACGGTTTAAACAGAAAAGAGCACAGATTTTGGTTTCTGTGCATTGGGACATCCACCTTTGAACAATTGTTCTCTGAACCTACCCTCTTCCAAAATAAGTGCTTAGAAGAGGGGGAGGAAATTCTGGGCCAAAAATGAAAAGTCCACATTTTCACTTGACTGCTGAGGCCAGAGGTGGCTTCCTATGTCAGCGGATTCTACTTCCACCCCCCAGAGGTCAGCAGCAAGTCTGCCCCAGGGTCAAACTCCGCAGAGGCTGCTGCCCTAAGCTGCTTTCAGGGGACTCTCCCAGAGCGCTGGTTCAACACATGACGGTGAGAAGGTCGGGGACAACGTTGCAGCCCAGCAAGGCGACCCAGCCCAGCAGCCCCTGACAGGGGTGGTGATGATCCCATCCCCGGGCCCCTTGCTCCCCACCCCACCCTCAGAAGCTGTCCGACCTGAGACCTCCCCACTGTGCACTGCCCAGGAGAGCAGCTCAAGACCAAGGGAGACGCAGCTGGAGCAGAGCACCCTCAGGTGGGGCCCCCGCAGGTGGGGTCCCACGTGGGAGGTGGTTGAACAGAAGGGTGAGACTCCAATGAATCACTGTGAACACAAAGCAGAGGCGGGATCAAAGTCTGGGTCATCTGCCCCAGGCAAAGGAGACCCACCTAAAAATGAAAACTGGCCAGTCAACGGCCAAAAGCAAACGGCAGAGCAGCTGACCCAGGCTGGGGTCAGCGTGGGGGGCGGGCAGGGGGAGCACACACACTGCATGCCGTCCTCACCCGCCTCCTCCCAGCAGCAGCCCGGGATCTTCTGGACTCTTGACTATCGGAGTCATGTGGGTTTTCTCAGCCTCTTGCTTCTGTTTTTTTACTTAGACCAATTTCACCATTCATTGGCACCTTGTCTGAAGATCAAGGTCCCGAAACAGCGAGACGGGAGGGGTGGGGGAGGGGAGGATGCAGGAGAGTAACCCAGGCAGGTGCAGTTTAGATGCAAACAGCCTTTTCCTTTCCCGCGTGCGGGCTGGAACACCCATGCTAACGGAACAGAACTACTCTTAGAAGACTTTACATAGAACACTGGAAATCGAGAGAAATGACACAATGTCCACCATCCCCCTCACTTCACGAGGGAGGTCCCCCGGGAAGCACATCACCCTGCTCATGGTGCCCAGGGCCCTCCCGTGCCAACCTAGAGAGCAGCGGGCAAATCCCGGGGGAAGCGGCGCGGGCTGGCACAGCGGGGCGTCAGCCAGGCCACACAAACGCTAGGTCTCCGAGGCCTGGGAGCCCGGAGGCTCCCGCACCTGCTATATCTGGCAGCCCGCGTCACCGCATTTTCTTCGGACAAGGTCGCAACCATGCTCTCAGGTTTCAGAGCCACAGAACTGGCACGCTGTGTGGCCCCACAGCCTCGCCTCCCTCCTGGGTGCTGATGGCGGCACTGAGACGCCCCCACCCCGGCAACGCGAGGTCGGTGCCGAAGAAAAAGGAGCACAGATCGGACAGAGAAAGGGCAGACACTGTGGGAGCAGAAGCCTGGGTCCCAGAGAAGTTTTAGAGCCCGGTGCCTCTCCCCATGATGGGTCCCATTCGCCGTGCCCTGCATCCCAGGCAAGACCAGTGACAGAATCAGCACCGGCTCTGGGTGATTTCTTGAGTCACAACGGGGGACGGGGACAGATCCACAGAGGAGAGAATGGCATCAAGAGGGAGAAAGAACAAAACAGGCCTGGAACAGGGTGGTCACCTTCATAGTTTAAGTGACACTAACCGGTCCAGGCTACGCATCAGAGCTGGAGGCTGGCCTACTTTCCACCAAGACTGAAGTGAACAAATGCTCCTCTCACTGAACCAACAGGAGCTAGTGAGGGAGGGGTTGCTCACGGGCAAGACCTCGCCCATAGACATCCCAAACCAAACACCCTCCGAGAAAACGCTTCTCTAAGCAACACCCGAGATTAAACGCACACAGAACCGCAGACAACACCCAAGGGAGAGCTGTCGCGCACTCAGTAATGAGCAGACGCCAGAGGTAAGGCATCAACCCCCCTGCGTACAAGAAGCCCACCAGCCTGATGGTCAAGCAGAAGGGCAGCTCAGAAGGAGCTTTGCCAAAGAAGAAGGCAAAGACAGGAAGACGCACCTTCTATTCCATGAGCCAAAAACTCCAGCGGCATGAGCTCACGCTGCCCAGCACGTGTACCCAGGTGGCAACTCACCGGCACCCACACACTCGTGGTTTGGGGAGTATTTTATTTTTTAAAAGATTTTATTTATTTTCAGAGAGAGGGGAGGGGAGAGAGAGAGGGAGAGAAACATCAATGTAAGAGTGACACATTGATCAGCTGCCTCTCACATGCCCCCAACCAGGGATCAAACCTGCAACCTAGGCCTGTGCCCTGACTGGGAATCGAACCAGTGACCTTTTGGTTCACAGGCCAGCACTCGGTACACTGAGTGACACCAGCCAGGGCTGGGAGTATTTTTAACCAGGCATGTGAGAAAGTACCACTTCACTTGGCTGTGGGGAAATGGTTTTATGTATCAGCCTCACAGAAAGTCAGAGACAAAACTGCTTCTGAGCTGACCTGACAGAAAGGAGCCGGCAGGAACGTGCCTCTCGTCCAGTGTGGACTCTGCACACAGCGAGAACCCAGCCAAGAGTAATAACACATTCCGATCAGGTGACAACTCGCCCAAATTCCACGGAAGAAACTATTATCTTGGACTGTCTCACATTAAAAAATGTTTAAAGTCACATATCGTGCTAAAAACACCAACATTAGTACAGGTGACAGTGCCACTCTGAGGACCCTGGGCCGAAGGGCTGTTGTTCCACCAACAGACACAGGACAAGCGTGCTGCCCCCGGGCGCCACCCCGTGCTGCGGTCACCCACCTGCAAAGACGCGGCGTCTGACGTTGAGCTCGTTGCTCACGCGGACCTCAGTGCACAGCTTCAGCATCAGCAGCATGGTGACGATCATGACGATGCTCTGCCACAGGAGTGGGGACTCGAAATGCCTTCCAAACCTGGGGGCGAGGACACCACGGTCAGGAGGGCACCCTGCGCCGGGAGCCCCGTCCGCATTCCCTGCCCAGGTCTGACCAGGGCCAGACAGCCACGTCCAGCGTGGCCAGTGACGGCCAGGCTGCAAGCTCCAGGGTGGAGCAGAGCTGGGTGCAGGGGGGCTGGGCCATCCTGGACAGCAGGACCGGCCCCCTCAGAATCACTTCAGGGGCTTCTCCAAATGCCACATCCCACCAACAGAGGGGGACGAGCAAGGGCCAAGGAGCCAGGTCTGGGTGAGGAGGAGGTGCTGTGGGAAGATGGGGCGGTGCCCAGGGCTTTCTTAGCCAGAAGCGCAGACAGGGGTGGGGGTGGGGCCTGCCAGTTCTGGCTCCTGCTCATCCCAGTCCCCACCCTCTGGCTGGTGACCTACAGCCTCAAGCCATCTCTTCTGCAATGTGCAGATAAACCCCTGAGGCTGGTTGAGGACATTTCTAGTCCCACTTATGAACTGGTCCCCAATGCCCGCTTAGTTGATCCAAGAGGTCAACTCACCCACAGGTGAAGGTAATACAGGGACAAGCAAACGTTCCATGTCAGGCTGAGCAGCCGGCATCGCAATAAAATAAATCAGGTTAGGGACCCCTCCCACGAAGCTCATTCCCAGCCACAAGGCTGACAATGCGTAATTTGGGCCATGATGTGCAAAAGGCCAGCTCCATTTTTTAAATGTTCACAGAAACAGTGAGCGACTAGAGGAACTGGGAGGGAAATACCATGTACGCGTCTCCTTACACAGCACACCAAGAATCAAATCTAGACGAACTCGATGTTCACAGTAAAAATGAGACCATTCCACGTGAGTGACGGACGGGTAGCACAAGTGAGACCTCAGCTGAGTTTAGGGTGCAGGCTGGCTGAGCAGGACACAAAATTTCAAAAAGCACAACTTTCCACAAACAGTGCACAAGGGACAGAATAAATATGAAACAGAGTTCAACGTCATTAATAATTTTTAAAAGCTAAATAAAAGAGAAAGATACCATTTTTTACGTATGAGATTAGTTAACTTTTTCTTCCTTAAACAGTCTGTGCTGGCCGGGGTGTCACGAGAGCACTTCTTCCTCTCCTGCCCAAGGATGTGGGCTGGCACACATCTTCAATTACAGATGAGGGGACAGCCCGCCAGACAAGCGCGGGGCCTGCCGCTCAGAGAAGCCAGTCGCAGCGGGTTCTCCCTGGTTGCAGCGGACACTTGTTTCGCGCCTAGGGAGATACACATTGCAGGGGAGTGCAATGTCCTACTGCGTCCAAGCAAACGTTTCTACAGGGAACATCGTCTCCGCCTCTCAAAGTAACAGAAAAAAATCTCAAGTGGCAGAGAAACTATGTATCTACTTTTCTGTGAAGCCTGAGTACTGTGGTAGAGAACGTTACCATATCTCTGATACAATGTTCCTAAATCCTCGCTACAGTGTTACCAGAATCCAATACAGTGTTGCTGCATTTTTCAGTACAATGTTACTGCACCTCTGATACAGTGTATTCACACTGTCACAGGGATAGGCTTGAGAGCTGTCTCCGTGAAGGCATCAGGCTCTGCAGCACCATCCACACCCCATGCCCTCCACCCCCCACCTCACCTCTACAGAATCACAAACTTGCAAATATTAGGTACGAGTCATCACTCAGCCCTCATCCTGGCTTCTAATATCACAGAAGCCAAATCCTGTACATCAACATTTTATGGAGTATGATCTGCTGACTGCTAGTTTTGCAAAAGAATGGTAAGGATGATAAGAAATAAGGGGACAGGAGTTCCCCAAGTTTCAGAAACCTGTGCTTGCATAGTGTGGTTGGCCCCTCCTGCAGCACCACTCATATCCTGGCAACCCAGATCTCTCAAGGGGCTCCCCAGGTCCCCTGGAGCCCTGAGGACTGCGGTCCCAGCCCACCGTGGGAAACACACTCTCCAGTGCTCCTAACTGCAGCCCTGTTCTGGTGTGGACCCCGTTCCTGCCTCCCCTGGAGCCCGCCACAGCCGCTGGCCCACGTGCTCCCTCCCCACCACCCACCGCCCGTGTGTGTGGTACACCCCACACATGGCGCCCCTGAAATGCAAACCACAGCATCTCACTCAGTGTCTGGCATGTGGGAAACCCTCCAAAACCTATTAAAGCAAATGGGCTGCTAACCCATGGAGCCTATAAGGGGGCAGGGGAGCGAGAGGAATGTAAGCAAGCATCGGCTTCCCCCTCAGGGCAGGGGGCTCTCTGGACCAGGTGGACAGAGGGTGCACATTAGGACAGGTTGTAAACAGAGGCCCGCCCTTCTGCTGCTGTGAGGTGCAGGGATGTGCACCCCTGGCCAGAGACTCTCAGGAAGGGCCCAGTGCTCTGCCAGCCCTCTCTTCAGCCTACACATCTCTGCAGCTTCTGGAGTGCTGGCTGCGGGCAGCCCTGTACGCTCACACGGTCACCAAAGAACCCCTGAAGTGACCCAGGACCCCTGAAGCAACCCAGGACAGCTCAGGAGGCTGGCTCCCTGGGAAAGAATAGATCGGATGTGCAGAAATAGACTTGCCAGTGGACCAAGGTTAGAGCCTCAGAGGCCACCGCCCTGTGACCCTTTCAAAGGCTCCGGCCCTGCAGCAACGAGAGAACGTGGCTCCAAACACACCAAACTTAAATGAGATGACCTTCAAGACTCTGGTCTAATTTCTGACTCCTCCAGACAAGATGCTGAGATGCAGATTAGGTATTCTATTTTCTTTTCGCAGTTCTGAATGATGAGTGTACTGCGAGGAAAGACCTTTAAACGGAACTGCTTCCCTGTAAGGGAACCCAACTCTGGTATTCCCGCCACTGCGGGGGGAGACTTGTCTCACAGTAAAGGGCTCACTGCCCCCCCCACTCTAAGTCAACAACAGCGTCAATTACATTTCAAATTGCCTCTGTCCGAGCTTAGACTCAAGGCCATTTTATTTATTTATTTTTTAAGTATCTAGGTTTTAAAAAAACCTTTATTGTATTTTTTTAAGATTTTATTTTTAGTGAGGGGGAAGGAAGGCGAAAGAGAGGGAGAGAAACATCACTGTGTGGTTGCCCCTCTCATGCCCCCAACTGGGGACCTGACTTACAACCCAGGTCTGTGCCCTGACCAGGAATTGAACCGGCGACCTCCCCATCTGCAAGGCAGCACTCCATCCACTGGGCCACACCAGCCAGGGTACAAGGCCACTTTAGAAAAGGGAAGCAAGGTGCTCCGTTTCAGAGTCCCCTCAGCCAAAGGGAAAGGAGGAATCTTTAAAATGCTGCTTTTCAACTTGTGCTAAACAAAACTAAGCCCCTACTGACCCCTCCCTGATAAGTGGGCTCACCATGTGACAGACTCAAGATGTGACTCACTCACAGCTCACCCTTAAAAAACCCCAGACAGGAGCAACACTAACACCCAGGGAAGGTGGTCAGGGCGGCCTTGCCTGGGCTGGGCAGATAAACGGAGCAGACAGAGCGGCAGGTCCAGGAAACTCATCTTGATGGTGATGGCAATTACGGGGGCAGGGGGCTCATCAAAACTCATCGGACCGTATATTTAAAATGGGCAACTTTATACCTCGATAAGATGGACTTAAAATCCCTTAGCAAAAGAAAAGGTCACTCAAACAGCGGCAGGCCTCCCCAGAGCAGCCTTCCTGCTGACAGCGGACCGGGGGCTCCCAGAAGGAAGCAAAGGCCAGGTTTGGGTGGCCTCAGAGTGAGGCTATGAAACCTCATTTCCTCTGAACGCTCACCTGCCCAATCACGTCTGGGTTCAGCAACTGTTAAAATTAATGCCAAGTTCCTTACCGGAATGCTAATGATAAAAAGAGGAAGTGGGGCTGGGAGGAACAAGAAAAAATAGTCTCTTAAGCATTTTCCAGAAAGTCAACTTCCTACTGGAAAGTAAACAAAACCCCGCACCCCACCGAGAAGGCTGGAGGGGTGGCCCCTCCCACAGCGCCCCAGCGCTGCTCCGGCGGGCTCCCCTGCCCCCTCCCGAGGGCTCCACCAGCCAGCAAATGTCCTTCCCACTGGTCATCGCTTTTTGTTACTCCCACCCACTTCGTCGTTTTCTCCCCCACCTGACCCACGCAGACCCCCTGGGGTCAGGGACCCACCCCGGGGCCAAGGCCAGGACGCGCATGTGACAAATGCCTGCGTGACACGGAACGAAGACTAAGACCTGAGACCACGAGTGAGGCTCCCCACTCCAGCGCCCCATCTTCCCCGAGAAATCCTCCCGCCCATCCCAGCAGCTACTGCGCAGGGAGCACCGCCACCGCCACCCCGCCGGCCGCCCTGGAAAGCCCCGAAGCCGGCTCTCCGGGCGCAGCCCCGCAGGAGGGAGCCCTGGCTTACCAGAAGAGGATCCGTAAAATGTTGGCCACCAGGAGCACCAGACACACGTAGGCAGAGAAGCCCTCGGCGTTCTGAGTCCTCCGGATGTCCCTGTACTGCGGGATGTAGGGCACCACCCCTCCGAAGACCATGGCTCCGGCCGCCCCCCACGACACCAGCTGGTGCAGCGGGACCAGGAGCCAGTCCAAGCCTTGTGCGTCCATGGCGAACACCTGTGCCGCCCTGCCGGCCGGCTGACGTCCACCTGGCCGAGTCCCCACGGGCTCCAGAACGCGCGCTGTCACCCCCACATGGCCGCCACCGAGCCTGGCAAGAGAAGAGGTGAAGAGCTGCGGACGGCGCCTCGAGCAGACGGAGGCAGAGACGCCCGGGAGGCACGCGGGGACTCAGGGCTGCGGCGGGACCCCTCTCCGGCACGCGCGGTCAGGGCGCCCTGCGCGCGCGCGCCGGCATCGCTGGGGGACAAGGCGCAGACGCGCGGCCCGGGGAGCGCGGGGCTCTGTCCCGGGGCCGGTCCCAAGGCGCCCGCCCCTCACCCCGCGCCCACGCGCACGGCGGACCCCGCCCAGGCCCTCACCAGCCGGCGGGCTCCGCCCTCCCGTCCGTCCGGGTCCCCGAATCTGCCTGGACGAGCCCGAGCCCCGCCTCCCGTGACATCACAATGCAAGAGCCCCGCCCACAGAGGGCGGGGCGGGCGCCTCCGGGTCCTAGAGCGCGCGATCCGCGGGCAGGTGGGGGTGGACCCTACTCGGCTGCCCAGTCCGCGCGAAGGGTGCCTGCCGGGCGGGGCCGCTCCTTCGGGGCTGCCTGCCTGCGTGGACAGTCTCCGCGTGTACCCGGGCGGGGCCGCGTAGACTTGGCGCTCGTCCATCGGGAGTATGTGGGCCGGGGCGTCACCCCCCGTGGGGGCCTGGGAGCAGCCCCAGGTGACTCCAGGGGTCCTCGCACGTGGTCATTCTCTGGCGGAGTCGGGACCCATCCTCATCCAGGCGACACCCCCGAGCAGGATTCAGAAGTTTGGGAGTTTCACCGGGTGGGGACAAAGCCCGCAGCTGGACCCTAGGCCTCGGCCACACGCTTCAGGTCCGCTGTCGCTGCTGCAGCTCAGCCACACGGTTCTGTGAGGTGGATCAATAGGGCACCCGGTGCAGGAGAGGCAAATGGGAATTCCTGAGCCGTGCCCGACCGCGGGGAGCCCCCGCGCTCAGGACGCAGGTGCTGGGCTGGGAGTGCGCGGGGCCCCGGTGGGCGGTGGGGCAGGGATGACCTTCTGTGAAGACAGCCACCCCTGCGTGCCGGACACCGTGCAGGTGGGGCTCAGGGCCCCCAGAATTCTGGGTGCAGAGGAGCCCCTTGGGGCTCTCCTCAACCGCGGCAGACCCGCAGCACCCCAAAAGGGCAGGCCTGGTGGATGGAGGATGAGAGACGGCCCCAGGGACACATCTGGCTGCCTGCTTCCTACCTGGCAGGTTTTGTGGAACGCTAACAGTAAGCAGCTTCACAACAAGCCTGGTGTGATGGGGCCGGCGAGAGGGGGAGCTGGAAAGAATTCGGGGTGGCTCTCAGTCTTCTGAGGAAGGTACTTCTGAGTTTTCCCAATTCGGCGTCCAGGGGAAATGACCGTGAACACGGCACCCAGCATACGAGCTGGACAGGGCTGGTGAGAAACAGGAGGTGATCCTTCGTCGCCACTTCGGCCCCACCCCTCCCCCTCCCCAAAGCCTCTAGAACAGTGGTTCTCAACCTTCCTAATGTGTGACCCTTTAATACAGTTCCTCATGTTGCGGTGACCCCCAACCATAAAATTATTTTCGTTGCTACCTCATAACTGTAATTTTGCTGTTATGAATTGTAATGTAAATATCTGATATGCGAGATGTATTTTCATTGTTACAAATTGAACATAATAAAAGCATAGCGATTAATCACAAAATTAATATGTAATTATATATGTGTTTTCCGATGGTCTTAGGTGACCCCTGTGAAAGGATCGTTCAACCCCCAAAGGGGTCGCAACCCACAGGTTGAGAACCACTGCTCTAGAATGTTCCATCCTCTCTATTCTGGAGGTTGGAGGAAGGATACAGGCTTCCCTCCTGGCCCTGGACCATCTGGTCCACCCTGCTGGTCCTGTCTTCCCAGCACAGGTGGGCAAATTGGTGGCCAGCCCACAGCCACCTGCTGCTCTGGGTCCATGGGGGGGCGGGGGGTACGCCAGGGGGCACGTCCAGAGCCCGTGAAGTCTGGGCAGCCTTGGAAGCCTCCTGAGTAGCCAGGTTTGCAAGCCACACCTAATCAACAGCATTTCTAATTGAAAGCATTTCTCTCTTTCTCAGTCACAACAGTGCATCTTAAAATCAGCAACATCTTAGATTAAAGGCCTTAGAAAGGGGATTGTCACATGGAACCCAGCGGCAGGTGCTCCCCTGGCGTGTACGCTTCATGGGGCAGAATTTCCTTTTACCTTTGGTCATATTGGATTGACCAAAAATTCCATATGGTTTTTTCCATAAAATAAAAGAGACATTTTCCATTTTCACCAATAACTATTGATTTGGATATTTTGAGTATGTCGGCTGTCTCCTGTGTGGTAGAACGTTGACTGTTCTCAGTTAATGTCTCAATTGGGTCACTGTCAACTTCAACTGGTCTACCCGACCGTGGAGCATCACCCAGTAAGAAATTTCCATCACAAAACTTTGTAAACCACTTTATGTTCAATCACAGCACCTCCATACACTGCACAAATCTTTTATTTTTTTCATTTCAGTTGCATTTTTACCTTTCTTGAAATAATAAACCATAATATCCTGAAAAGACCACTTATTTTCTTCTATCTTCAATATTAAAATGGCTACACAAAAATTCAAGTTTGATTTTATTTAATGCACGCTGATATGACAGCTGTCACAATACAATCTACAATAACAAAATTGTTTCTAATGAGGTTAGAGACAACTAAGTGCTATAAGAGACACTGTATGGGAAAAAAACAAAAGAACTTTTTGGCCAACCCAATACTATGATGTTTTTATCTTTCAAAATTAAAATTTTAGTTTTCTAATTTAAACTTCCACTTCATGCTTTGTTTCTGCTCTTGTTCCACGTCGTTGCTGCCATGAGTATGCCCGTCTCCCTCAGACCCCCTTCCTCCTTGGCCTGCATGTCCCGCCCGCACCAGGGACTCGCCCCCGCCCCCACTTCCTGTGGCCGCTCGGCATGCCTTCTCATCCTCGGTGAGAGGTCAGTCGCATGAGAGCATTTCCCCCTCATCGTAGTTCCTTAACTTTAACCCGAGATTCTCACTCCTGTTAATGAATCTGCGTCCCACAGGTGCAGGGCCGAGCACCTGACCCCTGATGAGGCAGCGCTGGCGGAAGCCCATGCAGGCGCTCTGTGCAGAATGGCAGATCCTATTTCTTCAGCAGAGATTGGTTCTCAGGGTCATCAGAGAATTTTTGAGCAGGTTGTCATTGGACCAGAGAGATTCCAGTTGAAAAAGATATTTCAAGATACAAAGGGGCAGGGGGAGAGAATCGGGTCCTGAAATCTGAGCCTAGGGCCCAAAGTGTTGGCTAGGAAGAGGTATTTTAAATAATACATATTGTAGTAAAATGTGCATAGTGTCAGATTTACCAGCCTAACCGTATTTACATGCAGTTGCATTGAGTACGTCCACGTGTGGTGTAGCCGCCGCCACCATCCTCTCCAGTGAACACTGACTGCCCCCAGGCCCGGCAACGCGCCGTCCGCTTTCTTTCATTATGACCCGGGTTCTAGCTACTTCAAGAGGAATCACACAGCATCAGCCCCGTTACCTCACCCAGCAGTGTCTTCAGACTCGTCCACACTGCAGTGCTGGCAGAACTTCCCTTTATGACTGAGTGATGCCCTGTTGTAGGGACAAACCACACTGCTTGCTCATCAGCTATAGGAAGCTCGGTTGTTTTCTTCCACCTTTTGACGATTGTTAATAGCGCTGCTGTAAATGTGTACACCTTTCTGTGTGGACACAGGTTACCATTCCTCTTGGGTCAATACATAAAGGTGGAGTTGAGGTTTTATGGACCAGCCGACTATTCCCACACTGGCTGTGCCATTTCCCATTCTCACAGCAATTGTGAGGCCCCAAATTTGCCACCTTCTGCCAACACTTGCTATTGTCTGTGTTTGACTGTAGCCATCGTGGGTGTGTGCTGGGATCTCAGTGCGGTTTTGATTCACATCCTCCTGATTACTAATGATCTGGAGCATCTTAGCAGGTGTGGCTGTGTTTCAAAACCACACTCAGCAATGCAAGTGTACGTGTGCTGTGGCTCAGCTAGGCCCTGGGACATTGGGTGACTCAGGCTGACGCAGCTCTGCCCCTCAGAGCTTCAAGTCACCATCCACAAAGTGACCCAAGGAGCTCCAATCCAGACAGGCCTAAGGGGCACCAGCAGGAGGGGGTTGGGGTGAGGGCTTCCCTCCAGATCTTCAGTAAAATCAGAATCCAGTTGCACGTGCTGCTGATGTGATAGGAACTGGTCACAGAACATAGAATTCCTTTTTTTTTTTTTTTTTTTAAGATTTTATTTCTTTTTAGAGAGAGGGGAAGGGAGGGAGAAAGAGAGGGAGAGAAGCATCATGTGAGAGAGAAACATCTCACAGCTCCCAGCAGGGGACCTGGCCCACAACCCCTGCCCTGACTGGGAATCAAACCAACGACCTTTTGGTTTGCAGAATGATACCCAACCCACTGAACCACACCAGTCAGAGCAGGATTCTTAGTTTTAAAGTTGACCATAGACTTGGCGGAGATGCACGATGTCACGTAAGGGATGGAACGTGAAGACAGCAGACCGCGGGGGCCGGGGGAGAGGGAGTTCAGTGGGGCAGAGGGTTAGTTTGGGAAAATGAAAGAGTTCTCTGGGCGGACGGTGGTGATAGCTGCGCAACTCCGTGAATGTGCCTAACGCCACTGAGCTGTGCACTTAAAAACTATTAAGATGGCAGATTCTGTAATAGTGATAATGAGGAGGCGGAGAAGGAGGGGAGGAGCTCCTGCTTGCTCAATGGCCAGCTCTGCCATCTCTGACAGATGAAAAAAGCAACCGGAGCTGTGAAACTGCTCACGCCAAAGGTCTTGTCCCTGCAGAGGATCCCTGCTCCTGCCCCAGAGATAATGACAATGACCTTCAGGATGAAACCACCCCCCCCCCTTGGCCCTCCCCTCCTGGGCCTTCTCCAAGGACCTGCCTGGCAGCTTCAGCGGCTCTGCGCCCCACCCAGGAATTCACCGCTGGCGCCTCTGCTGCTAGGCCAGCAGCCCAGCCAGGCTCTCAGGTGTTCCCTCCGCAGCTGAGCCCTGCCCTCGGCCACTGCCAGACCAGATGGAGTCACCACCGCGACACTGACCACCGACCAGCCAGAGCCACCTGGACTGCCAGGTCCACCCCCAACACCCCGGGTCCACATGGATGCCCAGGGACCCGAAGACCTGGGGACCACTCTGAAGGATGCAGTGAGTAGGGACCCTTCCCCACCCCCACCGCCTCCCTCCTGGTTCTCACACCCACCAGGGGGTGGGGTGGGGACACGGGGGGGGGCTGCTTTGGGGGGACAGCCCGCTGAACTCCCACCCACCCTCCTGCATGCAAAGGCAAGTAGTGACCAGGAAGCACCGTTTTAAGGCTTTCCTCTCACTTGGTCACAAGAACTTGTCAGGTGTTCCAGGTTCTTGAACGTACATGGTCCTGAAGAAGGGAAACGTGCTGGCTGAAGGGCACAGGTGTGAGCAGCAGACCTCACACAGAGATGCGGGTTCTGGGGGGCCCCCCACCCGTCTGGGAGATAATACTCGAGTGAGGAGTGAGTTATATCACGAATAGTGTGACACTCGTTTGTAAACTATGAAGCTGCCTGTGAACATGGCTGCATTCACGTCAGTCGCACGTGACTGCGATGCCAACCCGGCTGGTACCCCCCGGCCAAGGCTCTGAGGGCCCAGGTTGCTAAGGGGTCCCCTGCTGTCCTCGGGCGTCGGCAGTCCTGGCGCTCACCTTCAGGTGCAGCATCGCGCTGGGGTGGTTTCTGTGTGTGGTGTGAGAGAGGGGTCTCCTGCGTATTCACTGTCCCACCCTGCTGACTGGACACCTTCCTTGTCAAAAGTCAGCTGCGTGTGTGGACGGTTCTATTACACGATGCCTACAAATGCCCAGCATGAGCAGTAAATATATTGTCTTATGGTTCGTTTTTTCAGGCAGAAGATCTATTTCAGGAACTTCAAGAACATTTTCAAGCTCTGACTGCAACATTAAACCTCAGAAATATCCTTTCTATCTTACAGCAAATACTGTGATCCTGTGATCATGGAATAGCTTTTTAGTGGGTAATTTTTGACCTAAGATTTCCTGGTGTTGACATCTGTGCTTGTTAAGTGGCATCCTGGTGTAATAATTAGCAGTCATGGGTGACTTCTTCCTGCTTGACCGGCAGCACAGGCACTTCTGTGTGGCGATAAGGTATGTGGACACACTGCACATGCCTGCCTGGCCGGGGCTCCCCAGAAAGCCCTAAATACCTCTGTGGGCTGCTCCGTAACGTCATGCTCCGTCACGCATTCAGAAACCCACAGACAGGACCCAGAAGGCCTCCAGCATAGGGTGCTACACCTGGCACCCCTACCTGTTTTGTTTCGTAAAATTCTGTTAAGACATGAATTGAAACACAGTTAAGAGAGAATGTTTGTTTCCAGTTTGAGCAAATCCAGACAAGGGTAACACCTGCCCAGCTTGCGCTCCCTCCTTAAACATGATCAACTGAGTTAATTTCCATTACATTTGCATCCTTATTAGTTTGGTTAAGACAGTTAAACATACCAGACGCCCTCCTATCCCTGAACCTGCGCCCACGCCAGGGAAGCCGAGTTTTCAGAGGTTAGAGGCACCTGCACTGACCTTGGGGGTCTTACTAGTTGTACGCCAGGGCATGTGTGTCAGACTGGGGACAACAGGTGCAGGCTGAAGCAGGGCTGTCTGGCCAGGGGCTCTGTGCTCCTTAACATGGAACTGGAAAATATGGGGAACCGCCTCCAGGCCTTGCAGAGGAACGTGAGTGACTTAATGGTGCAAGCCGGGATCACCAATGCTACTGAAGAGGAGACGGTAAGGCCGTTGCTAGGAGATAAGTACATTTACTTTGTGCAGAGCCTGTTGTTTCATCTAGAAAAACACAATCCCGTATTTGTTCACTGTGGGAGTTACTGCCTTTGTACTACATGAAACACCTCCAGGAATAACAAATATTTCACAAATGCCCCCCCCCCCTTTAAAAGATTTTATTGATTTGTTTTTAGAGCGAGAGGAAGAGAGGGAGAAAGAGCAGGAGAGATACATCGATGCGCAAGAGAAACATCAAGAGGTTGCCTCTCCCATGCCCCCAAGTGGGGACCTGGGCTGTAACCCAGGAATGTGCCTTGACTGGGAACCGAAACAGTGACTCTAGTTCACAGGCTGGTGCTCAATCCACTGAGCCACACCAGCCAGGGCACAAATGCCCCTAAGAAGACCAGCAGAGTCCTGGCCAGGCAGCTCAGTCGGTTAGAGCATCGTCCCCACACGCCAAGGTTTCGGGTTCAGTCCCCAGTCAGGGCACAAGCAACCAATGAAGGCACCAATAAGTGGGACAAAAAACCAATGTTGTTTCTCTCTCTCAAAATCAGTCACTAAAAAAATTTCTAGACCAATTTTTTATCACAGTCCTTTCAAAGTGCACATTTTAAATGAAACACTCTATTATTTAAAAATTGGATTTTATTCAAGTACTTTTTACCTCCACCCCTCAAATTAATCTTTAGGCAAAGCACAAGTCATGGTGATTTAGATACTGGGGAGTCTAACCAGCAGTTTCTGTTGGAGACAATATACTCCTGGAACCACGTGAGGAGGAAAGGCTGCACCAAGTCCTCCGCCCGCCTCCAGGCTCCCCCCGCCCCACCACACCAATGTTTCTTTCCCAGTGGAATTTTGCACTGAATCTTGTGATGCAAATAAATGCTTAGCTTCAGGTTGCACTGAATTTACATCCATGTGATGTATGGAGAGGCACTTCATTAAAATACAGATGTATGCATGTTTTACTGACATAATATTCTGATACCATGAGTGTGTTTTAATAATTAGATGCCTGTGTTTCCCCATTTCTTTGACAATCGTTATCCTAAGTCATCTGGCCGGTTACCCACACATGCCTGTAAATTAGGGTTGGTTCACTGGCCAGTGACAAGAATACCTGCGTCGGAGAACACTGGGGAGGGCATCTGAACTTCTGCCTGCAGGCTGAAGATGCACCTGTCACTATTGAGGTGACATCAGACGGCACACCTGCCCAGCTGTCCCTTCTAGGCCTCCTGGATGCTGAGGCCTTCGCCTGAGGGCCGGCGGTGACAAGCCAGTGCCTGAGGGCAGCAACAGTGGGCCAGGATCCCCAGTGGGCACGCCCCAGGCACAGAGTGGCAGTGCGGGAACTTAGTCCCTTCCCCTCATCACTTAGACCCCAACAGCATTTTAAATTTGGTCAAAACCCACTACATACTGGGCATCAAATTAAATGGTTAAGTACGTATCAAGACTTCGCTTTTTGATGTGCATGCAGCCATCATTTAAAGCAGCACAAGAGGAGGCCAGGCATCTGAACGTCCGTTCAAACACTGTGAATGCCATTCACCTTAAAAGGCCTGAGTTCAGGTGTTTGGCCAAACCTGTGCTTGCTGGTGATGGTGGGTCAGGGCTTGTGTTGTGGGCTTCAATGGATTCTGCCAACGTCCCGCTTGTGTTCCTGCTGTGGGGCTGTGAACGGGAGGAGAATCCAAGACCCGAAATGGTAAACACAACTGTCCTATATTCTGGAAGACCTGGCTCTTGGTCACTCCCCGCGTTCGACAACTCTAACACGTTTACCGCGTTTCCTTCCGCAGACAGGAGCGCGCTCTCCGGACACCTGTGACCAGGCGTGGGAAGCCGATGCGAAGCACCCAGACGGGTCCTCGCGGACCCCCCAACTGAAATGAAAGTCACTTGACATTGTTTTCCTACACACTGTACTTCCCCCACGCTACAGACACTTTAGTCATCGTGGAGAATGAAGGTCCATGCACTGAAAGCGTGGATGCGTTTACTTTACTGTAATTAGCTGGCATGTCAGTCAGTCTCTGGCTGGTTTAGCTCAGTGGATTGAGCGTCGGCCTGCGAGCTAAGTGTCGCTGGTTCGATCTTCCAGTCAGGGTACATCAGAGAAGGAAAACTCTGACTCCAAAAAACCTCCGCTGCCTTGCGGCATACCTCTTCTGGGGAAAGGCTAAGGGAGTAAACCCCGACAGAAAATCCGGAGCCGGAGTCCCTAAGGCGGTTTGACGTTGTAGTCAACACCGGCAACTCCTGCGGCGCACCTGAAGCCAAGCTGTATCGACTCCGTCTTTCCCTTGGATCCTTCAGCTGCGAAGAGAGGGGGGGTCTGCCGCATGGGCAACAGCAGACCCTCCATATCACCCTGCCCAGGCTCTGTAGCTTCAGCTCCACTGGAGAGGACACTCCAGCGTCATCGCAAGATGTCAATTCAACACGGGAGGAGACAGATGCCGTGTCACTCCCGTGTCGGACTGCACAGCCATTCTCGGCGGTGCAGATAGACACTTAAGAAGCTACACCATCGTCTCTCGAGACGGACGGCTGCCGACGACGACGACAGTCAGTCTCTGCCTCTGTCCAGCTGCTTCCTCACAGCTGCAGACAGCAGGCCAGTCACTTGAAAGTGTGATAAAAAGGAAAACTGGACTTCTGAGTAATAGTCTCCATAACCCGAGTTATGATTTTCAGTATGTGAAAATTCATTTTAGTAAAATAAAGATTTAAAAAACGAAGGCAATGTGATAAGAATGCGATTCCAAAGGCAACAAACCAGTTATCGTGCGAGTGAAGTGTAAGCTGTGTGCGGCCCATTTCCTTCTGAATGAAACTCTACCCAGTTCTTAAGGGGTCATAAGCAGTGTCCTGGCAGAAGTTGCTTTTTAAATGGCTGCATTACCCGACATTTCCAGCCACGCCGTTTGGGACTCAGTTTGATCTGTCTGATCCAGACAGGTTCCAATAGCGGTGCTCTCCCCACCCTAGGGGATGGGCAACCGGGGTGGGGGTGGGGCGGGGCAGGAGCAGCGCTGACTCCAGCGGCCCCTCCCCTCTCGCCTCCTGCAGGCAGTCAGTGATTAGGTCTCTGTAGGTTCCAGAGAAGAAGCCTTTGAAACAATTACCTAACTGCCCTCTCTCTGGAGCCAGAAATATACCTGATCACCCCAAAAAGGGGTTAGACGCTATCATTGTAAAAAATAACATTATTGCTGCCTATAAACTAAATCAGGTTTGTCACTGAAGTCAAAATCTACCATAACTGTATAATTTAGATTAACCACTATCAACATTTTTCCTTTCTCCTTTTTTTTTGGAATTATTGATTTTGGAGATCGGGAGGGAGGGCGAGAGAGAAACGGAGAGAAACACCGATCAGCTGATCAACCAGGGACTGAACCTGCAACCCAGGCATGTGCCCTGACCGGGACTCGAATCCCGGGCCCTTTGCTGCATGGGACGATGCCTCAACCAACTGAGCCCCACCGGTCAGGCTCAACATTTTTTCACCCCAAAATTCTATGTAGTTCATCATATTGTTTATACTCTAATATCCTGTTTTCTTTTCATGTCATAAACATTTTTCCTAGGTGAGAATTCCAGTTTTTTATGGCTGACTGATAGATGGTTTGTCATCTGACACTGAGGTCCTACCCAACTTTCTCGCTCTTATGGATAATCCATAATTACCTGTGAATCCTCTGCCAGGAAGAGGCCAGGCCGTGGGGCACGGGTCTGAACCACCACCAGCAGGTTAGACGAGACAAGCATGACCGCCATCCTGGAGTTGGCAGGCGTTTATACCTTGCTTGGGAGATGTCAGTTGCTGTGAAAGAACTCACAGGCCCGGGGGTTGACGGAAGCCCCAGCGTGCACTCAGGTACGCGAGCAGCCGCCCACGAGCTGGCCCACAGCTGCTAACTGGGTAACTGCTGCTGTGGGGACATCTCAGGCTTCTGTCCCGTCACTGTCATCCCCTATCCCCCCCAGATATCCAGGACTTGAGCCATTTGCCCAAGGTTCTCAGGAACTGGCAGGGGCCCCCGGCTGAGGGGAACCGGGGAGGGGTGGCGGCGCCAGGTGTGCACCCCACCACGCTCCTGGGGCAGCTTTAGAAGATAAACCTGAGCCTCACGTGGAAGCTATGAGACTGAAGGATTCGTGGGCTCCACAGAGAACACAGTATGCTTAAGTACTTTAGATACAATCTTAGAAGGAATAAGCAGCAGCTTACTCCTTATATTTAAAAGAAAGGCTCCTCGCATTATTTTATTGCACTATCTTTATAACCAGAAGTACTTCTGGATCCTGTTGTGGGTTGAATTGCACACACAACCCCCCCAGGACCTGAGGATGTGACCCCACATAGAGATGGGACTGCTGCAGATGTCATTAGTGAAAATGAGGTCATCCTGGAGTCAGTAACCCTCATCCAGTGACTGGGTGTCATTATAAAGAGGGGACATCTAAGCCCTGGCCAGGCAGCTCAGTTGGATAGAGAGTCGCCCCAATACGCAAAGGTTGTGGGTTTGATCCCCAGTTGAGGGCACATACAAGAATCAACCAATGCACTTGCGGCCAAGATGGAGCCATAGACAAACGCTGCATCTCCCTCAACAACTAAGAAGGAATACAACTACCTCAAAACTAGAATCAACCAGAAGTTACAGAAAATCAAACTACATGGAAGTCCAGCAAACAAAAATATAAATACTCATCCAGGCAGGTAAGAGGGGTGGAGCCGGGGCAGAGAGGACGTGGTGTGGTGGTGGCAGCAGCAGCGGCAGCAGCAGGCTGGCGGCAAGTGCAGTCACACGTTTTAAAAAGTCAGGAGGGACACCTGGGGAGTGTTCCCAGCTCCTCACCAGACCACGCAGCTCACGGTCCCAGCACCGGGGAAAATCAAGCTTCATTGCTTTTGACTGTGCCAACCAGTGGAGGTTGGGACGTAGGCAGAAACTTCCAGTCTCAGCAGAGTCCGCTTGTTTAAAGGGCCCCCACGGTCCTAGAATGTCTGCAGACCCACCCACTCTGGGAATGACACCCAGGGCAGCAGCTAGAGGGGCGCCAGTCCAATGCAGAAGAGGGAGAAGTGCCGGGAAAAGGGGCGAGTGCTGGGCAGGCAGCATTGTTCCCTCTCGGACCCCTCCCCTGCATACAGCACCACAATGTGGTGAAACAGGTCTCCCTGTACTGATGAATCCCTAAGGCTCTGCCCCTTACAACGTAACAGGAGCGACAGCTCTACCTGGGACAAACAAGGAGCTCATCAGAATGAAGAGACAGAGAAGTATGACCCAGAGGAGGGAACGGATTAAGGTTCCATTGGGAGACTAAGCGACGAGGAGATAGACAACCTAACAGATGCAGAGTTCAAAACACTGGTGATAAAGATGCTCACAGGCTTGACAGACATGCTTGAGTACGGCAAACGTATAAGGGAAGAAGTAAAGATTATACTAAGTGAAATGAAGGAAAATCCACACAAAACCAATGGTGAAGAGAAGGAAACCAGGGTTCAAATCAATGATTTGGAACCTAAGGAAGAAAAAAGTCAACCAGTGCAGAATGAGGAAGCAAGAACTGAAAAAAATGAGGAAAATGTCCCAAATTTTGCGAAGGAGATAGACATACAGGTCTGGGAAGCATGGAGGGTCCCTGGCGAGCTGGACCCAGAGGGGACCACACCAGGATGTATCATGATTGAGATGCCAAAGGGCAAAGATAAAGAGAGAGTCCTGGGGGCAGCAAGAGAGAGGCAGAGAGTTGCCTACAGGGGGTGCCTATAGGACTACCAGCTGATTTCTCAGAGGACACACTGCAGGCAGGAAGGGACTGGCAAGCAGTATTCAAGGTGATGAAAGGCAACCTGCAACCAAGATTACGCTATACAGCAAAGCTATCATTTGGAATGGAAGGGCAGATGAAGTGCTTCCCAGACAAGGTGAAGAAGCTAAAGGAGTTCATCAACACCAAGTCATTATTATATGAAATGTTAAAGGGACTTAAGAAAAAGATCAAAACTATGAACACTAAAACGACAACAAACTCACGACTATCAACAACTGAATCTAAAAAATAAAAATAAAATCCAACTAAGAAAACCAGAATAGGAAGAGAATCAGAGGTATGGGATCATTTGGAGGGTTATCAGCTGGGAGGGGGGAGGGGGAGAAATGGGGATATGGTGCAGGGATTAAGACGCATGATCGGTTGGTACAAAATAGACAGGGGGGAGTTAAGAATAATATAGGAAAGGGTGAAGGCAAAGAACTTATACGCACGGCCCATGGACATGAACTAAGGGGGGGTGAGATTGCTGGAGCGAAGGGGGGGTACTGGGCAGAGGGGAGCAAAGGGAAAAAAACTGGGACTACTGTAACAACGTAATCAATAAAATATACTTAAAAAATTAAAAAGGATCAACCAATGATGCATCAATAAGTAGAACAACAAATAGATGTTTCTCTCGCTCTAGAAATAATTTTTAAAAAAAGAGGAAATTTGGGCACAGATGCAACCCAGGGAGATGAAAGCTGAGTCAGGTGTGGGCTGGCAGAGGCCCAGGGAATAGACACACACCTGGGTCCCCGGACATCCTGTCTCCAGGCTGGCGAGACACAAATGTCTGCCAAGTGACCCAGCCTATGGCACTTCATTAGAGCAGTCCCGGGAAAGAGACTTCACTGCCAAGAGCGCTCAACAGAGTGGCCCACATGACACCCCTGAGCTCCACTCTAGTGCTAGAGAACTGAGTTCTCACTTCCAAAACCAGTGACCTATATGAGAAACATGCGCTGGGACTTCCCGGTCACCGTGTGTTTGTTTACTTCAGCCGGGTATTCACAGATACTTGTGAACATAAAAGTGCCACCGCTGGGCCCACTCAGGGCTGCAGCCACGCAGCCCGCCCTCCCTTCCCCAAACTCCCCCTCAAAGGCTTTCGAGTTCAAAGCGTCGCCACCGAAAACAAGTCCACAGCGGTCGCGCCGGCGCTCAGTAGCGGTATTTCGTGGAGTAGTCCTTCGGGGACACAACCAGGCCACGGCCCTTGCGGGCGCCCCGGTACACCGTCTCGATGATGTCGATCATCTCCTGCTTGTCCTCCATGGCCCAGTTGATCTTGTTGTTGTTGCCGGTGCCCAGATCGATCATGATGTGCTTGTTCCTGCAGAGGCAACGGGCGGGGCTCATCAGGGCCTGGAAGGGACCCCACGGAAAACGCCCGCGGTGGCAGCCCTGAGTCCTCAGCAACCACAGTGGACTCCGCCAACCGCCTGGGGGGCCCGCGGACCCTTCCCCGACCAACCTGCCCCAGGAGAGCCCATGCTGCCCACCCGGCCTCGGACCTGCAGAGCCCCAGCTCCCACAGTGCTGTGCTCAGCCACGAAGTCTGTGCTCACTTGTCACACAGAACGTGACGCTCACGCCCCCCTGCACTGCCCCCTGCACGTCCCCCCCGGAGGGGCTCCTCGTGGAGCCGACGCCAGTGCTGCTGCCCACCAGCTTTGTAGGAACAGTGACAGTAAGAAGTCTTGGCAAGTATAACCATGTCGAAGAATGATTTCTTTCCAAATTAACCCTCCACAACAGAATCACTTTTTTACTCTCAATGTGACTTAATTACATAAATACCATCAAATGTAAGTGGCATCTGCATCGAACCTGTGTCCCTGGCCAGTATCCATTCCCACAGGTTCCTTTGAGGCAAAGCCTGTAAGCTGTGGAATCCAATTCACCTAAGGCAGTTAGAGGAATTCTATTCTTCATGCCAGTAATTCACAGGCTACAGTCCACAACAGAATGTTTCAGCTAGTAAAATAATCTTATAAGCAAAGAAATTAAGAACAGGTTTTCCTCTTAGGTATCACAAAGAATGCTAAATAGTCACTGATGTCACATTTTAAAGGTGGGTTATTTTAAAAGACATTTTCATCAACAGGTTATTTAAAGATAACTTAAATGTCAGTAAGAATGTCTTCCATTTAATTATACTTCACTTCACCTAGGTTTCTGGGCGAAGTTATTTCAAAAGGGTAATTGGTTACTGAGTAAATGCCAAAGCTGGAATTATTACTTTGGAAATTACTTAAAAGATCACGCTGACTGCCTGGTGCTACAGTCTGTGTGTGACAAGACTACATAACCGACGTCCTTCTGAATAAAGAGATCTGAAGGCATCTTGATTACAGTAAACGTCCAGACCAACAGCTTGAGGAGAAGAGGACGTACCTGAAGAAAAACATGACCGTACACGGATCGTACAGCTCATACATTTTGTTGAAGTCAGGTACTTCTGTGATATCCACGAGATAAATAACTGCAAAATTTTTAACCTAAAAGTAAAGAAGATTGAAAAATATCTAAAATAACAAATCAACTTTTTATTCTGTTAAAGCACATTAAAAACAAAAACAACCATCTGTGTATAACAGAACAATTTCCAAACTAACTCTCCAACATTTTTCCCAGTAGCGTTAACACAGAGAAATAACTCAACAAGCTTGGGATCCTGAGCAACTGACATTTTTCAGAATAGCAAGTTACAAAATCCTGCAGAAAATGTCCACAGATGTATTATTCATGCTGCTCTATCAATAATCTATACAAACTTTTCCAAACGTGCACTTCTGGGAATATTAATCACAGGCACTGAACTGCTTTACAACACGCCTCCAGAATTCATCTATACGTTCCCCATGTACTTAGGTTTCACCTCTTGTGACTGCACCCCAAGTAATACCGTATGTAACACGTTTTCCTCAATTGCCAGTTCCTCAGAGAAGATTTAGGAAACCCAGAAGGTGGTACTAACATCACCTGTAACAGCAGCACGGCGTTAACGGCTGCAGCGCTATTTTTAGTGTATGTGTATATGCTTAAAATCTGTTCAGTTTTAACAAAATGTGATCATACAGTGATCATGCTACATATTTAGGATGTACCTTTAATTACAAGCATTCTTGTATATATTGTACTTGACAAAAGTACAACTTTTACGGCTATATTAAATAATTAGTTCGTCAAATGGCTACGCCATTATTTTATTGGGTTGGCCAAAAAGTCCGTATGTTTTTTTCCATAAAACACATTTTTCATTTTTACCAATAACTTCATTGATTTGGATATTTTGAGTATGTCGGCTATCGCCTGCGTGTTCTCAATTAGTGTCTCAGTTTGGTGGCTTCAGCTTTAACAGGTCCTCCCGACCGCGGAGCACCGTCCGGCGAGAAACCCCCAGCCCAGAGCTCCACAAACCACGGCTGACACGTTCGATCGCTCACAGCGCCTTCTCCACACACTGCACAAACCTTTGTGTTCCAGCTGCAGTCTTATTTTTCTTGAAATAATAAAGCATAACACGCTGAAAATGTTGTGTATTTTCTTCCACCTTCAATATTAAAATGGCTACACAAAAATCCGTGAATTCTGATGTTTTTTTAAATGCACGCTGATACGGCAGCTGTTATAATACAACCTAATAAAACTGTTTCGAATCAAGTTAAAGACAACTAAGTGCGAGAGTCATCTTAAGGAAAAACCTGAAAATATTTTTTGGCCAACCCAATACCATTCTTCTGTTATTTTCTTTCTGATATTTCATGAGTATAAATAGTTCTTTTTCATTAATATCAATTATTCACATGTGAACATTCTAACCCTTATACATTCTTCATTATTTCCTAAAACAGTATTTCTAGAACAAAGAATATGACACTTTAAAGTCTTCTCATAAATACAGGGGTGGGCAAAAGTACATTTACAGTGTAATACAGATAAATAATACAAGCATAAAATGTTTCATGTACTCACAACTGTAAACCTACTTTTACCATACCCAGCACTGTCTCAATGCCTTCTGGAAAGCTTATAAGAATTTCTATGTTGTGAGTGGACTTATGTCCCCACACCGTCACACACACACACACACGCACACACACGTATATCCTAATCCCAGTACTCAGAAGGCAGCCTTATATGGAAATAGGGCCCTTCCAGGAGCAATCAGTTAAGATGCGGTGGTGCCGGGGCTGGGTGGTCCCGTCACCCAGCCCGGCTGGTATCCTCATAGGAGAACTTGAATGTTTTCACCAGGCTGGTTTTGTGAACACCTGGGAATCCACTCTGCACAGCACTCCTCACTCATTAAGTCTAATTTGTTCGACACCCCTAAATGGTGACATTATTAATCCAAAGCCCAACCTCTGCATGGCTCGCCTGCCTGCCCCGAGGGGGCGGGGTCTGTCAGGCAAGGAGAGCAGCAACGTAACATGAAGGCCGAGGCAGCACCCGGACAAGGGGTCACAGGTGGGCGAGGGTGAGCCTGGAGATGCATGCAGGGACCCACCGGCTTCAGCACTCTGGGTCTTTTATGTACAAGGCAGAGCTGAGCTTCGTACACACCGACTGAGGAAACCAAGGGGCGTGTACAGAGGTAGCTCCTACAGACAGCGGCAGGCACCGGTCTGGGCTGGACCCCACTGCCGTCTGCGTCCCCCGGTGGCCAGACCCACGCGACAGCCCGCACGCTGTGGCTGTGGACGCCTGACCCACAAGGAGCGGGGTGATGAAGGGGGAAGTGGCTGACGGGCCGAGGCGCTGTGTGGGAGGGAAAGGTGTCTCCCCCCGCCTCCCTCCTTCCCTGGTGAGAGCGAGAGGCGTCTGTGCAACGAGGGCACGTGCGTGAAGGACCACACCTGAGCACTGAGTGTCCAAACAGCCTCTGCCAAGTGTTACTCTCGGCCACCAAGGCCGCTGGGATGGGGGGACTATGTGAAGGCAGCCACCTGCTCTGCTGCAGCGCGGTTTCCTGCCAAAAGGTACCCACTGGTTTGTAAGGTGCTGCTTCCATCTGAAGTTCACTAAGCAAAGACACTTTCTTAAGAAAAGCATTTTACTCTATTATTTCCCACATGATGTTGATAAAAGTTATTGTAATTTAAAATGATAGATACTAATGTTATAGCATAAACACACACGCACCTGTCGCCTGAATAATGAATGCCCCAAACCGCCATCCAATGAAAACCCACGAGGCCCTTCAGGCAGCGAGATGTCTATTGTACAAAAGTCCTCGTCCCTTTGTCGTCAATGATGAGCCAGAAAACTGGAGCTCATTCTAAAGTACAATCAACCCCACAGAGGTGACAGCACAGTGCTGGACGGTCCCCTTGATGTGACCCACATTATGATTCTTCAGCTGACTCTGAAGCCGCGCTTGGTGGGGACCCTCAGAGCCACGCAGTGTGGGCACCTTCAAGACACTAGCAAGTATGTGCAGAATTAACTTTAACAATACTTACCTCTCAGAACTCAAGAAACATATTACTGTCACTAGGAATGTGCTTCTGGACAGTATGGGCCTGACTCCAGGACCCAGGTCCAGCCCCTTCCTCGGCCAGTGTGGGCAGCCACCTGGCACGGTGCCCCTCCCGCGGGCCTCCCCCCACTCCTCGGAAAGGCCCCCTCACCCGCCGAAGCTTCAGGGGGTTGCCTGTATTGTCACGACACCTCCCACGGGGTCTGAACCACGGGGTCTGAACCACATCGCCTGAACAGCTCAATCCATGAGCGAACCTGCCATTAAGGAAACCCATGTATGTTTCTATATGAAAAGGAAATTAAGCAAGGCGTCTATCTTTTCTCCATTTGGAAATACAGAAATGAAGTGGGAAAAAAATCACTACTCTGTACCCAGCCCAGCCCTTCAATGTTACACAGTTTTAAAAGCATAAGGCAGTCACACTAACCCAATAGCAGAGTGTCTTCAAGCGAGAAGTGTTCCCCTCTCCCCGCCCACGCGCGCTGGTGAGGATGTCCCACACCCGCGGCCTTTCTCTAGCTGACATCACCACTTCCCCAGGCTCTTCAATGAAGCCAGGAGAAATCTGTCTTTAACGGCCAAGTATTATTCCACGCGACAGTGCCCAACGTCCACGCCCGGCCAGAGGCCTCGTGGGGCCGGGCCCCACCCACACTGCATCCAGGCTGCGCGCTCCCCGACACTGACAGTTGTTGCCGCTGCCGTGCAGAAGCCGGCCACGGTCGCGCGGGGCACAAGCCAGGTCTCCTGACAAGCCAGTTGCTGAGACCAGGGCGACTGTTTGCCGTCAGGCCCCTCACACGACACCAATGCCACCGCCTGACGCCGCCGCATGGGCACACCCCACTGTGACCCAACCCTTTGACCTTTCTGCCTCTGACGTACGCACCTAAGAGACGGCAGTGCCCTGCTTAATGTGTTCCTCTCAGGGCTATGAAACCACTAGAACTGCCTTTTTTCATGTTCTGTCCTGTTTACCCAGGAGAATCATCTTTTTAAATGGCTCACTTAAGTCTACTGTGTTTACAATATTTGCCTACTATATTGCAGTAACCTTAACTGGTTGTTGACTAGCATTTTTTAACCAAAAACCACGTGTACAAATTTCATTTCTATTGTCAGGTTATTTTTAACACACGTAGTCTTTGATCATCTACAGCAGTAACCGTCCCTCCTAGCCCTGCTGCCCGACACTGGACGAGCACCCCTTTTTCTCCAGCGAGTCAGTGCCCGACCCGCTGTGCCCCTTCGTGTGGGGCTCCCACACCAGCGGAGAGCCACCTGATTCACCAGGGAAAGTGGTCTGCACTGTCCGCTGGCTCGTTATCACATTGTTAGGTAAGTCATTCCAAATCCATCAAATAAAGCTAACTTATTTTCTAAAACTACTGATTAGCTCTCCTCCCAACTGTTGCAAATTTTGTGATGTGGGAGAGATAATAACGGCGGCTAGGGTTGTGGAACAATCTGCCATGGGACAGGAAGCGTTCTGCAAGGCTTCATGTCCCCTCCGCGGCAATAAGTGGCAGGATGCAGCTCAGTCTAACTCTTAACCACCGCTCAGTCCTGCCTCTCGTAGCTGCCCGCTGCACCGCTGTTCTGTCCAGAGCCACGAACCCACAGCGAACACAGAGGCATGCATGCTGTTGGCTCCGATCAGATTCCTCATGGACTGAGCACCAGCTGCCACTGGTCCGCGCACGGCACGGGTGCTTCAGAGCCAGTCATCCCGAGAGTTCATCGATATATTTGCCTTACAGATAATTTCATTCAGAATGTATGATTACAAGTCAGTATCACTCAGGTTCTGCATATTTCAAACTCTGTTGTTTTTACTATTTTTATTTTTTTAAAGATTTTATTCATTTCTAAAGAGAAGGAGGGAGAAAGGGAGAGAAACATCAATGTGTGGTTGCCTCTTGCACGCCCCCAACCTGGGATCCAGCCTGCAACCCAGGCCTGTGCCCTGACCAGGAATTGAACCTGCAACCCCTTGGTTCGAAGGGCAGTGCTCAATCCACTGAGCCACACCAGCCAGGGCTATTTTATGGGCTTTTTAACACAAAAGTTAAACATCCCGCTTATTCTTACCCATCATGAGATTTAGGTAACAATAAGCTGTGACAAACTGTGTTCCTACAAATGGCAGACAGCTCAGAAGGACACAAAACAGTGTCTCTTCAAAGCTACACATAGCCCAGGCCAGTGTGGCTCAGTTGGCTGGGCGCCGTATCCCAAACCGAAAGGTTGTGGGTGGTCAGGGCACACTCCTGGGCTGTGGGTTTGGTCCCCAGTCAGGGCACGTGCAGGAGGCAACCCATCAATCTTTCTCTCTTACACTGATTTTTTTCTCCCTCTCTTTCTCCCTCCTTTCCCCTCACCCTGGAATCAATAAAAGAAAAAGAAAAAAAAAAAAGGGAAAAAAAGAAGCTGCACATAAAGCCAGCTACTAAACAGAAAGCTCTGTTATCACTCTACTGACTTCCAGACACGTGCAGAGCGCATAACCCTCCGTTTCAGCACAGCTCAAAACTAACCCAGTACAGAGGGCTCGCGCTCTGGGCGCGTCAGTCAGTACCCCACCTTTCAGCCTCAGCATGGGAGCTTTTACTCACTTTAAAACAGCTGGGACATCCACACAGGGCTCGTAACAAGATGAGGAAGATCCCCCATTATCTGCCATTTCTGCAGAGGGAGATTTTTAAATAGAGTTAAATTGTTCTTTATACTAAAACCTCACATTTCAAAAATTCCTCTTGCGCTTCCCCCAGAGAACTTCCAAAATTATAAATTCATAGTTTGCTCTTATACTAAGAATAAAATAAAACATCAACAGTCTTATAATGAACTTAAAGTTTGCATTTTAGAATACAATATTTAAAGTTTATTAAAATAAAGATCCAACTTTATGGACAAAAGAAAAAGGGTAACTTGAAACACCAAAGGGAAGTATTCGAAGTGAGCCTGATTAAACTGGTCATATCAATAGGTTCAATACACGAAGTGTGTGTTCGCTAGTGACACAGCGATTTGGTCTAAAACTGACATAAAGGCATTCGAAAAGAACCACTCAAAACTTAAGTTAACACATAAACTCTGTCTCCTAGCTAAGAGCATCTTGCTGAGTTTGTGGCTCGGATATGAAGAGCCAACCAACCCTCACGCCTGTAGCCATCCCAGCCTGGTGCTGAGGGCAGCAGGACCTGGACATCACCTGGTGATGAGGCCGCCACCTGCAAGGTAGAATCCAGAAACACACACCCCAGGTTACATGACAGTCAACGCGCTCATGATTTGCTTATCGGAAAAGTGCTCAGTAGAGTCTTCACTGAATTCGGCAGTATCTGCCCTTGACCACTACGGCCTCAATAATGAATAACAACTCTCTGGCACCACCCCCACTCAAGGGTCTCCCGAGCTCCCCAGTGTCTTGGCATCGGCTGGCTCATGCTCAGACCCAGACCTTGGTTGAGAGGTTTCTACAATCACATCAAATTCCCAGGGGAGCTTCTTGAAGCAGCTGTTTCTGGACCTCACTGCAGTCCCACCGGATCAGAATCTCTGGGGTGCGCTGGGCAAGTATTCCCATCGGTACTGATGGTGACGGACATGAAGACCCGCCCTCGATGTCCACAGAGCCACCGCCGCTACCTCACCTGCCTGTCCCACCCAACAGAAGAGAGTGAAGCCAGCTTCCCTTTCCTGAATACGGGGTACACCTTTACCTCTGTCACTACTTCCTTACAGGCGTCACTGTAACCCCGCCTGTATTAGCACCTCCTAGTCCCATGAAAGGAAGGACGGTTTCACTGCTCCCACTTGTACTCTGCGACCAGATGAATGACTTCTCAAATCGTTCCTAAGTTCGCATAAGTTAATTATTTCATTGGCACCCTGACATACTTGCCTTTAGCTCTGTTGCTGCAATTGTAAAAACCCAAATCAAAGTGATCTTAAAATCGCATGAGGACATTTACGGAAAGAACTAAAGGCCCTGGTTCCACAGTAACTCTTACTGTCTGCGAACAAGTGCCACAGACGAGTCGGTGTCTGACGTGAAGCGTCGGGAAAACCATCTCTGACAGCACAATTCTAGCTCCTCCAACTGCTCCCCAATTTAAATCGCTCTAAGGTGCACACCGTGCCACACGCAGAGCACGGTGGGGGGAAAAGAAGAGGCTTTACTGCGCCCTCAACACAAACGTTCTGCTCTATAAATGCAATAAACAAACATGGTATGAAACAAAGGACGATCTTCGGAAACTAAGCTTTTAAAACGAACTCCAACGCTCTTGCCAAGTCTGCAAACGTGGCGCGTTCCCGGTGCTCCAGGCGCACACGCTGGAAAACGCCGTCCCACTGGGCATCACCGCGCATTTACCCAGGGAGAGCGCTCGCGAGCGGTTTTAAAAGCTGGAAAGGCGTGGCAGCTGCTCCCAGCAACCGGCGGCAGCCGCCGCGTCATTTCAGGAGGCGCGCCCCCCTGTTCGGTGGCGCCCGGGACGCTCAGGCACGAGCACCGACTGCAGCCCCCCCCCGCCCCCGGCGACGCCGCGGCGAGCACACGCTGGGCGGCTGCGGTACCTTCTCCGCGATGCTGTACAGAACCTCGTCCATTTTCATGCACGTCGGGTCCCAGTCATGCCCGAAGCGGATGACGACCACCCGGTCCTCCTCCGAGAGGATGGCCTGGTCCACCTGCCAGCCGTTGTGCAAGTGCGGGAGCATGTACGACATGCCGGCGACTCCGCGGGCCTCTGCGGGGGAGGGACTCGGTGGACGGGCGGCTTCCGGCTCCGCCGCGGCGCACGCGGGGGCCGCTGCCGCGCCGAGCCCCGCTCCCCCTCCCGGCCCTGAACCCGCACCCCCGGCCCGGCCCCGCTCCCTGCCAGGACCCCACTTCCGATCCCCCAGCCCGGCCCGGCTCCCCCACACCCCCACCTCCCGGGGCTCGGACACCCGACCCCGGCTCGCACGGACCTCCACAGACTCCGGGCCTGCAGCGCAGCGGCCGCAGCGGGCGTGCCCGTGCCCGTGCCCGCCGCGTGTGCGTCGGCCGTGCGTGCGCGCGTCCGCGCGGGGCCGGGGGCCAGGTGAGCGGTCTCGGGCCGCCCGCGGTCGGAGGGGCGGGGTGCGTCGGGCCCCACCGGCTTCACCGGGGAGCCGCGCGGAGCCGGGAGAGCGCGCCCGCGTCGCCCCACAAAGGCCCCAGGTCAGTCATTTCGGCACACGTGCTCTCCAGACCCACGCGCGGTTTGCCTCATCTGCCAAAAGCAGTTTCTTCACAGGAAAAGACCCCAACCAACGCGCGAGACTTGGGTGTGAAAGTGTTTCCGCTCCGGCCCTCGTGGCTCGTCTGGTCAGAGCGTCGGCCCGCGACGGAAAAGTCAGGGTTCAGCCCCCGGCGCGCCCGCCCCTGGTCCGGGCACCGAGGGGGCGGCCCACGGGTGTTCCTCCCACGCTGACACCCCTCTCTCTCATGTCCTTGGGGGCATGTTAAAAAAGCAGGAAGAATTACTCTCTCCCATTCTGGGGACTGACTTCTCACTTCTTTCTTGTTGGTATCGTTTGCAGCACAGAAGTCTTACATTTTGATTAAGTTCAGTTTATGTTTTCCTTTTGTTGTTTGTGCTTTTGGTCTCACACCTAAGAAACCAAGGGCATGAATGTTTGTCCCTGTTTTCTCCGAAGAGTTTTATACTTCTAATTCTTACAGTTAGGTCTGTGGTAATTTTGAGTTAAATTTTGTGTTAGGCGTCCGACTTCATTCTTGCGTGTGGACACCCAGCTGTCCCACGCCGTTTACTGGGAAGAGCTCTCCTTCCCCAGCAGACTGCCAGGCACCCTCGTTGAAAACCGATTGGCTTTAAACGCACGGATTTACTTCTGTGGTGTCAGTTCTCCGCTGATCTCATGTGCAGCTTTGTGTCAGTCTGTCCTGATCCACGAAGCTTTGTAGGGAGTCCTGGAATCACAAGTCCCGCAGTCCCTCGCCCCCCACACGGATGCTGGGTTCGCGCGTCAATCTCAGCGGAAAAGGCACCCGGGGACCTCGGCGGGGTGTCCGTGGAATCTTCAGACCAGTTGAGGGAATGTTGCCATTTTAACAAGATTAAATCTTCCAATCCATGCGTATGGGGTTTCTTCCATTTATTTAAGTCTTTAAATTTCTATGACTTAGTTTCCAGTGTCCACATCTTGCACTTAAATTTATTCCTAAGTATTTTATTACTTTTGATGCTATTTAAATGATTATTTTAAAATGTTTTCAGATAATCCCTAGAGTACAGAAACAAGGTTGGTATTGTGTCCTGACCTTGCATTGCGCAACCTCGCAGTGTCGGTGGGTGGGCCCTGCTCAGAGGGAACACCCAAGGGTCTTGGGAGACATGTTTAGAAGAGCCGCGTCACCCAGTCCGAACTCTGAAACGGTCCTCACAGACCCCCAGTGCCTGCAGCCTGAAGATCCCCTCGCCTGGCGGCTTCTCCACAAGTTCTTATCGATGAGCCCCGCCCCGCCGGCCCCCCCCAGCCGCTGTGCTGCTGCCCATCAAAGACGACAGATGCGGCAGGGCCTTCTTCATTCTTACGGCAAAGCCACATTTTAGTCTCTGTCATAACCGAGTGTATTAAACACTTTCGCTTGTCCTAAACGTGTGGATTTGAATTCATAGTAAACCCGCGCACAACTGGAAAGCTGCTCTTCAAGTCCCCAGATTCCCAGGCCGGAGGCGTGCAGGCCTGCCCGAGCCTTCACTCGCCCCAAGCTGAGGCCTTGCCCGCCGCTCGCCCCAGTTCCCGCCCCAGCCAGCACCGCCCTCCAGCCCTTCAGAGCCACCGTACGCACGCAAGGGCACTTCCTGTGCGTCCCAGCCACGACTTCCGCTGCACTCCCGCTGGGAACTAAAACAGGGGGCGGGGCCTGTTGGTCCCAGCAGGGGCCGGGGCGGGGCTAAGCGGGGAGGGGGCGGGGATAGGTGGGGCGGGCAGGTACCTGGACGCTGCTCTTTGACCCTTGGCGTTCATTGTGAGGAAGGTGGCTGGGAGGCTGGGTCCTGAAATCTGGGGTCCTTTGAAAAGGTAAGTGTGCCTCCATATCACCCTGCCCAGGCTCTGTAGCTTCAGCTTCACTGGAGAGGACACTCCAGCGTCATCGCAAGATGTCGATTCAACACGGGAGGAGACAGATACCGTGTCACTCCCGAGTCGGACTGCACAGCCATTCTCGGCGGTGCAGATAGACTCTTAAGAAGCTACACCATCGTCTCTCGAGACGGACGGCTGCCGACGACGACGGCTGCCCCTAGTATGTCGTGGCGAGGGCGGAAGACTGGACGGAGTTCTGCCACATGGGTGTGGTGGTGACACCAGCCCTCACCTGGGACAGGTGGCCCCATTAGAATTCTAAGACCTATCCTGCCCACATAGCAAGATCGTAAAGGTTTGTACAGGGAAGATGCAACGTTGCCTCGTTTGCGAGAGGAGGAAGCGGCTTCAGGGACTCTGCCAGAATCTAAAGGTCAATATGGACAGATACTATTTTTCTAAGCTGTAGGCAATGCCACATTAAACTTTAAATGGGTAAAATTCGGATACCCACGTCAGCTCTTAGTTCATAGTTCACTTCTTTATGTGACTCCAGTTTTGTAGGAGTGTTGCACCTGGTTTTGCTAAGACAGTGCAATAGTATTGGTTTTAAATTGCGTTGGATTTGTTGATACCTGGTGGCTCAAGAAACCTTACATAAAAGGCACATGCAGTGCAGTTTTCATTAATCCTGAACTAGCAAACAGATCCTGGAGGAAACTGTAAATCCTTCGGCATATCTTAATCTCCTAGGTCCCCTTATCTAGTCCTACAGATACTCATCAGATAAGCGAATCAAATATTTCAGCTCCTTTGCTGGACTCCTGGCCATGATTGCAGATGGTCAGAGTCGAGTGCGAGGGAGAGACCAAGAGAGCGTGAGCCCTGCCTCTGCCCAGTGCTCCGTCACTGTCACTTTCACTTCTCCCGACTGGGAATCACACACCCTTTTAGCATTTGGAGCAGCCACAACTTGCTTGGAGAATCTTGGATCCTTTCTACATAAAACACTGGCAACAATGGTGTGATGGATGCATGTCATTGTTCTTTAACCAATACTAATGGAAAGTCACATACAAAGTGGTCAGGAATCAAGCTGCTTCTCTGCAAAAATAAACTAAAATCTTCTTCTTTTGAGTAACGTTCTTTTAATCTTTTAGTTAAAGTCCAAAAAATTTTTTAAACCAATTATGCTCTAAGCTTTGAACAAATTTTTAACATTTTTAGCTAAGTCATGACAAAGATAAAATGCATTCATTAGACTCAATTATTGAAACATGACTGGTTTTCCTTTTGATGAAAGCTATAAAATGTTAGAAATACCTTATTTTTAATCAATAACAAGGAACATAAAACCTTACTTAATTCATTTGACAGATAACAAAAATGTATTATTTTCACAGTAAGAAATCATCAATGTAATTTCCAAACCTGTAGAGAATTTTTAGAAGAGTTTATTTGAGCCAAAACTGAAAATTGTCAGGAGGCAAGATCTCATGTGCTCCCCAGAATGACAGTTTTCAGTTTCTTTTATGCTTTTGGAACCACAGAGGGAATGTCAGGAAGATTAACTGAAGGGGGGAGAGGAGCTGGGGATTGGGTTACAGGGGACTTAATGAATCCATTCCTTTCTTGAGGGTGGCCACACTTCAGGGGTCTGAAAAATAGGGTTAATCTGGCATTTCAAGGTTATGTTAACCTAGACACACAAAACCAATAGACAGGATTTTCTTAAGGCAAAGATAAACGTTTTTACTAAAAAAGTTGTATGTCTGGGGTGTGATCTGCTGAGTTAGGAATTTATGACCAGGTCACCCTGTGAGATTACTTTATGTAGATCCATTTTTTCCCCACAATTTTATTAGTTATTGCTGCATATGTAACAAATTATCCTAAATTTTAGTGGCTGGGAAAAACAGACATTGTTATCTCCTAGGCATTCAAGTCAGAAATCCAGGAGTGGCTTGCCTGGGTGGCTCTGGCTCAGGGTCTTTCATGAAGCATTAATCAAGGTGTTGGCCGGGGCTGCAGTCATGTGAAGGCTCCCCCGGTTGCTGGCAGGCCTCTTAGGTCTGCTTCCAAGTTCAGTCTCAGCCTCTGCACAGGCTCCCTCCCAGCGCAGGGAGAGCGCGGGCGGGCAGTGACCTCACATTGCATCGCTCTGCCATCTTCTGTTCACTGGAAGCACACCGTAGGCTTGGAGTCACCGGAGGGTGTCTTCAGAGCTCTGGGTCTATTGACTTTCAGAATGAATTCCAGCCTTGTTGTAACGTAGAAAATCTGGAGAGTTGGAGGGCACACAGGTTGCTCTCTTACAGACCCTATCTTGACAGCAGAAACCGCGGTTGTCTCTGCGTCGGCCATGGGGAATCAGGACCTCCCGGGAGTGCTGGTGTCTGCACTCGAAGAAGCATCTGGTATATGTGAAGACCATGTTGGAGAGCTGCAGAAACACTTTAATCTCATCACCATGCAAGAATTTCTGGAAAATAAAACAAAATTGGGTCCAAAGATCCAGGCTGTGTATATCTGGGGCGGAAAGCCCATTATCAATCAGGAGCTACTGCAGAGCCTGCCTGCCTTGAAGATTGTTGCCAACTCCGGAGCCGGCCTAGACCACCTGGACCTGAAGCTCCTCGCCAGCTTTGGTGTGAAGGTGGCCAACACGCCTCAGGCTGTTTCCAGCCCCACGGCTGACATGGGGATGGCCTTGCTGCTGGCGGCAGCCCGGAGAGTGGTAGAAGGTGAGCCGTGTTAGAGATGCTGGTTTTCCCAAGGGATCTGAAGGCAGGCACTTATCAACACATGACGAGTACAGTTTTACCTTCAAACTTCTAATCTTTTTCTGGCCCTGATCTCTTAGCACTACAACCAGGTCTTGGTGGCACCTGGGAACTGGAGTCCCTTCTGGTCATTTGCAGCCTGCTTAATGCCCAAGCCCAGCTCCCGGGCATAGGTAGTTCAGCAGTCTGTTTTCTCCCTCACCGCTCACTCATGTGACAGGTGGGAAGTGTGTGCATGTGGTCATTTCAGCACCACTAGGAAATGCCCTGGGGGTCATTCACTGGCTGGTCAGTGTGCCATCCCAGGGGGAAGGCCTACATATGAGTGGGCAGAATACCACCTGTCCATACACTGGACAACTCCGGGGCATCCCCAGGAAAGGCAGTGTGTCCCCTCAACACTTGTCCATCCTCCTGATGGAGCTTTGGTGTGAAGGGTCTGAGAGAGAGAAGCAAGAAGTAGGTTCTTTCTGTTTCTGACCGCTGCTTCCACACATACACAGTCACACGTCCTCACAGCCACACACACACACACACACAGTCACACACACGGAGTACACATGTACATAGCCATACACAAGTACTCACAACCACAAACACAGCCACACACACAGTCATATGTACACATAGCCACACATGTACTCAGTTCCAGTCACACACATACAGCCACACATGTACACAGTGAATTACTCAGTCACATGTACACAATCACACACACAAACCACACAGATATACACATGTACATAGTCACACACATAGCCATAACACGTACAGCCACACAGTAACGTGCACAGTCACACACACAGCCACACACATACTCATAGTCCAACACACACACATACATACAATCACCTATAGCCACACATATACATAGTTACACACATAGAGTATACATGTACACAGTCACACACAAGTGCTTACAGCCAGACACGTACACACAGTCAAACATGTACTCACAATGACACAGATATACACATGTACAGTTACACAGCCATACACACACAGTCACATGTGCACAGCCACACCCATACAGTCACATACATACACAGCCATACACACATAGTCACGTGCACACACACAGACACACTCCAAGCCAGTTTTAACTGAAAAGGTTTCCTTAATGTGAAAGGACTTGCTCTTCGAACACATTCCACCAGGAAGTGCCGGCTGTGCTGTGAGGACGCTGTGTCTGTCCCCCTTCCTGCCCTTGCAAGAGCGTTTGTTTGCTATCACAGAGAAATGCATGAGAGCCGTGTTCTGTCACCGGCATCCTCTGTCCTTGTCGCCTGGACAGAAGGTCTCAGGAAGGGCTGTGGGTTTCTGTGTGGTGCTGTCTCCACTCCCCACTGTCTCCTCTTGTGTCTTAGGTCACCAGCTGGCTGTCTCACCAGACACAGAGAGCTTTTTCACAAACTGGATGGGTCGGGAAGTGACGGGGGCCACGCTGGGGATCGTGGGCATGGGCAGCATCGGCTACAAGGTCGCTCAGCGTGCCAGGGCGTTCGAGATGAAGGTTCTGTACCACAACAGGAAGCGCAGGTGAGCCTCAGCGAGGACTTGAAGTGCGCTGAGCAGAACTACGCCGTCACTGCCTTGGGTGAGGCTTGGATGTGTGATCCTTCCACTTCTCATAAGACCTCCTATTCTTCCTTCCAGAAGGTGGGACTGATGGTCCAGGAAGGGATCGTGGTAGTTTTACAATTAACCAGAAATGTGACCGTGCTTTGTTTCCATTTAAAAAATTCACCAGACAGGGATTGTAACTCACCTCTAATTGTTCTTTTCTTTGTTTCTCAAGTGCTTTTCGATCATGGGAGATGCAGGCCACGCCCACCGAACAATCTGATGGGTTTCTTTAGCACTGAGCTATATGCTCACGCATTCATCCAACCTGAAAGCCACTTCCTCTCGCCTGTGATTCAGCCCAACACCAGTCCCATCACTTCTGTCTCCGGACAACCCCCCAACTTGCCTCTTGTCTTTACCTCATTTGCGCATCCCGGAGGGGCTGACGTTCTGCTCTTGAAGGCCCAGCACCCCCTACAAATCGGCCAGCACATGACCGCTGTTCACCACCTTTAGAGGCTCCCTGGTGCACAGAATGCAACTCTGGCTGAGGGGAAACCCATGGCGGCATGCTGAGCTGGGGGGGTTTTATGTCAGGACCCCTCCCCTTTTTAATCACTGTTTGCACAGTGGACAGTATGAGCAGAGGGCAGAGGCAGAGGCCAGGGCTCTCCAGGGCGAGGTGTGCAATGTGGGCAGGGCACGGAGGAGGAAACTGGGTGTGCTTCCTTCCCAGCATGCCCAGGTGCATAGAACTTTGTATGCCGTGTTTGTGCGGCAGGGGTGGCTCCCTGCTGTGACCTCCTGCAGCTGGGAATTCCTGCTGAGTAACCAGCTGTCTGGGGTGGCCAGAGCAGGGCTTCAGATTGGACCAAAACCAAAACACAATCCTGCCCATGCCAGACCCTTGGATCCTTTCTTCTATTTGGCAGGCAGCACTTTTAGGCCCTCTGCTTTTCTGTTCTGTTTTCTGGGAATGGGGATGTGATGCCCACATTCAGTGATACCCTGATAAGACTGGAAGCGTGTCTGACTCACGATCAGGCTTGTCCCGGGCTCTGGGGGGGGGTCCCAGCAGAGTGAGAGGATGCCCCTGCTCTCAGGGAGCTCTGGGGCTGTGGGAAACCCTGCAGACATGGGAGTCTGCCCTCCAGGAACCCAGTGCCCATGGGGTTCCGGGGCTGTGTCCTGGACCCATGTGGGGGACAGACTGAGTCCCTGGCCCCCATCAGAAACTCCTTCCTCGGGGAGCTTAATGAATTTCTGACTAGAAAACGTGATTTTTCTTCCTTGATATCTTCACAGGAAGTTGGAGGAAGAGGAAGCTGTTGGGGCCACTTACTGCGAGAGGCTGGATGACCTGCTTCGGCGATCAGACTTTGTGATGTTGGCTGTGAGCCTGACGCCCCAGACCCAGAGGATGATCAGCAGGCGGGAGCTGAGGCTGATGAAGCCCACCGCCATCCTCGTCAACATTGGCAGAGGTACCAGCCCACTGTCCGCATGCAGGCCCCCGTGGCTGGGCGACCACGGAGGAGCAGATCCCCCGAATAGACCCTCAGCATCTGTAGTCAGCCTTTTCCCTGAGCGGCTGAAAAATCCGCTTAGATGGGTGGGGTGGGGAGCTTCTATTTAGAAATATTTCTGTTTTTGTCTTCACATTTTTTTGAATCTCAAATCAGTATGGGAGCTTTCAAATCCAGGTTTGGGCATCTACTCCGGGTAGAGGCATCGCAGTTTGATCTTCTAGGTGTAATTCAGCAAAACTTACAGAGATGAATTTTCTGAGCCTTCACTTTAAAAAACAACTTACTTAGCACTAGTCTGGTTACTTGGCATTCACGCAGTGCTGTGTGTGTTTGTATACAGGAGGTAGTGGGCCCTGAGCTGTAGCCAGATATTGGGGTGGGTTGGTGTGGCATTTATAAAGAGACAGAGTCCTCGCGACCTCCGCCGGTGACAGCACACGCGAGGGACAGGGCCAACACCAAACGTCCAGGCTGCTGGCCTCTGCAGGTTAGTGGCTGAGGATGTAGACACCGCACTGCCCCCGCCACACGTGTGCCGTCTGTGAACAAACAGTGCTGCCCTGCAGCTCCCCTGGCCGAGCCAACATGCTGAAACTTCTCTGAAAATTCAGACCCTCTTTAGGCATTATGTGCTTCTGGGAATGGCACAAGCCAGTGAACACAGGAAAAATTCTGGAAACACAAACACTCCAGGAAGGGGCCTCGGATCCAGCTTCTCCTGCAGCCACTTGGGCAAGCCAGGGTGCTCTGTGCTCTGTGCCCTGATGGGGGGCAGCCGCTCCCAGCCAGTCAGTGGTGGGCGCCTCGTAGGTCTCTGCTGGAAGGGAAGGGTTTCTGCTCAGCATCAGCCCTGCTGTTTTGTGTTTGAAGTGAGAGTTATAGGTGGCGTTTGTGGCTGCTGAGCTCTTCAGTATGGATGTGGGGCTGTGTGGGGAGGTGGGGTGAAGAAGCGAGCCCAGCCCAGGCTCAGGGCGGGGTCTGCGCGTGCGACCTTCGAGTCGGTAACCAGGAGCCTCGGCCTCCTCGTCTGTCACATGGACATCGCCTCTGTGGGCTGTTGGATGGTTCTGCGCACCTGTGTGGGGATGTGCTCGGAACAGCAGCTAATGTGACCAAAGTGCCTTTCTCGTGCACTAACGGTGGTGACCACAGAGGACTTGTCTCCTTGGCTCAGGTCTGCTCATCGATCAGGACGCCCTGGTGGAAGCTCTGCAGACTGGGGTCATTGCAGCAGCAGCGCTGGACGTGTCGCACCCCGAGCCCCTGCCCAGGTAAGGACAACAGACAGACTCACAGTCCTCCAGCCAGAGGGGCCTGCCAGGGGGAGGGGCCTCAGACAATCCTGCTCTGGCTTTCGCAGCTGTGCTGTCACAGAACTGCAGGGTCTTGGCCCGGAGGGGCCTGCAGGCCTCTGGGGACCTGTCCAGTCCTGCAGAGTCTGTCCTCTGCTTCAGCACCTCCATGGACGGGCGGATTGCACGCAAAAGCAGGCCCTGTGAATCAACCCCTCCCCCAAGTCACCTTCCTCCTGTCAACCAGGAGCCCTCCATGAATCCCTGGCCCTGGTTGCCCTCTGGGGCATCAAAGGATAACTTTGGTTTTCTTCTCTTTTGAAAACCTTCATGTGGTTTAAGACTACTCATATGTTTTTTCTTAGTCTTTTTTTATTTTTACTTTTTAGGCTAATTAACTTCGTATCCTTCAGTTATAGCCTAAGCAACAGCATTTCCAGACACCCTGTCATTATAGTCTTGCAGCATTTTGTTTTTTAAGGTTCTCTGGAAATCGCTCTCGAGAAATGAACATGATGTTCATGTTGTAGCCTGACCACTGTAGAAAAACGCACAGAGTTTGTGTGAGCAGCACCCTTAGCTCATTAAGTTTTTACTCAGCTAAAACTGTTTCTTTTTAGTCAGCTAAAATTGAAATTGTTATTGCCTTGTTTTTTAAACATATGCATGGAAATTCTGTTTATTTCTATTGAATTTCACTTGTTATTTTTGCTTTAGTGTTTTGACCCAAAGATCCAATTGTCATTTACTTTGAACTCAATCTGTCATTCTTTAAACTCACGCTGCTCGCTCCAGCTTTGATTTATACCTAGTACGCAAATTACAGTAAGCTGAATGGCATTACAACCAAGTTTAATATCTAAATTTATCAAGATTGACTGTAGAACTTATAGACATTGCTGAGGAAAAAATACTATTTAGAACAGTGTTTCTTAAAAGGTGGCCTGGAGACCCTTTCAGGGGTCTGTGAAGTCAAAACTATCCTCATAGTACTGTCAGATGGGACTTACCTTCCGCTCGTGTTTTCTCACAAGCCTCCCCATGTCATGTGGTGCCACTCTGACAGCTAAAGAAGTGTGTGCTTCTGTATTATTGTATTAGCTTTCTTCAGTTTTAATTTCTAATACAGTAAATGTTGATAGACTCCTACATAAATAAATGGGCTTTTCAATTTCTAAAAGTATAAAGAGGTCCTGAGCACAAGTGTTTAAGCATCACTGATGTAGAACAAAGGATCATTTCAATATAAATTAAGAAGCATGAACATTTTAAACAGTTCTCCACTTTCTCAGAAACCTAGATGTCATGTGGTCAGTCACCTGTGCTGTCTAGTCTGCTAAAATGAGCTTTTTATTAGATTCACTAACATGACCCAGGCAAATACCAGGGTTATCTCCCAAAGTTCAGTTTAGGTGGTGCACTCCTAGTGCCCCATGGGAAATCATTCTTTCGACCAAGAGATTTAGTAATTATTTTATGAATAACTTAATCTTTACATATCCATAGTAATTTCTAATCTCTATATTATCTTTATCAGGCAGACTTTTCTAGGGGGAGAAATTAGGTTGTTGCTTACTGTAGAAAAAGGATATTAGGGATTTGTTAGTCATACTACAAAAGTGTTCTTTGCCTTACACAAGGATTTATTACAAGATTATTTTAAAAAGAAAAAATTCATTTGTTGATAGTGTCAGGAGACCCCAAGATAATCTTCAGGCTTAATGATTTGGTAGACAGACTCACAGAACTCAGAAAAGCTTTCATACTCACCCTTAGTTATTACAGTGAAAGGACACAGATTAAAATCAGCAAAGGTAAACAATCCAGGAGAGACAGGTTCGAGCTCCCAGTGGTCCCCTCTCAGTGGGGCTGTATGGATAGTAGTTCCCACTTCCAGCAGTGACGTTTGACAACACACACATCAAGTATTTCTAACCAGGGAAGTGCACCCTGGCCTCGGTATCAAGGAGCCATGTGGCCATGGAGTACCCACGTGTCTGACGTTAGCTCCTTAGTCTCCAGCCTCTCCAGAGGTCATGACACAGCAGGCCAGGTCCCAGGTGAGCAAAAACAGGCATTCACCCCAAATTCCATGGTTAGCATAAACTGCCTGGCTATGCTCAGGTCCCCAGGATGAGGAGACACTCTCATCAGGTAGTGTACCTCAAAGGTCCTTGTTTGGGATGTGCAGGGTCTAAGGACTCCATGCCTGCCTGCTGAGTTAATCCTTTACTTCAGGAGCCATTCCCTGACCCTAGACCTAGGCTGTCTTACAGCAAAATGATCCTATTTATTGGAGCATCTATATGTATTAGTTTTTACATAACAGATGCAGCGATAGTGTCAATATGACTCTGCCTAACATTTGGAAGAGCCAGTGTGGGGCATGGATACACTTCCAGCAACAACTGACCCATCCTATGAAGCCATTGTGTGCATTTTTGTATTTTTTGTACTGGTTTGTTTGCCCATTGATCTGCCACTCTTTGTGCCTTGTGACGAACTCGTGCGGTACTGCGAGTGTGTAAATCAGCTGCTACTTAGCTAAGTCTCGTGTTTCCTTAGGCCAGTCATTTCCCACTGGTGTCACATTCTAAGGAGGCTTTAACTCAACCTCCCAGTCCAACTGATCATTAATATCAGTATTATCATGATCTATTTCCATGAGGTCGTTGGATTTTACCAACAATACTAGTGTTACACCATATCCCAATATGATCATGGTATAATTCAGTGTCATTACATGACAAATAAATAACAATCACAGAGATATTTGCTATGCTTTCTCAGCAGAATTGGCTCTTGCCTCTACACCAGATATTATGGACAGGTGTCACAGTTGTGCATGATGCAATTACCTCCCTGCGGGGAGGACAACTGTTTTCAGAAGTGTTCTCATCCCTGCTAGCCGTACTACAGGGTAGGCCTTATGTGGATCAGTCCCCGGGACTGGGGCAGTCATAGTGACAAGTGCTGCCAGAGAACTGCCACAGGTTTAGGGGTCCATAGCATTCCAAAGCTGTGCCCTCAATAGCCAGGATGGTCACATGGCTACTTTGGCCTCTGTCTGTATTAAAGTAGTCAGGAGGCCCTGGTGGGTCGGGTTACAGCCCTTTCCCAGTGCTGCTAGGTTCTGGTGTTAACCATCTTGTTGAGTCTGCCTGACCCATTTCACTAAGAACCTCACCTTTCCAGACTGACCCCATCCTTTGCGTTCTTTCTGGAAGAGAACCCCCTCTAATCTGCTAATTCTAGTTAGTAAATGTTTTTCCTCTGAACGCCACTCCTCACAGGCACATTCTGCTTGTCCTGCAGCGCCTGGACTGGCACCCGTGTCCCCCCGGGCCCTTTTCTGCCTTGGGGGCCAATGTGTAGTTCCCCTTGCACGTTGCGCCATTGCGTGCGAATGGTCGGGATGCAGTTAGGATCTGTGTTTTGCACCCAAACACGGAAGGTCCCTCATATGAGGGTTAGATGAGTGGTGGTCATACCTAGGTGTTATTTAGTGTACGCGGTGAGCTTCCTATAACCTCCCCCACTGCAGGGTGGGGACAGGAAACCAGAATACGGAGTTCAAGAGACCAAACAGCTCTGAATGGTTTTCCTCAACGAATCTATATTCCAGAGACCATCCTTTGTTGAGGCTGAAGAATGTCACTCTGACACCGCACATCGGAAGCGCAACTCATCAAGCCAGGCGGCAGATGATGGAGGACTTGGTTGGAAGCATCCTGGCTTCTCTCAACGGCCTTCCCATTCCTAACGAAGTGCTCTTGAAATGATGTGTGTGGGCTGAGAATTCGGAGGCATGAGACAGGGCAGATTAAACGGGAAAACATTATTTTGTGTGTTGTACTGACATTAGAGTCCAGCCTACAGATTGGTGTGCCGTCGCTGTGACTGAAAAACTAGGGGTGCCGACGGTGCGGGCCGTTTGCCGAGCACCTGCCAAGCGCCTTCCTCCCAGCGTCCTCACCTCGTCCTCCAGGCTGCGCTGCGAGGGGCGTCGTCACCTTCGTAATGACACTGAGCACAGCTCCTTACCTAACTTTAGAGTTGCAAACAGGTGACTTTGGGTTAAAACCCTGGGCGAGGTCTGTGGGTTTCCGGTGGGCTGTTGATTTCCATCCCGTTCATCCCCACAGGTCCGTGGGTGGGTGGCCGTGCTCACGCTCTCATCGCTGTGCGTTCGTTGCTTTCAGTCACTCAGACATGACTGGCGAGCCCCTTCCGGACGCCCTGTCTGTTCTAAGTGCTGGGGCCACCGTCGCGGGGCTTCACCGACCAGCGGAGGGCAAGACCCAACAGCGCAGCACCTCTGAGCCGGTGCCCTGCGCGGGGGGCGGGGACACTGGCGGGTCAGCCGCCGCAGTTTCCGGGGCGACGGTGAGGACGGGCTGGGGAGCAGGGCGCCGCCTTCCTGCGGTGGTTTTGAACCTGCTGACAAGGTAGCCCAGGAAGAAAACCTTCGGCGCGAGCGAAGGGACTGGCGTTGGAAAGAGGCAGAAACATGAGGGGCTCCGGTCCAGGACGTCCCCAGAGCGCAAGCGAGGAGCTCGCACCTGCACCCCGCCCCGATTTCCACTCTTGCTGTTTTGTGGCGCGGGAGGGCAATGCAGCCTCGTTGGTCAGGGTCCAGCGTCGGCATCGGAGGCACTCGGGCCCTCGCAGGAGTCCGCGCTCCGGCCGCCCCTCCCCTAGGCCCCGCCCCTCCCGCGTCGCCCCGCCCCGCGTTCCCTGCACCGCTCCGCAAGCACGTCACCCAGCCCCGCGACGCCCCGCCCAACGTCACCGCCCCTCACGCGTGCCACCCCCCCACGGCGCCCCGCCCCGCCGGTTCACGTCCACCTACCGGTCTCTCAGCCCCGCCCCGCTCCACGTCTTCCCGCCCCACGTCCGCACCGCTCCGCACGCACGTCGCCCTATAGGCACGTAGTCCCACCCCGTCGCTTCACGTTTCGCCCCGTCCCGCTTCGCTCCGCCTCACGTTTCCCGCTCCGCTGCTCCACGTCCCTCCCACCGGTCCTCGAGGCCCCTACACGCCGCGCTTCGCACCCCCACGTCGCCCCGCCTCTCTACGTCCCTCCCTGGGACTCTCGACCGTCATGTGGGTGGCGGCCCACCGGTTGTTGGGGGTCCCCGCGGGGCTCCGGGCGCTGCTTGGCGGCGCCCGAGGCCTGCATGGCTCGCCGGTCCCCTGCGGCAAGAACCTGCTCAAGAAATTCGCGTCGAAAACCAAGTACGGCGCCCTGAGTGCAGGGGGCAGAGGGTGGAGACGGCGCCCTGAGGTGGGGGCGGGGCAGGGTCGCGGGCAGCGGGTCCCCACGCGCGCCTCGGCGCCTACGGCTCGTGGTCGTTGGCGGTCAGCGGCCACTCCAGCGTCTGTGGACGTTCGCCGCTTCCCACCGGCCTGGCTCCGTTTCCAGTCGCGACCAGTGTCGGGTCCCCTGAACGGCGGCGGCGGCGCGGACAGAGCTGCCCGCGTGTCTGTGGCGCTGGTGGCCAGAGCCGTTTCCGGGGAGGAGTGTCGTCAGGTAGAGGAGGAGACTGCGCAGCGGAGAAACGCCGTCTCCCGGTGTGACCGCGGCCGTGCGCGCGGGCGGCGGCTGGGGAGTCCGTGGGGAAGCTCGTCAGCGTGGCTGTCCGGGTCAGCGGTGAAGGCAGCGAGACCCGCGGTTTCCGTGCCACCGCGTGTGACACGTGCTTACGCGTGGCAGGCACGTCTTTGTTTTTGTTTCAAAAGACTGGTTTTAAAGAGTTTGAGGTTAATGGAAAATCGGCGAAGATCGTGCAGGGCCCGCAGGAGACCCGCCGCGCGGTCCTCTCCCGGGTCTGGACGGCCGTTGCCGTTGCGGAGCCGACGCGGCCGCGGTCCCCGTCCTGCTCGCCCGAGGCGCGCGCTTTCTCCGCCGACCTCTGCGGGTCCGGGGCCCGGCCCGCCTGGTCTTCGCCTGTGGGGACGCCCCTGCATGGCGGGCGCTGTGCCGTCTCCTAGTGACCAGACCGGGCCCCCGAGCCGAAGTGCCGCCATCGCCCGTCCTGTCCGGGCACAGGCTGCTGCGGGGGCCCTCGCTCTCAGTGTCGGCAGTGGCCCTGGGCCGGCCATCAGCTGTCACGCTACCTGCTGCCCATTCCCAGACGTCGGCCCCGGGGAAGGCCCCACGGGCAGCCCACCCTCGGAGGGGGTCGTGCTCCTGCGTTACTGGGGCGTCTGCCAGGGGCTGAACCTCCTCCTGGCTCCCGCCCCTGCTAGTCCCAGGGTGACCCCGGGAGCCCTTCTCCTCGGCTCCTGCGGCCCCTGACACAGCCATCATGGTGGCGTGTGGGGTGCCTTTTTAGCCCGTGCTTATTCTGTGGCGCCACAAGACGCCTCAGTGCTAGAAGCGGCCGTTTCTCCAAGGCGCTCTGGTTCCCGTGCGGAGAACAGGCTTAGACGCCGCGGTCTGAGCGCTGAATACGTTCGTCGCTGGAGGGGGGCGGGGGGTTGTCTTCCAGGCCCTTCCGCTGACAGAGCACAGGAGAGCGCACTTGTCTGTGACCCTCTGCCTGTCCCCGTGGGGGTCTGTTGTGTGTGAAACGGGCTCAGATCCACTGCCTCAGGGGCCGCCTGTGCCCACGCGGGAGGCGCTTTACCAGGCGAGTGCGCTGCTCCCGTGCCTCTGGGCAGGTGTGCTTTCAAGATTCTCCTCCGCCGTTGGGACGAGAAGCAGACTTGGAGTTGAACTTGAGGCCGAGTTGAAAGCATCTTCTGTCTCCCCCGCAGCCCACGTTGTCAGTTCGGTAGACCCCCATTCTCATGTCAGTGTCCAAGTTTGGCCCCTTAGAAACAGGTGTGGCACCAGAAGCTTGCAGTTGGCTGGTGTAACTTTTTCTTCCTTCGTTTGCCAAGGGTGGCCAACATAGTTTATTTTCTGCCCATAGGAAGAAGTTCTGGTATGAAGGTCCTTCCCTGGGCTCTCACCTGGTGAGTAGTGGGGCCGCGATGAGCCACTTCACAGCCTTGGTGGGCACGAGGTTCCAGGCATCTCCCACCCAGCTGCCCGGCCACCTCCGTGGTGGAGCGGCGAGGGTCTTTAGGGGCAGGACTGGATGAATCAGTAACAGGGAATTTTGACCTTTAAAAAGTATCACCAACACTTAAGTTTTCCAGAATGTCATGTCTACAGTTAAATAGTAATGTGCATTCAGTTTTTAGTGTGTGTGTATAAAGCACACGTAGATATATTGTAAAAGTTTATGTAATAAATGACCTGTTAGAAACAAAAAATGCTGTATACTAAAAACTACTGAATTGTACTTTTGAAGAAAAGTATCGATTTTAGAGAGACAGAGAGAGAGAGACATAATTTGTTGTTCCATTTATTGATGCATCACTGGTTGATTCTTGTCTGTGCCCTGACTGGGGATTGAACCTGCAACCTTGGTGTATCAGGATGACGCTCTAACCAGCTGAGCTACCTGGCCAGGGCTGAACTGTACATTTTAAGAGGGAGAGTTTTAGGATACATGGATTATAGTTCAGTAAGAATTTTTCTTGAAAAAATATGTACTGGCAGTAATTTTTATCTTGGAGGAATGCTAGGTAAAATCTCAAAGGATCCAGTTCTGTAAAATGAAGTATATCTTTTTTTTTTTTTCTTTTTTAAATCTTCACCTGAGGACACGCCCATTGATTTTAGAGAGAGGAGAAGGAAGGGAAAGAGAATGAGCGAGAGAAACATCGATGTGGGAGAGAAATACTGATCAGTTGTCTCTCATACCCACCCTGACTGGGGATTGGAACTGTGACCTTTTTGGTTTATGGGGGGACAAGCTCCAACCAAGTGAGTCACACCGGCCAGGGCTGCAGCGCTGAAGGGTATGGTAGTGAAAGCCAAGGTCACTGAGCGTAACATTTGGTTCCTGTTTATGAAGGTGTCCAGGTGAGTGAGTACAGTTTTAAGTACAGTCTAACGTTAGCTTCTGCATCTGTTCTCAATGCAGACTTACAAGCCGTCCCAGCTGGAGTCCCTGACAAAGAGCACCTCGAAGAGAACCAAGAAGGGAGACCATGTGCGCCTGAGGGCCCTGAATGGCCTCCTCTACAAAGCACTCAACGATTTGCTGTGCACCCCGGAAGTGAGCCAAGAGATCTACGACCTGAACGTCGAGCTGTCCAAGGTAGACCGCAGGGGCCCAAGCGAGGAGAAGCGGGGCGGGCCCGCTCTCCCGGGCTTTAGTCGGGGCGCAGAGGCGCTTCAGAGTGTGGCCAGTTGAGTACTGAGGACAGATGGAGGGACGCGTGTGGCGCCAGAGCAGCGGAGGGAGTGGTCTGAGCAGACAGTGCCGGGCGCATGGTCAGGGCGCAGTGAGAGCCTCGGACGGCCCGTGGGTCCGGTGAGTGGGCGCGTCACCTTTGTCTTGGAGTAAAGGTGAAGGAGGGCACCTCCTGCCACCCGCCTACTTAGAGCAAGTTAGCGGACGGGAAAGAATGAGGAGGGGGCGGCAGGTGAGCTGTTGGTGAGTCGGGGCGGGGAGGGGCGGGTTTCCAGCCCGCGGCGCGTGGCGGCCTGGGCCGGGCGGGCGAGCTGAAGGCTGGCGGCACGCTGGTCTTCATCTCCTGCACGTTGTCTGCCCGCGGGTGGCCCGCTTCAGCTGCTGGGATGGGGGGGCGGGCGCAGGTGTCTCTGGCCTCAGACTTCTCCGCCTGCCGCGTGTACTGGAGGACGACCCTGTCCACCGAGCAGAATGCGCACACCCAGGCCGCCCTGCAGAGACACGCCGCGAGCATGAGGTGAGCGCGCCCTGGCGGCTGGGGGTGCGGGCACTCGCGGCCCCTGTGGCTTCCCAGCCTGGTGGTGATGTAGTTTTGCTCTTGAGGAGAATTTTGGAAGCATTTTTTGAACTTCACAGCATAGTTTACATTTTCATGTGAGCCATAATCTAGGTATTTCTCACAGTGTGGTCCAGGATCTCTAGGGGCCCCCGAGGTCTTTTGGGGGAGTTCGTCAGGTAAAAGCTGTTTCCACAGTGAGATGTTGTTCCTCTCTCACTCCTGAGCGCGTGGTACCTTCCTGCCACCTGCCCGCAGGAAAAACGGGGCCAGTTTTATTTAGGAATATCCTTGGTGGGTAAGCAGATGTTACTGACTTTGTGAAATTTTGACCCTTGGGTACACCTCCCTGTGCTATCGTGTGCGGTGGGAGTGTGCGTGGAGCCCTGCTAGGGGCTGAGGTGGGGGGGGGGCTGCCCCGGGAAGATGCTGTAACCCCCTTTTTCTTTGAAGGAGCAAGAGAGCCAACCACGGTTTTTCAGATTCAGGTATCTGACAGATGTTTTCTGCGGGTGAACCTAGTGCACCTGTCACTTCAGGGAAAACCACTGATCATTCTTGTTGCCAGGGATAAAATTCAGCCTTCCAAATAAAAATCAGAATCTTAGGAAGCGCATCTGCCGCCGCAAGTGTGACGGCTTTCCAATACTTCCAGCCTTGCACTGAGACTGTCAGCGGTCCGTGTCAGCCTTCTGAGAATGGGCGTCGCCTGGAGAGCCAGCGTCTCGGGTGAGCAGAGCGAGAGGCTGCAGGGCCACCCGTGAGGACAGGCCCAGGCAAGCACAGGAGAGACCAGGGAATGGAATGTGACAGTGGGACATGTTCGCTGGCCTGGTGTCAGAGTCCACATTGCACCTGATCTTTACGTTGCCGTGTGCTGACTTTTTGTTTAGTATCAGAAAGCTCCACGCTTCTCTCAAGGGTGTTCATATAGCCCTCCGTTCTCCAGCCACATATCTGTGCGAGGCCGGATTGTCCTCTTGTATTTCCCCAAAATAACATCAGAACAGATTGAACGCAGATGCAGACCTGAGATTCCAGCTGTTTTCCATTACGCTGGGCATTAAATAAATCTGCAGCTGTGTACACAGCTTCACTCTTCGTAATAATGGTTTTTAGAAGACAGTTATTTTTCATGAAAAGTGTCTGTGTGAATGTTTAATGGGTTTACTTTAAGTGAATTAACAAATGCATACATTTTAACTTCTTAGCTTTAATTTCTAGTATGGTAAACATTGATGGATAGAATCTGCATAAGCAAAAGCTGTCTGGGGTCCTTAGTAACGTTTTGAGTGCAGAGGGTCCTGCCTGAGGTTTGAGAAGGGCTGAACGAGGCAATGGTAGAGAAGTGATTCCCCAGCCTGTCAGAGTTGGAGTCCCTCCTTCCTGCTGCCCTGAGCTGTCTCTGCCACCCTGGGCTGTCCCCGCTGCACTGGGCTGTCCCCACCACCCTGGGCCGTCCCTACCACCCTGGGCTGTCCCCACCGCCCTCGGCTCTCCCCACTGCACTGGGCTGTCCCCACCGCCCTTGGCTGTCCCCGCTGCACTGGGCTGTCCTGCCGCCCTCGGCTGTCCCTGGGCTGTCCCACCATGTTCTCCTGCACTGTGAGGAGAAGTGGGAAGATGCTGGGGTCGGAGTTGCACAGGAACTGGACGCTCACGTCCCCTGCGTAGCTCTCCTGTGTCGTGACCGCAGATGTCCACCACAGAGATCCCTAGGAGTCCGTAAAGTTGGGTATTAAAGGGTGGTGAGCTAATTTCATTTTTACATTTAACAGAAACAAGAAAACGAGAGAAATCCAACAAGTGTTGCGATAACAGTACTGTTTTCTGATTAACTTACAGGTAGTTAGAAAGTTCTGTTACACAGAAGGTCCCCTTTCTCAATTCCTTTGGTCACCCAGGGTTTAGTGTGCTCTAAGATCTGTCACTGAGCAGATGGGCTGTGTGGACCACATTGTCACTAGGTACTTGTACCCAGTCACCTTTTATCTGCTTATTACATGACTCAAGATGACAGAGGTCCCTTCTGGGTGGCATCCGGGTGGTGGGTGGCATCGTTGCCAGTGTGTGTCCATTGGACGAGGAATGAAGCATTGACGGGTGGTTAGTGACCAGCCGTGGAGCCCAAGGCCACATGGTGACCAGATTATTTGGAGGGATCGTTTCTTGTCCCTTTTGTAATGTGCAGTTGGCTGAAGAAGACTTCTCTGGGCTGACCTTCTCATCTTTGAATAAAGTGATAAGCGAATCTTATTTCTTATGTCTCTGTGAGATTGTCATATGCTTTTGCTTCCTGGCGCTGTCACACATCCCCTCTGCACATCACCTGCCTCCACACTAATGTGCACTGTCTCTCTCTAGGCATCTTTTGATGTCCCAGCAGACTCTGAGGAACGTGCCGCCGATAGTGTTTGTTCAAGACAGAGAACATGCAGCTCTAGCCGAGGTGAGGCCTTTGAACAATGGACTTCAGAATGTAAACGTTGTACATAGGTAGGATTGCTAAGAAGATAACGTATGTGGTTTTAGAAAGTAGCACTTGGAAGGGTACAAATGACAAGTAAGACCCCACGCTCGTTCCCAGCTCGAGTCACCAGAGGTAACCTTGTTTTCTGATTTTAATTTTTTTTACAGATTTTATTTATTTACTTTTTAGAGAGAGGGGAAGGGAGGGAGAAAGAGAGGGAGAGAAACATCGATTGGCTGCTTCTCAGGCGCCCCCAGCTGGGGACCTGGCCCGCAACCTGGGCCTGTGCCCTGACTGGGAATCGAGCTCACGATCTTTTGGTCCTCAGGCCGTCACTCAGTCTACTGAGTCACAGCAGCCAGGACCTGATTTTAATCTTTTTAATGCTTATCCCTGTAACTCTTAACTAGTAAGTCAGATCTTCAAGTCTTATAAACCTGAGGCTGTCAAAGCTGCCCTCCTGTGCTTGCTGCCCCCTCTCACTTCCCTGGATTTCAGTCCACCTGCGGCTGCTTTACACCATTAAGGCTTACAGGCTTTGCCTTCTGTCCTGTGACTGTAACCTTTATAATTATCTTCCTTGCTTTATCTATAAGTGAATTATGAAGGTTAAAATTTGTAAACATATACGTGTGTGTGTATATTTTAATCTGGTTGGTAGTTGCCCGGTTGTTATTAAAGTATGTTTTATTTCTAAAAAGTTCATTAAAAAAACCAACTGAGTCGCATTTACAATATTATGATTAAGTGGCTGATTCACTGTAGAACTAAGTATTTAGATCCACAGAGGAAAAATACCTAATTGGACACTTTTTGTCCTGTTATTCATTATACAAGCAATACTGAAAGAACTGTACAAATAATAGCCTTGACAGATAGAAAAGGAATGAAGGAGTGAAGTTAAGTGTCTGCTTCAAAGAATCCATCAAAGCAGCCCTGGCTGGTGTGGTTCAGTGAATTGAGTGCCGGCCTGTGAACCGAAAGGTCATGGTTCGTTCGATTCCCTGTCAGGGCACCTGCCTGGGTTGTGAGCATGTCCCCTGGGGCAGCGGTCCCCAGCCTTTTTGGCACCAGGGACTGGTTCTGTGGAAGACAGTTTTTCCATGGACCAGGGCGTGGGGCATGGTTTTGGGACGATTCAAGCACATTGCATTCAGGCTCAGCTCCTGCTGTGCGGCCTGGTTCCTACAGGCCCGGTCCAGTACGGGTCCTCGGCCCAGAGGTTGGAGTGGGGACCCCTGCCCTGGGGCACATACGGAGGCAATTAATCGATGTTTCTCACTCTCTGTTTCTCCTTCCCTCCCCATCTCTCTAAAAATTTTTTTAAAAAATTAATAAGAATTCAGCAAAATTTAGGTGATGGGTGTGCTGTGAAGACAGTGAGGAACCTACCCATGCACCGGAATCCAGTCTTTGCTGGAGGACAATTCCTCAGCTCACTGCCTGGCCTCTCACGCTCTCTGAGGTGGCAGTTAGTAGTCACCACGGTCCCGCCTGGCTCCATGGGGTCCTGATCAGAAGGAGGGTGGTGCGTGAAATGCTTGTTTCTAGAGTAGCTGTTTCCCCAGAAGTGGTGCTGGTGGGCGTTCCTATTGGAGGGCCCATGCCGCTGTCTCCCACCTGTGCCTGGAGGAGGTAATAAAGGGTCTGACCACACGCCACATGGTTGTGGTGGGTCCCGTGTGTGCCCAGAGCCCAGTTGTTGGCTGGAAGTCAAGTGAAGGATAGGTCTCGGCTCGTCTCATTGTGAAGCCTGTCGTACTGTAACTAGAAGTGAATAAAGGCTGGACCAGAAGGGGGTGTCTGGTTTGCCCAGGTGATTATTTGAGGGCCCAGTCGTTACCTGCCTGCCCTTGCATAAGTCAGTGCGGTGTTGAAGTCGGCCAGTGGAAAAGCAGCTTGGGCAGACGCAGAAGTTAAATTGGAAGTTAGGGATGAAAGTGAGCCTTGGACCAGCTCATTTCTATGTCTTACATTGTTTGTGCCATATTGAAAGCTTGCAGTGGGTGCAGATGGTAATAGCTGTTCATAGTTTCAGCACCTTCCTTTGCGTTCACAGGATGGCTGTTTGGTCACTGGTGTGGACATTTGAAAGAGGAGTACTAACGAGCTCTGCCCAGATTGGACCGCGGGGAGCGTTTAGCAATACTGATGTTAGTGTAGTAAGTGCAGGCGGGGGCTCAGCGTCGCGGTCGTCAGGAAGATGAGTGTGAAACCACAGAGGTCCCGGTGCACCCCTCTGCCCCCTGCTGTGGCTTCCGTAAAAGTGGTGAGGGCACTGAGAACTGAAGGTCCGGCCAAAGCATCAGGAGCTCCCCTGCGGTCGGGGAGGGGCCACTGCCGGCAACGCAGCCCTGGAGGCTGTGGCCGAGCCTGCAGGGGCTGAATGTAGCACACCCTGTGAGCCGCATCGCCTGGCAGTGGCCCGCAGCAGGGGAGGGCGTGTGCCGAGTTCCTTTGGGACACCCAGGCACGTGCTGGCAGTGGGTGAATGTGCTCCTCACACCGAGGGGCCAGGGAAAGGCTGCGTCCTCGGATCCGTTGCGCCACACCTTTGGTTTTGGAAGCAAAAACACTGGCTGTCTTAGGGAGGGGCGTGGAGGAGGCGCCTGGGGCTGGTCTGAATGTCCTGGGTGCCACGTTGCGGAACATCGAGCTGTACACCGAGGGACTCGTGTACTCGACAAACAAGGGTTTTAAAATGCATTTTTCACACAACTATAAAGGAAAAACATTAAATTTTAAAAGAAAATACATGAACTTGGAGACCAGTTTTGTGGCTTATTACACTCGCTTGTCTCCCTGCTGTCACTCAGGTGGCTGAGAGCAGTGTCATCCTGGAGGAGTTGGGGGGCCCGGCCACCCATGGGGAGGGGCTCCCTTCCCGACAAGACATCCCAGGAGACGTAGTTGGTCTGTGTTAATGTGTTAGAGCTGGAGCTTGTGTTTAGTTGTTTGTTAAAACTTCTAAAATAAGCTTTACTGATGAGTATTTACAACAGAAATGACCAAATGCATACCTTTGTGTGGTCGCCACTCCCACTCATCCCAAACAGCCACCCCCCCCCAGCAATTTTGGTGCCTACAGGAATGCCACCTTTTGCCTCTGGCTTGGCCCCGGGCTTTCAAGGCTCATCCCTGCGTTTCACGTGCACACAGCTCCTTTTCGGGGACTAGCACCCACAGTAGGAACACAGCAGTTACCCACCTGTCAGTGAGTGGCTGTCCTTGTCTGTGGGAGGCTGCGAAGGGGAAGCTGCTATATGTAGGTCTCCACAGTGGCAGCTGCGCGCGTCCTCAGGGCCTGCAGGTCATTCCCTCTTGGGTGACATCTTCAGATCCTGCTTGTTGCCGGGTCGGGCTTTCCGGCCGTTACGGTTGGTCTACGTGCCTTGTCAGCGCGTGTGGCCAGTCCTCCAGCCTGTCCTCAGTGTGCAGCGTCGTCAGCCCTGCTCCTGGCGTTTTCCGTGCTTGGACCCAACTCCCAGTTCTGTGTCCTCGCACGTCTGGGATCATCCCCGGCACTACGCGAAGTCGCTCTGTGGTTGCTGGGGACGTGCCAGCTGCCCCTGTGGACGGAACAGGGACGCTGCTCGTGTGAATCGGCTGGCGTCTAGCTGTTGTGTTGTAACTTCGACACTTACACGTTGAAATCTGGTGTTTAAAGCTGTTTGTCATCAAAGAAAATGTGACAGAGTAACGGGTTTGAAAGCCCAGCCAGCAAATGGGCTCGGCATCTGCAAAGTATCCCGTGAGGAGCGATATAAAGCAGAGCCAGGAGGGGTGCACTGTGGTGGCATGTCTCCACACATCACTGATGTCACTCTGATGTGGCGCTGACCCCTGTCCCTTTTCAGGTGGATCAGTTACTGGCAGTTGCTGATTTTGGACCTGCAGATGAACGAGAAAACCTTGGACACCGTGACCTCAGGTGATGGGTGTGGGCGTGTGTCCGGGTCTCCGGCAGATGGCAGGTGCAGGACTGTGGCTGCCCTGGCGCCCTAGCCGTGTCTGTGGGCGGGCAGGGGCAATGGCATCTGGCTACAGTGCCCCCATGTGCCCTGAGGCTGTGGGGATCCACCTGGCAATGCCGGGGCCTCTGGCGGCAGCGGACGCTGCAAAGACTCATTCCAGCCCCATGAGCAAATGCAGGGTGATGGCGTGGCGCCCTCATTTTGCTGGGGAGGCCAACCGGAAGCAGTAAACATCGGCGATAAGAGCGGTGGGTGAGGCAGGCTTGTCGGCGGGCTTCAGAAAGGGTGGTGAGGATTCGAGGGGCGTAGCTGGAGGGGCTGGTTCAGGCTGGGGAACAGCCAGTGCAGGCTCTCAGCCTGGGTTCCGACGCCGGCTGCAACTGCGTCCCCAGCACTGCCAGGACCCCAGCCTGCTGGGTGTTGGGTCAGCTGGAGCCCAGGCCCTAAGCTGCACTGAGTCCACGTGTCCCAGACCAGTGAGGAGCCAGCAGGGAGAGGCAGGCGGGGGCCAAACCAGTGGGCGTGGAACCTTCCAGAGTGGAGTTTTAGAGGGGGCAGTGCCAGATTTCGGTTTTGAATGGATCTTCTCAGTTTGCTCTTAGAACAAGTGTTTCTTTTGCTTTGGTTCATCAGGTGACCTGAGATCTAAACGCCCCCCCCCCCCCCAATTGCTTACCTGGCCTAGTGTGCTGGCCGTATTTAAATGGGGGGAAAATGAAAATGTGTTTAATGACGGTGCAGATGGTGGCATCAGAACTGTGATGGCCTAGGCCACGTGCAGGCCCCAGGAGCGCCCCTGAGCAGTCCTGGGCTGGAGAACGCCTACCCCAACCCCCTGCGCAAGTCTCCCTGCTTTGCCGCAGGCAGGCAGGCACTAGGATGTGTCACGGGCCATGGATGTGGGGAGGGGAAGCGCTAGCCCAGGTGCGCCCACAGGGCTGCCCTGTGCTTCATCTGTGCTTCTCCCCTCCAGGGACCCTGCGGCTCCAGATGCCGCGTCACCATGTGACACCCTGGAGCCTGCCATGGGCTCCGGTCTGTGCGGGATTGACCACAAGGCGCTCAACAAGCAGATCATGGAGTACAAGTGGAGGAAAGAGAAAGGGCGCGGGGGTGAGAGCCCAGCAGGCCTGGGGCCGGAGCAGGTGGCTGAGCTGAGAAGGCAAATGAAAAGGAGGAAAAAGGCCAAGCCTCGCACGGACAACGACCTCTCCCCCAAGAACTACCCGTGGGAGCTGGTGAGTGAGGACGGCCTGGAAGATGGCGGGGCACTTCCCGAGGACCTCGCCCCGGGACACGAGTGGGAGCTCCGCGATGCGGAGCAGGAAGCCAAGACAGAGAGAGGCGGTGACAGAAGCACCAAGGTGACTGTTAGGGACCACGGGGGCCATGGGCGGTGAGGCTCCCACTCTGCCCCTGATGGGAATTCTGCTTTGAGAAGCACAGTCACTTCTAGTGTTTCCACAGGAAAGCCTTTGTGTAATGGCAGCTGAGCGAGACACACTGTCTCTCTCCGTCCTGTGGTTGCTGTCCCTGTGGAAGGCGAGACAGCCTGTGGAAAGCACATAAAAACCTTCTAGTTGACGATAAGGTTGGTCCTCATTATTTGCAACTTGTCTCCTTACTAAAATGTCCCCAAAGCCCCCAGTGAATACTTGGGTGCCTGCACGGTCGTTCTTGGATGTGTCCACAGTGGAGAAAATTAAGTGCCCTGCAAGACGCACGTCCCCACTGACGTTCAGGCAAGGCGACGCTCTGCCAGCCCGTCTCCTGTCATACTGTAAACGGCTGCTTGTCACAGTTCATTTGGTGCCACGTTTCCCACATTTTTGTCTCTTTTTCTTTTTTAAACCCTCACCCGCGGGTGTGGACCAGTTTTAGAGGCAGAGGAAGGGGAAAGCATCAGGGTAAGAGAGAACCCTTGATTGGTTGCCCCTGCACAACATCTGACCAGGACTGAACCCACACCCAGGGATGCGCCCTGACTGGGAATCGAAACCACAGCCCTTGGTTGCAGGGGACAACGCTCCAGTCAACTGAGCCACCCCGGCCATTTTTGTGTGTTTTGATGGTGATTTCGCTGTTTAAAAATGGCCCTAAGTGCTGTTTACTTTTCCTGAGGACAGGATGGCTGTGATGTTGTGCCTTTCAGAGAAAGGACATGTGACACATGAGTGTTGTTCAGGCATGACTTATAGAGCTCTTGGGGAATGTTAACTGCATTGTTACTTAATTCTGATATGGGTACCTTCCTTTCCCAAGTATCATTAACTTTTCTACTGAAAATGATGACATTAACAAAGTTGAGATAATCAGAGACAGGTGTGCTATTAAGATAAAGCAAGGGAACTTGGAAGATAATTTCCATTCTTTTAAAGGGTTTCAGGAAGGAAAATATCGCCTTCACCCCTGTGAAGCTGGGACGCTCCCAGCGCTGCTTCCTCCATCGGCATCTGGGACCAGGTGTGGTGCCCCAGCAGGGCCATGGCACCAGGCAGCTCTGCCTTTGCCAGCACGGTGGCCTCACTGAAGGGACCACATCACAGGACACAGGCAGACTCCTGTGGATGCTCTAGGCATGTTGGTGTTTGTGTGGCACGTGTGTGAACCCGCCCGGCATTGAAGGGAGCGCGTAGCATTGTGTGTGAGTGTTTCCCCTAGGAGTACAGGTCGTTCATAGCCTCTTCTCTCCTAAGAGGAAATGTCCATGGGGGGGTGCGCATGTGTTAAACGTATGAGGGGCTTGGTCTAATCGGGTGTGTTAAGATGACAGACTTGGAGACAACTGCCTGGAGGAAGCATGTGGCACTTGCAGTTCCCAAGAGGAGGAGCCATGCCACGTAGGACCGCCTGGGAGTGCACAGCGGTCAGGAGGCGGAGGAATGAGGTGGGGTGTGGCCCAGAGCCTGTGCTGTGGTTTCTCCAGGGACGACTGGGCCAGGCTGATGGACAAGTCTGAGCAAGGATAGGACTGGATGGTGTGACTGATTTCCGCAGGCACTGGGCTGTAGGGCGGTATCTGGTTGTCTATCATCTGGCACTGGAGTGATACGGGGCGGAGGCAGTACTGGCCTGGGAGTGTGAAGGCTAGATCACAGAGGTAGTTGGAAAACTGATTAGTACTGGACCTTGAAGTGTTGAATATGGTCGGGGACGCTGAGATAAATCCAGCAAGCAGGATGATTGGCCAGTAAGGAATGGAGGACTGTGGCTCGCTCTGACCATCAGCAGAGAGCGGGAAGCCTCATCGTCCTTTTATTAGGATTTCAAAAGTTACTAGAACAGGGGGTGTGACATTCCAGCCAACAATAGAAGAATTTTACAAGTGAAAGAATTCTTACAAAGTATCATTAATATGTAAAATACAGCCAGGGTAACTCATGGTTTAGCAAGCACCTATCAGGGAAGCAAAGCAGACCCACTAATCCTCAATGCCAGCTCCATTTTAAGAGTTTATTAACAGGGAGGCAGATGGAGTACACAACAGAACTCGCTGTTCCCAGGATTCCATGACCCAGTGGCCTTAACAGCCTAAAGGCGAAGGCGGAGACAAGATTAGCTCATCATCCCCTGGTTCATGGGGCGACACCTGGGCGGAGGGGCATGGGAATGCCCCTACCCAGAGGTCTGTGTTCCTGCAACAGGACCTCACAGCACTGAACAGCCTGCTCCGCTGACCACTGATTCCGTGACTACCCTGCAGAAAGTGCCCGGACCCCAAATGCCAAGGGGTGAGTGTGGTGGCAAGGCCCCTGGGTTGTGACGTCAGCACACACGGCGAAATGCAGATATCCCAGCAGACTTGTGTGTGTCAGAGAAATGGAGGTTATAGGAGAGGCTAGTGCAGGTCATTGCTTACTCCTTCCTTCTTTCCACTTGTGCTCCAGGGCCAGGCTCTGTATAGAGTTAACCAATGGCAGGAACAAGATTTTTTCCAGACTTAGGAAATTTCTTTATGCTCCATACTCTTACAGGAAGGACTGAAGACTACTTATAAGGATGGATAAAACATATAATAGTACAGGTAGAGCAAAAATAAAGGGGCCAGGAATAGGGCAGAGACGGGGACTTGAACCAATAGTAGAAGGAACAACAGAAATTGGTGTCAAGAAACAGACTGAAATGTGAGCCCGGACCTTAACTGGAGCCCCATTCACAAGTTGGGGTGGGGGGTGCTGGTCACATCCACTCGCCTCTGCATTTCCTGGCAAAGCTGTGGCAGGTGCTGCCACGTGGACACAGACCAGTTCTACTTGGGTGGGAAAGTGACATTAACAGTGTATACTAGCACTATACCAGCACCGGGGACAGAGCACTCGGAACGTGTGTAGTTTTCAATTGTTGATTTTTAGAGAAAGGATGGAGGAGAGAGCGGCATTGATTTGTTGTTCCCCTCATTTCTATGCTCATTGGTTGATTCGTGTACGTGCCCTGACTGGGAATCAAACCTGCAACCTTGGTGTATCAGAATGATGCTCTAACCAACTGAGCTACCTGCCTAGGGCCTGGAATATAGCACTCTGCACATTTTTAAGGGTTAATTTCATCTTTGATATTAAAAGAAACAAAAGTAAACATAGGACTTGTCAAATACAAGGAATGCTTCCTAGTGCACCTTTGAGTTCAATAAAAGGACTTCAAACTTTTGTTACTTCAACCATATTCAAGGAGCTTCCGGGTTGGTGAACACGGGGAGAGTTGGGGAATGTGTGCTTGGTGAGGGCGTGGGAGCTCTGGGTCCTTTGCCCACACCTCGCCCCGTGCAGCCCTCCACCTGGCCATTCCCAAGTTGTGTCCTTTGTAATAAGCTGGTGATCTACACGTGGATCTTGGGGTAGCATCCGAAGTCCCACCACAGAAACTTACTGAAGAATGAGACCAGAGGACCAACTGGAAATCATAGGATCACCTGTGCAGCTAAGCTTTGGGTCACAGGGTTGGGGCCTTCTTTCTCTCTAGAACAGGTACTATGCAAATTGGTCCACGTCCTTCCAAGATTTTGGTGAAACAAGATGCCAGGAGTTATTCTCTTGTCTGCAAGGCACAGGGCAGATGGGAGACACTATTCCATTCCTCTAGGTCATGGGTGCTCTGAGTGTCCCCCAACCCGTCTCTCGAAACATCGAAGCAGTAGCCTATATGTGGCTTCTTTTCCCGAAAACTCTCAAGTTTGCCTAACCAGGCACCTGGTTGGACATGGCAGCATGGGAAGCAGAAGCTGGGACTCAGCCTTTCAGTGTCTCTCTCTGCTGCTCTGGGAGGTGCACACAGGTTATCTGACAAATGTTAGGAAACCTCACCTTTCACGACTCTTAAGGAGTCTGGTGGAAGGTGGTTGTGGGACATCTTACTGTGCTGGATAATGGAGGTAACAGTGTCCAGCTGTTGCTGAGATCAGACCTCCAAATGTTCCCAGTATTTGTGGAGCAATTTGGTTTCCATCTATTTTTTAAAAATAATGTTTCAGCGACTGAAGGCAGAGAAGAAAAAGTTTTAGCCTACAGTATTTCACTTATCTCTGGATAACGCCAAGCTTTATGGAAGGCTTGCCCCTGTGGCACCACTTTTATATGTATTTTCAGATTCACTTATGCATATAGCACCTCAGCATGGAGCATGAGTGTGTTAGGTATGGCTTTAAAAGCACACTGTTCTGAGAAGAATATGTGTAGAACTCTCAAGTGTTCAGTAAAGCCTCTTCCCTCAGCCCCAAACAAAGTTCCCCTCTGTGCCTCCACTTTGCATGAAAACACTCATGCACTGGCTTTTGGAGAGACACTCGGTACAGGATCTGCAGAAATGAGTCAGAGAAATGGGATGCAGAGAGGTGCCCTGTTCTGGGGTCTGAGACCCACATCAGAAGAGCAGGCAACTGTCTTCGTTATCAGAGTGACTGGTGTGATAGTGGCATCTGTGTTGTGCAGGCTGGACTTCCCTCTGGGTGAGCTGAATTGCTGATGTTGGTCCCTTCTCAGGCCCATGACTGAAGATTGGCACGTGGTCTGCACGCCTGCGTCACACGTCACGGGGGCTGAGAAAGTGGCGAGGAGTCAGCTGCCGCCTTCTGGCTCCCATGCTCAATAGTAGGTCTTCCAAGCGGATTTTATCAGAATATGTTAATGTTGGTAAGAAAGCTGAGAGTAATTGCGAGTGTATTTCAGTTATCAGAAGAAAAGCAATTGAAGAATCTTTGAGAAATGACGACGAGTCACTGCTGATTCTTGCCTAAATTCTATTCATGTAAACCAGCAAAGCCTGCACGTGTGCTACATGCGACCTCAGAGCACCGTCCTAAAATGTGTGTGAGTACCCATGTGTGCAGGTGTACACGTCTGTGGGTGCCTTTGTGCGTGAGGCTGTGTACCTGTGCACAAGCTGAGGCCTGCAAGGTCTTAAGATACAACATTCGTAACGTGCAGTCCTGCCTAGCCTGTGCCGCCAACCTGTGTCTTATGATTTGGCTCCGTCTTGGGAAGCCTCATACCCATCAAGGTCGGGGACCTACAACAGTAGGGACAGTAAAACAGCAAACTGGGGAAAGGACAGAATGTGATTTCCGGAGTCACTACACTATTAGCTTCAAATGTCCAGTTTTCAACAACAACAAAAATACAAAGAAGTAGGAAAGGATGGTCCGTTCAAAAGAAAAAATCCACACAAAGTGTCTCAAAAAAAGACCTGATGGTAGATTTACTAGACAGAGACTTTAAGACTATCTTAATACATTGTTGACTGGCAACTTTATACAAAAGCTGTCTCATATTACTGGCTATGTGTTCATAATTGATTATGAAAATGAAATAGTTTACTCATTTTTTTTACAAAATCTTATATTACTCTCAGTTTTAAGTATTATGTAAGCTAGTGCAAACATGAGTTATCGGTCAATAGGTCTGGGGCTTGAAAACGTGAGTTTTTGTTTTGTTTTTTAAAGATTTTATTTATTTTCAGAGAGGGGAAGGAAGGGAGAAAGAGAGGGAGTGAAACATCAATGTGTGATTGTCTCTCACACACCCCCAAGTGGGGACCCAGCCTGCAACCCAGGCATGCGCCCCAACTGGGAACCGAACTGGTGACCCCTTGGATCACAGGTCAGTGCTCAATCCACTGAGCCACCCCAGCCAGGGCAAAACATGAGGGTTTTTTTGTGACCAGTCAACAATGTTAAAATGCTGAAAGAACTAAAAATGTATAGAAAGTAGGAAAATGATAGCATGAGCAAAATGTACCTAGCAATAAAGAAAAAGCAGAAACCATGAAGAAATTTTGGAGCTGAAATTTCAATAACTAAAATGAAATACTCACTAGAGTGATTCAAAGGCAGATTTGAGTAAGCACAAGAAAGAAACAGCAAACTGAACAAGAAGACCATGGAAATTATAGTCTGGGGAACAGGAAAAAAAACTGAAGAAATGTTAACAGAGTCTCAGGGACTTGTGGGACACTATCAAACAGACCAGCATGCACACTGTGGGAGTCCCAGAAAGAGAAGAGAGAAAGGGGTACAGAAAATATTTGAAGAAATAATGGCTGAAATTTTCCCACATTTGGTGAAACATCCAGGAAGCCCAGTGAACTTCAAGAAGGACATACTAAGAGACATGATTAGACTTTGAAAAGCCAGACACGAAGAGAATCTCAAAAGCAGCGAGAGAATCAAGTCCTCACATACAAGGGAGCCTCGATTAGATTAACATTTCTCATCAGAAACTTTGGAGGTCAGGAGGCAGTGGGGTGATATATTCAAAGTGGTAAAAGGGAAAAAAATCAAGCGTCCTCTTTGGCAAAATTGTCCTTCCAAAGTGAGGGAGAAATTAAGGCATTCCCAGACAGAAGTGAGGAGTTTGTGACCACTAGACCTGCCCTGCGAGAAATGCTCAAGGGAGTCTGGCAGGTGAAATTAGGGTCCTAGACAGTAACTCGAAGTCATGTGGATCTCAGTAAAGGCCAATACAGGGACAGTTATAAAAGCTGATTTTACTGTAAGAGCAGTTTGTAATTGTTCTCTGGTTTTTTTTATGATTTAAGACATAATTTTAAAAATTAGTGTAAAGGCTAGTATGATCGTAACACATGTTTTTTACATAATTTAAAAGACTATAAAGAATTTAAAAGAGTTACTTACGGTGTAGGGCACACAGTGTGAGAGCAACAAAAAGGGCTGGAGACATAGCCGTTAGTCGTTTTTCTGTGCTACTGAAATGGAGCAGGTATAAATTCAGATTAGAATGTTATAGCTTTAGGATGTTAAATGCAATCCCCATAGTAACAACAAAGAAAATAGCGTTAGACTACATACAAGGAGACATACAGAAGAAAATGAGAAAGAAGTTTAAATGTTTAACTACAAAAGCCCCACAAACACAAAAAGTAATGCAAGAAATAAGGGACAAAAAATAGCTATACAGTCCTGGCTGGTATGGCTCAGTGCATTGAGCGCCAACCTCCGAACCAAAGGGTCCCTGGTTTGATGCCCAGTTGGGGTACGTGCCTGGGTTGTAGGCTAGGTCCCCCCAGTTGGTGCATGAGAAGCAACCACACATTGATGTTTCTCTCTTTCTCTTTCCCTTCTCTCTAGAGATAAATAAATAAAATCTTTTAAAAAACAAATGCTGTACAGGATATAGAATAGAAATTGCAATATGTCAGAAATTCTTCCTTATTATTATTTTAAATATAAATTGATTAAACTCTCCAGTGAAAAAAACTGGCTTAAAAACAAACACTGTCCAACCTATATGCTGTCTAGAAGAGATACACTTTAGATCCAAAGACATAAATTGATCAAAAGTGAAAGGATGTAAAAAGACATTCCATGCAAATAGTAACCAAAAGATGCCACAGTTGGCTACACTTACACCAGGCAAAAATGACTTAAAATAAAAAAGAAGCCTTCCAGTCAAGTGGAGGAGTAGGTAGATATGCTTCGCCTCCTTGCACAACCACAGAGAGAATTACAACTATATTTCAAAACAAATAACCAGAACTGTTAGAAAATTGAGCAGTATGGAGGTCTGACAGCCAAGGATTTAAAGAAGCCACATTTATCCAGATGGGTAGGAGGGGTAGATTCGCGGAGATGGGCCCAGGGGTCCAGAGGTGCGGAGACATAAGAGCGGTGTGGAGGGGCGGTGGCAGAACAGGTGTTCCCACACTCAAATGTGGATAAAAATCAGGAGGGATATCTTGGGAGCAAGTGATCCCAGCCCCAGGCCACACTGCACTGTTCAGGGTTCCAGTGCCTGGAAGATAAATCCCTATAACTTCTTGTTGTAAAAACCAGTGGGGGTTGGGGCAGTGGAAGAAACTGTCTGATTTTCAAGAGAGTTTGTTTAAAGGGCCTTCACAGACTTAGAATGTATGCAAACCCACCCACTCTGGGATTCATCACCATGGCAGTAGCTGGAAGGGTGCCAGTCACATACGGGAAGTGGGTGAAGTGACTGGAAATGGGACAAGTGCCAGTCAAACCTCCAGAAGTCAGGCAGTGGCCTTGTCCCCTCTCCAAGCCTTTTCCCACACAGAGCCACAAAGTGGTGACGCGGGTGGCCCCACTCTGGTGATTGCCTAAGGCTCTGCCCCACACAATTTACAGGTGCCTTTCCTAAGACAGGGAATCAGAGCAGCTCTACCTACTATACCGAAACAAACAGGGAGACTGCAGAATTGAGGAGACAAGTATGGCCCAAATGAAAGAACAGAACAAAACTCCAGAAAACTAAATGAAATGGAAGTAACCATCCTATCATATACAGAGTTCAAAACACTGGTGATTAGGGTGCTCAAAGAACTCATTGAGTATGGCAAAAACAAGGGAAGAAATGAAGGTTACATTAAGTGAAATGAAAAATCTACAGGCAACCAACAGTGGAGAGGATGAAGCCAAGAATCAAATCAATGACTTGGAACACAAAGAAGAGAAAAACATTCAGTCAGAACAGCAGGAAAGAGAAAGAACTATTAAAAAAAAAAAAGGATAAGGTTAGGAGCCTCTGGGACAACTTTAAACGTACCAACATCCGAATTATAGGAGTGCAAGAAGAAGAGGAAGAACAAGACATTGAAAACTTATTTGAAAAAATAATGAAAGGAAACTTGCCAAATTTGGTGAAGGAAATAGACATACAAGTCCAGGAAGCACAAAGGGTCCTAAACAAGAAACAAGTTGGACCCAAAGAGGACCACACCAAGACACATCATAATTCAATGCCAAAGCTTAAGACGAGAGAATCTTAAAAGCAGCAAGAGAAAAGCAGAGAGTTACCTACAAAGGAGTTCCCATAAGACTATCAGCTGATTTCTCAAAAGAAACGTTGGAGGCAAGAAGGAACTGACAAGAAATAATCAAAGTGATGAAAAGCAAAGACCTACAACCTACACTACTCTATCCAGCAAAGCTATCATTTAGAATGGAAGGGCAGATGAAGTGCTTCCCAGACAAGGTAAAGCTAAAGGAATTCATCATTGCCAAGCCATTATTACATGAAATGTTAAAGGGATTTACTTAAGAAAAAGAAGATAAAAACTATGAACATTAAAATGTTAGCAAACTCACAACAATCAACAACTGAATCTAAAAAACAAAATCCAACTAAGCAAACAACCAGAACATGAACTAAATCATAGATGTGGAGACCATTTGGAGGGTTATCAGCGGGCAGGGAAAAGGTGGAGAATGGGGGAAAAGGTGCAGGGATTAAGAAGCATAACTGGTAGGTTCAAAATAGACCAGAATGTTAAGAGTAGCATAGGAAATGAGAAGCCAAAGAATTTATATTCATGAACTAAGCGGGGGCGGGGGGGGTATTGCTAGAGGGAAGGAGGGTACCAGGCAGAGGGGGGCCAAGGGGGAAAAATTGGGACAACTATAACAGCATAATCAAAATATGTATATTTAAAAGTTAAAGATAAAAAGTTAAAAAAGGATTACTTGATACAAAGGAGGACATATATTTTAAAAGTTTCAGCCCTTGCTGGTGTAGCTCAGTGGATTGAGTGCCAGCCTGCAGACTGAAAGTTCGCCAGTTCAATTCCCAGTCAAGGCACATGCCTGCGTTGCAGGCCTGGTCCCTGGTTAGGGGCATGCAAGAGGCAACCAATTGATATTTCTCTCCCTCCTTCCCCCTCTATAAAAATGGATAAAATCTTTTGGAAGAAATTTCAATAAAAGAAGGTAACATAATTATATAAACATTTAGGCACTTCATGATGAACCATCAAATATTAAAAACAATTGACAGGAGAAATTTTTCTAAAATAACAAGCGGAGACTTTTGTAACCCTCTCACAATAATGGATACAAAAAACAGATAGAACATAAGGAAATAGAGTACTTATAACAAATGAACTACATCTAACACATACCGCATACATATTCTCAGATGCACATGAGACATTTTACTGGATAAACCATCAGGTCTCAAATTGTCTCAATAGATTTAAAAACAGCTATCATACAATATCTTCTATGAACATTATGGGATGAAGTTGGAAATCAACAAAAATAAAATGGAAATTCAAATCTGGAAATTTAACAACATGTTGCTTTTAGAGAGGAAGGGAGAAGGAGAGAAACATTGATGCGAGATAGAAGCATTGATTGGTTGCCTCCTGTATGCGCCCGGATTAGGGATTGAACCCACAACATAGGTATGTGCCCTGACCAGGAATTGAACCTGCATACTTGGTTACAGGATGACGATCCAACTAAGCCACACTGACCAGGGTTAACAACACACTCTTAACAATGGATAAAATCGGAAACCACAGGGAAATTAAAAAATAGAGATGAATGAAAGTGAAACAAACATATAGAAACTTCTGGGACATGGTGAAAGCAATCCTAAGTGGGAAATTTATAGCTGTAAATGCTTACATTAAAAACAGAAAATGTTAAATCAACAATGTAACTTTACAATTTGAGGGAATAGAAAAAGAACAAATGAAACCCGAAGCTAGCAGAAGGAAGGAAAAGATTAGAGCAGAGATAAGTGAAAAACAGTACAGAATATCAATGACTAAATGTTCTTCAAAAAGGTCAACAAAGTTGACAAGTCTTCAGCTAGATGAAGTAAGAAAAAAAGATTCAAATTACTAAAACCAGAAATGAAAGGGGCCATTACTACCTATTCTATAGAAATAAAAAGGATGTAAGAGTATGAAAATTTTTATACCAGCAAATTGGAAAACTTCATTTGAATGGATAAATGCCTTGAAACAATCCTACCAAGACTACACCATGAAAAATCAGAAAATCTGTGTAGACCTATAACTAGTAAGATTGAGTCAGTAATCAGAAATTCCCAACAACAACAGCAATGACCTGGACCTGATGACTTCACATTCTACCAAATGTTTAAAGAAAACCAATACCAATACTTCTCAAACCTGACAAAAACTTGAAGAGGAAGAAACACATCTTAACTCATTCTGTGAAGCCAGCATAACCCTGATTCTAAAGCCAAAACACTGAGGAAAGAAAAGCACAGACCAATATTCTTATGAACATTGATGCAAAAATTCTCAACAAAAATTCTAGCAAACAATTCAACAGCATATTAAATGCATTACACACCACAGCCAAGTGGGATTTATTCCTGGAATGCAAGGTTGAACATAATGAAAAAATCAATGTAATATGCCATATCAACAAAATTAGGGGAGTAAAGAACATGATCATCTCAACTGATCCAGAAAAAGCACTTGACAAAATTCAATACTTTCATGAAAAACAAAATAGGAATAGAAATAAATTATAATACAAGTCATATATGAAAAACCTACAGCAAACATAATACTCAGTGATGGAAAACTGAAAGCTTTCCAAGATCGAGAATAAGACAAGTATGTCCACTTTCACCACTTCTGTTCAACATTCTAGCCAGAGCAATTAGTCAAGAAAAAGGAAGAAGTAATCCAGATTGGAGAGGAAAGGTAAAATTATCTTTTTGCAAATTATGTGATCTTATGTGTAGACTCCACACAGTGCTACTACGCTAAGTTCAGCTCCAAACTACCATCCTCTTCCACCCGCCGTCTCCAGCAACCTCCTGCCTCATTCCTCCAGCCCCCACCTGCACATGACAGCCAGCTCTGCTTTTGCTTTTTCCCAGATTTTTGAAACTAATAAAAAATTTAAAACATCATGAATTTGAACTGGAAAACATACATGTTTCACACACAAATGTAATAAGAACACACTCCAACTCCATTTGAAAATGTGTGAATCAAACTACAGTTTTAGAAGTTAGTGATTCACATTTAAGCAAGTTAGTGCCTTGCTGAATTCAGCCTTTATGAAGAGAGGCTTAGTGCGTATTGTGATGGCACCATGTGCTTTTGTACCATTCTGTTGAATTTCTTCACTTTCTTGGAAGCTGGTAGATAATGACTAACTTCCTATGACGTGAAAGTTCCAATGTAACAGTTACAGTTTGTAGGAGAACATTTCCTATAGATTTCTTCCTATCTTAAAATTTTAAAAGCAGTCACTTGCAAGGATTGCATCAACATCAACTTAGCAAAGGAAAATCAAATTTTATTGAAACTGCTTGCATACAAAACATATTGCACTGTAACCAAACAAATGTCAAAATAAATTCCAATCTGCTGTTGCTAGTATGTACAGAGAATATTGCCCAAGAGCAGTTATATTACAAGCTCATTCTGCATTGGTTAATTATCTACCATATTTTAAACCAAACAGCTTACAGGTGATGTATGCAAGAAACAGAACTTTGGTTTGTACAGCTCTGTACAGATTCAGTGGTGCCCCAACTTGGAGTCTGTTAGTTTTTTTAAGAGAAATGCCGGTTGTACTTCTCAAATACAAATCTGGCGCTTTCAGCTCCCCTACTAAAAACACTACATTGACTTCTCTTAAAAAGACCAAACGGCTTCATGATCTGGTCCCGAGTCTCCCCTCATAACGTGTTCCTTCCTGTGACCTGCACTCCAGTCATTCTTGTTTCTTTGGTCTGTCTGCCTGCCATCCTCCCTCCAGGCACAGGGCCGTCCCAGGGGCTACACCTGGTGCTTGGGGGTCATCGCTCTCCCCCGACCACCTCACTGCTTCCATCTGCTGGTGTCCACTTGTCCTTCTTGTCGCGCCTCCGAGACCGCTGGTCTAGGTCCGTCTTCTTGGTCATTGGATGGTTGCAGAGCCTACCTTCTCCAGGAGCGTTTGCCTCAGCTTATAATTTACCTGTCATGGTGTAGTTAATTAATTAATGGCGTCCTTTCCACTGGACTTTTAAGCTCCAGGAAAGCAGGGATTGTGTCTGCTTTTCTGCTCATACTGTCTGCTTGGCACCTAGTAGACACACACAAAGCATATGTGCAACAGAGGCTGTAAGGGCAAGATTACATATAAATTGTTCACAAATAGTAGTTCCCTTTTTTAGGGAAATTTCAGTGCTTTTAGATTAATCTTAGCAATTAATTTTATTGCAGATGAGCATGTGCGCACTTGTCTGATTGTTGAGTATAGTTGAGTAGCATACATATGCTACCTGAAAACCAGCTGTGGGAGGGGAGTGGCAGCTGGCATCCAGCCCCCTCTGCTGCCCAGGTCTGCACCCTGATGTGGGGCTGGCACTTGACAATAGCACTTTTATCCTGAAGCCAGAGCCCTCAGGCAGCATGTGCCCACAGGGCTTACTCCCTTTTCCAGTTTTCACAGAGGTGAGCTGATGTATCAGGCTGTGGCGCCAGTGTGAGATTTGCCTCTGCTCTGTGGGCACCCAGATTGCTGTCTTGATGCTGGATGGTTGTTTTGACAAGTGCTGATGCCAGTTACAGCGGAGCCAGGTGAGAGACTAGGGAAGGGGCAGCTTAGCGTTCTTTCTTATAAACCCACACGGGCAACTGCTATCAAAGTATCAGAATTTACACTGGTACCGAGTAGGCTGAGAAGGAGGACCTATTTGCTTGTGCTGTGATGTGTCCAGCAGACAGGTCCTCAGGTCTGACTTCTGATTGAGGATGGCTGATAACATCACTGTCATGCACTTTCCTAAATTGAAAATAATCTTGATGAGATTCACTGAGTCATATTGCTCACTCCTTCTGTGCTGGGGAGGGACCGTCCTTTCAGGAGCAAAGCTGTTGACTGTAGTTTTAAATGTCATTTATTATATATCCATGCTGAAGTATTTAGGAATGTAGTGGGTTGATGTCTGCAATTTTCTTTGCCTGCATCAAAAACTATTAAGTAAATAAAGATGGATCAAGACATGAATAGTTGGATAGCTGGGTGATATAGCAACACAGCAAAATGTTAATTGTAAGATCTAGGTGATGGTGTTCACTGTACAATTGTTTCAGCTTTTCAGTATGTTCCAAATTTTCATAAGATGTTGAAGGAAAACAACTCATTTAGTTTCATTAAATTTTTATTATATTTATTTGAACATTTATTTATTTCTATTAAAGTAACCTAGGCATCAGGGAACCATGATGACTGAGAAGGTATGGTCTTTGTTCGTGTAGCCTTCCTGAGAGAAACACAACAGCGGATAAAAATAAAACAGCACAGTGTTTGCTGTGAAGGACACCGACAGTGTTCTGGGGAAATAGAGAAGCACCCGCCACATTGTGTCATGTTTGGGAGTATGGTGGTGGTGGTTGGGGAGGACTTCCTGGAAGAAGGGCTCACAGAACTCAGCCTTGAATGGCAACGGAGTAGGAATTACTTCAGGTAGTGGGGAGGGAAGGCATTCATGTGCAAATGTGGTGGGGTCTGCAGGGCAGGAGACAGGCAGGGACTGGTCAATCTCAGCAAGCTGGTGTGCCCTGCGGCCCTCTGGGTGTGGTCCTGCAGGGGTGGGGGTGGGGAGGGGGCTGAAGATGAGAAGGGGAGTGTCAGGGTCCCATGTGCCCTAAGAGGGCTGGCTAGGGACCGCCCCCCTAGGCACCAGAGCTGGAGAGGGGCAGGGGTGGGTCGAGGTGCCCTAGCCAGGAGATGGCCTGAACGCATGCCTGGAGCTAGGGCTGCAATTGAGAGAGCGGATTTGAGGACTATTTAGGATGTGAAATTGGGGGACTGGAAATGGGGGAAATAAAGACTAGGTACGCACACTGCGTACTGTAAGAGAGGCTGTTGAGGGGATAATGGCTTCAATTTTAAGCATTTTGAATTTGAAGTAACTCTAAGACACCCAAGTGGAGCTGCCCAACTGGCACCAGAAAAAGAAAAAAATCTTAGGAAAGAGCTGGATATATTGATTTTGAATTGAAACGGTGAAGTTTGAGCCTGCGGTTGTGAGGAAAAAGGGGGAGCATGCAGAGTAACCCATGGAAGGCATGGGATTTTCAGTACCTAGTTCAGCGTCTGGCACGTGGCACACGGGGATGAATGTGGGTGAAAATGAACGGAAGGGCGCAGGATTCTGGAGACCGACTTTCAAGGATGGGTGAGGAGGAGAAGCTGACGAAGAAGCCAGGAACAATCCGAAAGGCTGGAGAAGATAAGGGGACACGTTTAGGAGTCGCCAGGGAGGAAAGGACATAAGGAAAGGGACGGGGTTACAAACGAGGACTCAAATCTGTTCTTGGCTTGGACGTGTAGGAGGCGACGGGTGACCAAGGCATCTCCGCGCCGTGGTGAGGGTGGGGCCGAGAGAGCAGGATGGGGAGCCAGACCGCAGAGGCGTCCCCTGGAGAAGTGTGACAGCGCGTCCTGGTTGGATTGTGGTGGACCCAAAGGCTTTGACTGGACTTTCCGTCCCACCCACGATTTCTCAGAGGAAGGTCTAGGGAGGGCTGTCACACCCACTCAGCGCTGTAACTCATGATCGTCATAATTAATACATGCACAGCTGTCCTTCAAGTATGATCAGTCACATTTATTTGGTGCCTGTTAACATGTTTAGTCGCTAGACTGAACCAGGAAAGGAGACAGGGGATGACTGGACCATGAGGAGCCTGCCGGGCAGGCAGACAAGGTCCAACCATGGACTGGCTGGTCGCGAACGTGGCCCACACATTCCCGAAACGAGCTCTAAGGTCAGGGTGATGGTTGAGGAAATGGGCACGCGTGTAGGGCTGGGAGGTCACAGGAGACCAAGTCTGATGGTCTTGGTGCTCTGGAAGGAGGAGAAGGGCCTTCCCCCGAAAAGGAAGTAGAGGAGCTCAGGTGTGGCCCCGGGGGCTTCTGGAAGTGGGAAGGGACTGCAGTGGTCATTGAGGAGCGACGCTGGGATGGGCCGATGAATACAAGTAGGTTTTGCACGCCGGCCTGCGGCCCGGTGAACTGCAAGCTCCCTGCGGGCCGTGGAGCGTTCCCAATCCCGTGGACGCTTGACTCAACGGATGAAGACCGAAGCCATCTTGAATGCTGCTACTCCATGTTTTCACTCATCTTGAAAAATATATTCTTGCTTCATAATATTCAATAAATCTGGGCAACAGTGAACTTTAAAGCCTTCCAGGAGTTTTTACAAGTGTATGCGATTAACCTACAAAACACATAGTTCCTCAAACTTTAAAATCAGAATTCTCAAGCAAAGGTGTGATATACATCATCTTAGACTCAAGTCAAGAGACCCTATCCAGTCAGTTCACCAAGATGTATCGATCAAGGACACACTTGTAAAAGTTCTGATAGCCAAGCTCTACTCTCCAATGGCATGGCAGGGTTCTCCTCACAGCTGGTTTCCTATTGGCCCTGAGATGTGGGCGGGGCCACCCATTCCTGCTGCAGCCACTAGCTCCACCCCCGTTCCATGCAAATGAGGTCAAAACTGGTGAGCCCACGTGATTGATGACACAATTGCCCCACCTCTTCAATGATGTCATTACCCACTCAAACTCTCACGAGAGTTTGCACAGATGATGGTGAGGGGCTGGCAGGCCAGGCCACTGGGTCAGAAGTGGGGTCCGGGTAGGGGGCTCCTGCAGGATACCCCTACTCTCACCCCAGGACTTCCAGTCCAGCTGTAGGCAGGGGCCCCAAGGGGTATGTGGGGCCCGGCCCAGGGGGTCCCATGCATCCTCTCTTCCCATTGGCTGGGTGCACCGACATGCAAATAAGGGTCCGCGTCACTTCCGGAGGCAAATCGAGCGCCATTTTCTCTTTCTGGCAGACCTGGGAGGAGGGGACAGGGTCGCGCGGGGGTGGGAGCGCGCCGAGGCGGGGGTCCCGCCGCGCGGGGCCGAGGCGGGTGTAGGCCCCGGCGGGGCGAGGCGAGAGGCTGCGGGGGACGCGGTGGCGTTCCAGGCCCCCAGCGGTAGGTACGACCCTGGTCCTGCCCCACGACGACGCCCCCGGCCCGGCCCGCGAAGTCGGGGCGGCGGCTCCGCCCCGCCCCGCCCACACCCGCGGCAGCCTCAAGAATCCCGCGGCGTTCTCCGGGCGCGGGTTCGCGGCCCGAACGGTGCCGGTCGTTCTTCCACGTCACGTGGGGCCGGGGGTGGTCGCCGCGGGCGGGGCAGGGTTGGGGGAGGGGCCGGGGCTGGGGCGCAAGTTGGCGAGGGGGCGGGGGACGGGGGGTGGCGGAGAAGGGACGGAGTGGGAAGAGGGGGCCGGGCAGCGGGGAGGGCGGCCCGAGTTCCTCCCGGCGCGTCCCGGGAGCCGCCGCAAGTGGCGGCGAATGCGGGCCGCGGAGCTGCGGTCGCCCCTTGGTCGGCCCCGCGGTGTTTTTCCCCAGGACGGGACCGTCAGAACTACAGCTGACGGCACACCCCGACTCCTTCGCCCGGGAGCGTTTGATGTGAATATCGATGATTTGATAGGCAGGTGTTCACATTAAAATTTGAACTTTTCATAAGCCAGTGCTGACTGCGTTGACGTAGGTGGTTTGCCCAGTTTCTGCCAGCATTTGGCTTTGGAAGGTCAGAAGTGATAACTGCCGGTTGAAAGTGGGCGCAGTGGCAGAATGGCCAGTGATGAGATACTTTAAGTGTTTTCTTTGCGTCTGCGGGAGAGACTTGCCTGCATGCTGTTAGGTGATGATGAGAGGGTATGCAGGTTTTATCCAATAAGTCGGGGTTTGAGCCGTGGGTGGGAGGGAGGACGCCACGTGAAAGCTGCGTGTCCCTCCATCCCCGGTTGGAGTGTCACTCGGAGCTGCTGCGGGAGAGAGGGGATCGGAGAGGGAGCCGGTGCGAGGCTGGAGTTGGGGTAGGGGTTTGCTGATCGCTTCGGGGGTCCGTGCCAAGATCTCTAGCTGAAGCGATCCTGGGGCACCTCTTTAATGCGAACCCAGGTTTGCAATATGCTGTTGGTGGATTTACGGTTGTAGGCACTTGGAGGGGCCAGGCGCCCAGCATTTTGTTCCCTCCACTGTGCCGTCACCCACCTGTCGGGGCAGCAGGTTTTGTAAGAGGAAGCGGGAAGGCCACCCGGCTGGCAGGGCATCTGCCTGGGTTTGAACCGAGACCTTCTGACTCTTGCTTTCATGTATGGCACAAATAATATGTGTGTTTTTTTAAGGTTTTTTTTTTTTTCTTTTAAGCCCCATATTCCAATGCTTGGGACATTTCATCTAGATTTTTGGAATTAGGTCAATAGCAAGCTCAGTGTGGATGTTTTCAGTGCTTTTCTCGTATTAACTCATTGATCTTCACAGTTGCTTCATGGAGCAGCTTGTACTCTGCCAGTTTCACAGGCAGCTGAGGCCCAGGAGATTGATAGACCGAGGGGCGGATTCGAACCCAGGCAGGGTGGCACTGGGACCCTTGCTGGTGCGGTCACGCTGCTGTGCTGCCTCTCAAGGGAGATTCTAGTTAGTTTCAAAGAAACTAAAGAAGTTCTGTGCCTTAAAAGTATTTATTATCCGATTGATTTTATGCTTTAGAGTGTATTTGTCCATAATGGAATATTCTTAAATGATCACGATACTAACAAACAACAAAGGAAAGCCCTTTAAGTGCCCCTTCGGTAAATGACGTTTCCTTGTACACATCAAAGCACGTTCTGGTAGTTCCATGCCTGCTAGTTCCATGCCTGCCCAATGCTAAGAAATTACAGGTAACGTGCTGCCAGCTGAGGCTGACAGGTGAGCGCAGCTGCTTCAGACTGCCGGTCCCTGATGCGCAGTCTCTGCAGATGCTCAGGTTGCACTGAGTACGAAGGATGTGTGGAGAGCAGCATCGTTAGAAGCTCTTATCAATATGAAAACATAGAACAGTTTCTTTCCTGGTTAATCCACCTGGTATTTTGTATGGAATCCTGCTTCTTAGAATAGATAGATCATGGTATTCTGGAATGAACAATCATGATAAAACTCAGCTGCTTTTCCCCAGTGATTGGCAACATTAGACCAGGGCTCTTGAAAGGTTATGAAACTTTTATAATTTACTTATGTTTTAATTTTTTGTTATCCTTAAACAGCAAACTGCTAAAAAAGGGGTCTGTGTGCTTGTTTGGGGGGAACCACAGTAGCAATGATGAGGGAATGTGAGGGAATGGGGCCACTTACATTTGATAATGAAAATTTCCTGTTCTCCAAATTTAAGAGAGAAGACTTGGCAGTTCCTTGACCCTGCTCCTAGTCCTTGAACACCAGGTAACTACAGAGCCTGTTTAAAACCTGCCCCACCCCAGTCCCTGTTCAGCCCCCTCCTCCTGAGTCAGCCCTTCGTGGGGTCAGCTCCTCCCAGAAGTGCTGCTGGGAAGCCCACCAGTCCCTGTCCCGAGGTTTCTCAAGACCCTGTGATAGGATCAGCACGAGCTCGGTGAGGCCAGACTTCCTTGAAGGCAGTCAACCCGGCCTCCTTGGTTCAGAGGGAGCCGTGGGCTTGGGGCAGGAGAGGAGAGCCCTCCAGCCTAGCGGGAAGCGTCTGACCGCTCCGTTGAGGCGCGAGCCGTGAAGAGGGTGGCTGGGCTAGGGAGCGGCCTTACTCGGGGTTCTTGAAGAAAACCGTCATGGGGTTCTTGACACTTCCTCTGTTAGATGACGCTTTTGGAGGCTGGAACCCAGTTCAATGCAAGTTACTTTGGATAATTTTATTACTTTTACCAAGTTCTGCAATACTAAGGGGTCCTTTAATCTCCCGTCCTGAATCTAAGATTCTTTTCACAGACATAGCTTCTCTGAAAATTTACCCGTTCCTAATCAGCCTCTCAAAAACACGCTTCCTCATTTTCCATCAAAATGCCTCCCTCTCCCACTTTAACCCTCTCTGCTTCCCGCCCATCCCTCATTCGGTTCCGGTCTACCTTTTAGGCTTAATTTATCTTTTGCCAAAGATATTCAGGCTTTTCCTCCTTTATCTCATTTTAGCCCTTTCTACGTGTCTCATGATTCTTACTGTTCTTTTTTACACTTTCTGCTCATTTATTATAAACATTTGCTATGTATTATGCTCTGTGATAGGCCCAGCCATGCAAATGAAACAGGATTCCTGCCCTGAGGCTTAGTCCAGGAGGGGAATAGACGTCACTAGACAATCACAACACAGCAGGTGAGTGTCGGGGGCAGGGCACTGAATCCATCCTTGGGTGGCCCAGGAGGGGTGTCATGGAACTGCTGACTCATAGAAATTGTCATCGAAAATCTTGGGAGATTCTGCCCCGTTGCCCTTTAATCATGTGTAAATTATAATTTTTCTACTTCACTACTATGGATATTGTCGATCTTTAAAAGCTATTGTTTTGATAATAAAAATTTGGCTTTCATTATTTTACCTGGTGTTTCTTTAACTCAAATTCTACTGATTTTGTTTTTAGCTTTTATAGTTTATACATTAAAAAGCTTTCTTTGAATTAATTGCAGATTTATGGAAAGTTGCAAGTACGATCAATGAACTTTTCCCCCTGAACCATTTGAAAGTGGGTTACCAGACAGGAGGCCACATTACGCCAAATACTGTCTCTGTTTCCTATGAATGTGAACATTCTCCAGCATATCCAGAACACAACTACCAAAGCAGGAAACTGATACATTATCACCAGTGACGTTTTGCCAGCTGTTCCAGTAACAGTTACAGTGAGAGAACCGAGAGAGAATTGCACGTTACATCTAGTTCCCTAGTTTATTTCAGTCTGGAACAGTTCCTTAGCTTTTCCTTCCGTGATCTCTTAAGTGTGTAATTCATTGATTTTTAAATCAATTCACAGTTGTACAGCCATCACCACAATCCAATATTAGAACATTTCCAGCACTCTCCTCGCCCCCACAAACCTACCCTTTTGCAGTCAGTACCTGTTTCCTCCCCTGGCCAACCACTGACTACCTTCTGTCTGTAGATCTGTCTTTTCTGGGTGTTCCCTGGGAGTGGAGTCAGACACTGTGAGGGCTTCTACATGCATCTTCCACTTGGCACCCAGTTTTTGAGATCATGTAGCGCGTGCCACTGCGGGGCTGCTTTTCATTGCCAGGTAGAATTGTGTCTGCTGGATGCACGTACTTGTTCAGCTGGTCACCATTTGATGGACTCGCGTGGATTGTTCACACCTTTTGCTACTGTGGGAAGTGTTACCTTGTATGATCTGGACATTTTTTACTATTTAAGGCTTTTTTTTTTTTTTTTTTAACAGTGCCTCTTAATTTGGGCTTCTCTGCCAGACTTTTCTGAGTTACTCTTTTTTTTCCTTGGTTATTAAGTATTTTGTGGGGAGAGGCTTGGACACTGTAGATATTCTGTTTCTCATCAAGCTTTCAATTTATTTCATTATAGCACCATGGACTTACGTTTATATTCTAGTGGATTTTGTTTTAGTTATCATTGCTGTATGCCAAACCATGCCAAAACTTGGTAGAATAAAACATTTTATTTAAAAAGCACAGTAATTCTTTGGTTCAGGAATTCAGACAGGAGCAGGGGCGGTGGCTTGCTTCTGTTCCACTATGTCGGGCGTCAGTGTGGGGAGACTCAGAGGCTGAGGTGGAATGGAGAGGGCCACAGAGGCATCTTCACTCACATAGCTGGTGGCTGGTGTGGACCCCGTGGGCTTGTGAGCTTCCTCACCACGTGGGGTCTGAGTTCCAAGTGTGGTGGGCTCCAGAGAACAGGCATTGTTATGGTCTAGCCTGGGAAGTCACATGGCGTTAGTTCTGCCCTACTTGATTGGGGGAGGCGGCGTCAAGGGCTGAGGGCTTAGGTACCCTCACTTTTTGGAAGGAGTGTCAAGAGTCATACTTGAAGAAGAGCAGGTGGGATGGTAGATACTGCTGCTTTACCTTTGGAAAATCGAGTGCCACAGGCTAAGCTCTCACTCTCACTTGATCCCCAGTTGTCCCGTAGTGGCTTATGGGACCTCCTTCAGGGTGGTTTATGATGAGTCCTTTTGACGTGTCTCACTGTGGTTTGTCCAGCTCCCTTAGTTTCTGGCACAAGGTGTCCTTGGAGCAGCTTGTCTTTTCCATGTTCCAGCCCTTGAATTGGCCATTTTTTCCAAGGAGCCCTGATTCCTTTTAATGGAAAGTGGTATCTAGAAGTTAAGATTTGGGCTCTGGGGGTGTTCACAGCTGCTGGGATATGTAGCTGCTTCCAGGCTTTCTCAGTGGGCAGAGCTGTGGGACACACACGCATTTAGTTTTCATGTGTGTACATTGAAGCAGTGAGGTCACACCTGTGCCTTCTTTTCCAGTGAGGTATCGCAGGGTTTTATCTTAATTTTATGCTTTTTCAGGTATTTTAAAAACAGATTTATTGAGATGTAATTTACATATTGTACAATTCACTTTTAGTGTATTTGCAGAGTTGTGCAGTCAGTTTTAGGACATTGTCATTATTCCAAAAAGAAACTGTCCCCCTTACCCTGACCAGTGTGGCTCTCGGTTGGGTGCTGTCCTGCAAAGCAAAAAGTCACCGGTTCGATTCCCGGTCACAGTACATGCCTGGGTTTCGGGCCAGGTCCCAGTTGGGGGCATGCGAGGGGCAACTGATTGATCAATGTTTCTCCCTCTCTTTCTCCCTTCCCCTTCCTCTAAAAAAATAAAAACAAATAAAGTCTTAGAAGAAAAGAAAAACTGTTGCCCTCAGCCATGCCCTCCTAAGCCCTAGGGAACCAGTGTTGTATCTTCTGCCACTGCATACAGTGTGTCTGCTGGACACGACGCGTGCCTGGAACCAGACAGCGCATAACCCTTCGTGTCTGGCGTCTGTCACTGAGCACCCTGCTCCCCGAGGCGCATCCACATGGGAGCCTGTCGGTGCTTATGTCTCTTCAGAGCCCGTGACGCACCCATTTTATTTATCCACGCACCAGGATGGGTGTTGGGGCCAGTTCTACTTTCCGGCTGTTCAGAACAGTGCCTCTGAGAAGGTTCCTGTACGCGTTTTTGCTTGGATGCATGTTACTCGTTTCTCTGGTGGAATTGCTGGCTCCTGGTGCCTGTGCTGTGTCTTTGGAGGACCTGCCAGACTGTCCCCAGTGGGCCGTGCCGTTGCCGGCAGTGGGTGAGGGGTCAGCCTCCCAACGTCCTGGCCAACATTTGGTCTGCTCTTTTCTCAAAGTTACAGCCTTCCTCGTGGTGTAAAGCCTCACAGTGCAGCTTCCATTTGCATTTCCTCGCAGCTAATGCCGTTGACCATCTTTTCACGTACTATCCGTTGGTGGTCTGTTGTCTTTGGAGAAGTAGGCGTTCAGACCCTTTGCCCATTTTTGAGTCGGGTTATTTGTCTTTTAGTTATTGAGTTATCAGGGTTCTTTTTATATTCCAGATGGGATTCCTTATCAGAAAGGCAATTTGCAAAAATTTCTCTCATTTTGTGGAGTCTGCTTTTTGCATGGTTTCCTTTGAAGCACAAAGGTTTTAAATTTTCATGAAGTCCAACTTACCTTGTTTTTCTTTTGTTGTTGGTGCTTTTTGGTGTCATCTAAGAATCCATTGCCAAATCTAAGGTCATGAAGACTTATGCTTATGCATTTTCTGAGAGTTTTAAAGTTTCAGCTCTTACATGGGAGGTGTATGATCTATTTTGAGTTGGCTTTTGTAGATGGTGTAGGAAAACAATGTGACCTCATTCTTTCCCATGTGGAGAGCTAGTTGTCCCAGCATGATTTGTTGAAAATTACTCTCCTCTCAGTGTTTTACCAACCCTGTTACTTATTACCGTTTTGTTTTCTTCTCTTCCAAGGAAAATTTCAAAAATGTTTCAAATTCCCGTGGAAAACCTTGACAGCATCAGGAAGGTACGGAGAAAGGTGAAAGGCATTCTTGTGGATATCGGGCTTGACAGCTGCAAGGAGCTGCTGCAGGTAAGGGGACAGCCGGTGACAGGCTAAGAGCGGACAGTGGTCCTGGAGCTGCCGGGACTGGTGTTTGGAGCTGGGATTTGGGGAGGAAAGGCTCCTCAGTGTGGAAGTGCTGGTAACTGAACTGACTACCTGAGAGCATCGTGCGTTCCTCCTTATGTCTGTCTGACTTAAATTGAGTTACTTTAAGCTGTTCAAGATTTTAAAGTGAGTTTTACGAGGGGCTTTTCATAGTCATTAGTTATAACATACTGTTGGCACTTGAGCGCGGGGTTTGGGCTGCATGGGCCCACACGCACAACTTGTGCCGTGGGTCTGTGGTCGGCCCTCTGTGTCCCTGGGTTTCATGTCTGTGGGCTCGGCCAGCAGCAGATCGAGGACAGTATTTCTGACCTGCGGCTGGGGGTTGTGGGTGCGGGGGGCTGACCACAGGCACTGATCGAGGCCATTCCATAGAGGGGACCTGAGCATCCCCAGACCCTCATATTCGCAGGGCGTCCTGGGACCAGTCCCTGGAAGATGCCTGGGGACAACTACACTCTTGGGGCGTTGAAAATTATATGTGGATTTTCAGCTGTGGGCAGAGAGCTGGGGTGGGGGTCGGGACCCCTAACCCCTATATTGTTCAAGGATTAACTGTGTATTTGTTTTTTCTCTTTTAGGGGAATGTATTGAATTATTTATTATTTTAGCAGAAGACCCTAATTTAATCTCCCATTATTGTGATAGTGATCAGTAAATGAGACGCATACATGACATGATAGGGTGTTGTTTTTTTCTCATCAGTGAATTTAATAATTCATTCTTATAAAAGTTTAAAAATTAAGGTCAGAGTCACACTACTGATAAGTTGTGTTTGCTTATAATTTTATAGTTTTTCTTATAACTTGAGAATACATGGCTGGCATATCTAGTAAAGACGTAAAAATTATTAAATAAGGCGTGTTGTGTAACCTTATAGCCACTGATAATTCTGTGTGTATTTTACTCGTAATGGGGACCATGTCTGCTTTGGTTTTTTTAAAACTTGTGAAGAGTTTGATTTAGTGTATGTTGGCCTTTCTTAATTTTCAAATCTCAGACTTTCAACCAGATTGATTTTACCTGTAAAAAGGCAGCCTGATACTGAAACACTAATAATTCCAGGATTCTCATGAATGGTCAGCAGGTAGACATGTTAATTTCTAAAAGGCCCCAGCGAGCCCTTCCCTCTGAGATGCTTCCCTCTCCGCTGGGCTCCTGTCGGGGACCTGGCGCTCCTTTGTTCATTCTCTTGTCTCCCGCCCCTGAGTGTGAGAAGACCTCATTGCTTTGTCATCAGCTCTCTTACCTGTGATCGGAATTGGGTCTGGCAAGTGGATGCTTCACAAAATTTTTAAATGAATCAATGAAAGTAACTACTTTTAATAACAGACTGACTGAAAGTTCATTTGGAATTAAAAGGATGGGAGATACACTGAAGTGGACGCTCTTAGGTAGACATGATTTCTTAGGAGCAGTAATAAAATAAGGCAACTCCCAGAGGAAGATCAACAAAAGTCAAAAAAAAAAAAAAAAAAGTAACCCTGAAGGTAAAATAGTACCTTTCTTACTGACTGGCTATTATCGAGTTAATTATTTGGGGAGTAAAGAGATACCTTTTATTTCAGGCCTGGCTGTTAGGTGATGGTGTGGCCTTGGCAGCTCAGTCCATCTTTGAACCTCAGTGTCTTTGCCAGACAGTGGGGGACCAGAGAGACTGGTCAGAGCCTGACCCCCAGGAGGGAGGGGGCAGTTGAGGAGGAGCTGAGGGCAGGGATCTATCCAAGCAACGACAGTGAGAAATAGGCAGGAAGGTCCCTCCAGCTGGAGGCTGTTGTGGACTCAAAGGAAAAGGTGGGATTCGAACTGTTGTCAAGACTGGGTAGGATTTTCCCTTGGAAAGCGTGAGAAGGGTGTTCTAGGAGCGTGGGATCAAGAACCGCATCCCAGGCAATGAGTCTGCATCACACAGAAGGAGCTGATTAAGGTCTCTTTTTTAATTGTTCTATTTGGAAATAATTTAAGCTTACAGAAAAGTTAAAATAATAGAAACAGTATGAGGAACACTCACTGCCCTTTACCTAGATTTAACACTTGTTAACATTTAATCCCTTGTGCTTTAGCATCTCATTCTTCTGCCTGTGGGATATGCGTGTGTTTTGTGTGTGATACTTTCCCTGAGCCACTTGAGAGTAAGCTGCACCTCTTGACCTTTATTACCTAAGTGCTTCAAGTATGTTTTCTAAGATTAAGAATAGTCCTTGCCCTGGCCAGGTATCTCAGTTGATCATAGTGTCATCCTGACCTGCCACGGTTGTGGGTTCGATTCCCTAGTCAGGGAACCAGTGAATGCATAAAACAAATTGATGATTTTCTCTCTCCCTTCCTCTCTCTAAAATATCAATAAATTTTTTAAAAATTTTGAAAATAGAATAGTCTCATCACAGGATGATTATCACTGAAGGAGATTTAACATTGAGGAGACTCTTAGGTCTGGTCTGATCATGTGTAGCATTTCTCCTCTGTCAGTGGTGGTCCAGCCTAGGGTCAGGTTGCCGTCTCTCTTTAGTCCCCTTTAGTGCAAATGCAGTTTTTATTTTTATTTTTATTTGTTTAAAAAATATTTTTTTAAAGATTTTATTTTTAGAGGAAGGAGAAGGGAGGGGGAGAGAGAAACATTGATTTGAGAGGGAAACAGGACCAAACCCATAACCCAAGGCAGTGCTCTGACTGGGAATCGAACTGGCAACCCTTTGCTTGCTGGGACGACAACCAACCGAACTACCCCGCTCAGGGCTGACCTCAGTTTTTAAACGAAGTTCTGTTACAAAATTGGATTTGTTTAATTTTTAAATAAAACATCAGTAACAATGTAACTGAAAGTTTTCATCCTGGAGTCCTTTTTTTGACATTGTGTAGAACTGAGTAGTCTTCACTAACTTCTGCTGCCTTCGTCTGTCTGCTGTGTTGACTCATCTAATCTGCTCAAGACTACTTTTTATTTCCAAGACACCGCTGACGCCACTACGTACACACTTAACAAGGGAGAATTCAGAGAGTTGTATGGTTGGCAAATATTAAATGAGTTAGATTAACTGTTGAGTTAAATGTAAGTAATTCTTTTGGGGGAAATTTGTTGTTTTTATTCATTTGTAGTTGGTCCTGTATTTACGAAATTAAAAAAAAAAATCCAGTCAATGTAAAAGTTTATTGCAGGACAATTACAAAATGCTGTAACAGAAATGTAGTGCAGAAGAGAAGACTCGGGTGTAAGCCACTCCCCTACAGTGCCCAGTGTTAATGTTGTGGTGTGTCTTCTGGATTATTTCAGATGGGACGTGATCAGACTGCACTCGCTTTGCGCTGTCTTTTCACTGAATCTCACATTCAGAGCTTTTCCATGTCAAGTGCATTGTTCTTAGTCCACCATAGTATGTAGAGTTCCTTGTTTTCAACGGAAACCAACACTGACCAAGTTAAGCAAAAGGGAATTTATCAGAAGTCTGCTGGGTAGAAAGGGAACCCCACAAACGGCGTGAACTGGGTGGGGGACGGCACCTGCCCATGGTCCTCGTCTTTCTTTTATTGAGGTTGTAAATGTCTTTGGATCATGTGGTCTAGTTTTCAGTGTGCAAGACCTTCAGCTTTCTGGTTGTATTTATACTGAGGCATATTATGTATTTTCAATGGTATTGAAAATAGAATTATTTTCTTTTTTAAAAAAAATTATTTATTTTTAGTGAGAGGGGAAGGGAGGGAGAAAGAGAGGGAGAGAAACATCGATGTGTGGGAGAAACATTGATCAGTTACCCCCAAGTGGGGACATGGCCCAGGACACAGGTGTGTGCCCTGACTGGGAATTGAACCGGCGACTTGTGGTTCACAGGTTGGCACTTCATCCACTGAGCCACACCAGCCAAGTCAGAATTATTTTATCTCCTTTTCAGATCGTTTATTGCACGTTTATAGAAACACAACTGACTTTTGTGTGTTGATTTTTAACCTGCAGGTCTACTGAACTTATTACTTCTGGTAGTTTTTTTGTGTGTGTGCAGATTTTCGGGCATTTTCTATAGGTAGAAGCATGTCATTTGTGAATAGAAATAGTTTTCCTTCTCTCAATTTGGATGCCTTTTATTTCTTTTTCTGAGCTAACTGCTCTGGCTGGAGCTCGAGTGCAGCCCTGTGCTGGCTCAGGCGCGTGCCAGCGCCCTGTCTCCCTCTGGGTCTTAGGGAGCCCCCAGCGTCGCAGCGTTGAGCTTACGGCTTTCATCAAGACCTGCGCCATGTCAGGGAAGTTCCTGAGCGCGTTTGACGCGGGGGCGCGTTTTGTCAGAAGCCACCTCTGTGTCCACGGAGAGGGTGCGGTGGTTCCCTGCCCTGCTGTGTGGCCTTTCGCTGCATTGCGTGGATGGGTTTCCCCTGCTGAACACTCTCCTGTGTCTCTGGTGTAAATCCACTTGGGTGTTGTGTGTAATCTTTTTGATACACTGTAGGGGTCTGCTTGCAGTGTTTTGGTGAGGATTTTTCATCTTGATAAGGAGTATTTGTAATTTTCTTGCAATGTCTGTATTTGGCTCTGGTATTAGGGTCCTAGACATTTCCTTGTTTGACGTTTTTGATTTCTGATTGAATCTCTACTTGCTGTACGTCTTGAAATTTTCTATTTCTTCTTGAATCAGTTTAGATGATCTGTGTTTCTTGAGCTCTGTCCAGTTCGTGTTTTTATGTGAGTTCATACAGCTCTTGGTTGTATCTGTTCTCGTCTGAGCCTCTTACTCCTGTGAGCTCGATGGTAATGCCCCCCTTTCATTTCCAATGTTATTTTTATCTTCTCTTTTTTTCTGCAATGTAGTTCACCATTTGTCATTTTTTTACTTTATTTATCTTTGCTCAGCTCCCAGGTCATTTTGATGTTAATGTGCAGCGGGAGGTTGAGACGCCTTCTCTCAGCTCATACCACTCAGATCAGTTCTGAACCCTGGGAAGCTGAGAACGGATCACATGAGCTTCTGCTGGACTATATTTTAATGTTAGAAAACAGTCATGTGAAGTTTTCTACTACATTTGTTCTTAATGTGTTTTCAAGTACATTCATGATTGTACCTAGATTTTCCCACATAAACCATGACAAGAAGTTTCTTTTCAGAGCTACTGTGGGGCGAGTACTTGGCATATCTGAGTGTCTCGGACCCACAGCACGGTTGGTCCTGACGCCCCTTCTGCCGCGTGGTCGGCCCGGGCGGGCAGGCCCATCCCTCAGTTACTGGCTCTGCTTTTCACTCGTTCAAATGCAGGGAAGCCCGTGCCAGGCTGGAGGAGAACTAGATGGAACCCGTGGCAGAGCAGGAGAGACCATGGGCGCCCTCCCTGTGTGTGGTGCATCCGTGTGTGTGAAGTGAGCAGTTTGTAGCCAGCGTAGAATCGGATCTTGTTTTTATGCCCAGCCTGATGATCTGTGTCTCTTAACTGGAGTACTTCAACCAGGCGTAGGCAAACTGTGGCCCAAAGTGGGCCAAATTTGGCCGTTTTGTACATAAACTTCCCCGGCACGAGTGGTACTTGCCTGCGTTCACGTGTCGTCTCTGGCTGCCCGCGTGCATGACGGTGGGACAGCAGCGGAGCCGACTGCCTGGCCGGCAGAGACTGACCCCCGGAGTCTCATTGGGTCCCTCAGGGGCGTTCACCAGCCCTGCTCAGCGGTGTGATCGCCGACAGGGCTGGCGTCCAGGTTCACATCTCGCTGTTTCTTTGACTTGTCCCATCGGCTCTTTGTTCCTTTCTCTCCTGTTTCCTTTTGGGTTGAGAGCTTCTCATGATTCCATTTTCATCTCCGTTAGTAGCTTAAGAGCTCCACGCTGCTCGCTGCACGTGTGACGGGAGAGCGTGGGCCCCACTCCGGCCCTGGCGCCGCTGTCTCTCACATCTCGCTGCTGCGTGTGGCGGCCCTCATAGCACACGCGTCCCACTTGAAGTCCTTGCCGTGAACTGTGCTTCCCTCTTGTTCTGAGTGGGCTTGGTCCGTGGTGTGTTAGTGCAGGTGTATTCAGGGACAGCGGTAACGTTAACTGTCTTCTTCTGGCTTAACTAGCATTTTTTAATTTTTAAAAACAATTATAAAAACAATGACAAACTGTGGAAGAGAAACTACAGATAATTATTTCTTTAGAAAATAACATTTTAAACGCCCCATGCCTGCCATTCAGAGATGACCTTCGTTAGTGTCTCTTGTTCAGTCTGTGTCCGCATCTTTGCCACGGGGAGCTCGCGTGGGTCACGCTGTGTCATTTATTACTTCACTTTGTTCCGTGACCTTCATCTTCCTGTGTCATTCAATGTCTGTCTTACCTACTACCCAGTTTATATTAAAGTTTCTCCAATTTTCCCTCAAATATTTTTTACACTTGGTTTGTCTGAACCAGGACTCAGTCTGGGCCCGGTCGCATCTGGTTGCTGGGTTATCAGTGATTCCACCTCCTTCTGCCTCCATGCGGTCACTGTCATGAGTGCCATGCCCCGGCCCACGTGGCCTCCCTGTGGCCAGTGCCGGGCGCCTGGCCCACACGGAGGAGCGGCTCCTGCTGCTCACGTCCAGTGCCTGTGCGTCCTCAGCACTGGTGGGTGTGGTGCGTGCTCAGGGGGCTTCTCTCTTCTGAAAACTATTCGTGGGAAGTATCATCTGTTTATTTCTTATAAAATTATAATTTTAGCTTGAATTCTTCCAACCTTTTCCTCGGCTCTCATACTTAAGAGGCATTCGGTTACAATTTGCTGTTGGGCTGCGATTTCATTTAACTTCCTGTGTAGATATCTTAGTGCCAGGTAATTCCATCAGGTTCTAAGTAAATGTTTCTTTATCTGCTGAAATTCCATAACGATGTCTCTCCTTTTTTCCTTTCTTAAAAAGGACCTTAAAGGCTTTGATCCAGGAGAGAAGTACTTTTCTAACACATCATGGGGAGATATTTCTCTCTGGGAACCTTCTGGAAAGAAAGTGGTATGTATGTTTGCATTCGATTGTCATGTTGCCTCAAAAGTTGGGCAAAAGGCTTGAGCCACTTCTGAGGGACGACACGTGTCTGGGGCTGCCGACAAAGGAATGGGCAGGAGGGAGGTGTGGCGGCAAACACTGTCTCCTAGCCTGGGCTTCTCCTACTGTTTTTAAACAGTGTCTTTCAAAGAACAGAGGCTTTCTTACTTTGATGAAGTTTAGTTTATTATTTTTTTCTTCTGTGGATCATATTTAAGATATTCTCTGCCAGCGCAGAGTTCTGTGCCACACTCACAGATGGTAACATGCAGTTGTGGGTGACTTCTGTTGGCTCTGATTGAGTGTAACTTTTGCCGAATTTCTTGTGATTCATTGATATGAGACACTATTTTTAAATAAACCCCTAATAAAGTGAGAGTCACACTTCACTTAAACTGTGTACCACTGAGCCATCGGTTATAAAGTATTCAGGGATACTCCCCAGATTTTAGGGATGTTAGAGTATGAAATGAAGTCTCTCAGAATCATTGAAAAACGGGGGTGCCCTGGGTTTATCATCGATCCCGCCAGAATCGCCAGAACCTGGGGGTGCTGACTGCAGAGGAGGAATAACGTGTCACTGAGCGTGTTTGGGTGGTCTCTGTGGCCTGCGTCCCAAGACGACGAAGTGCCAGAGTAGGAGTGGGACAGGTGACAGTCACAGAACAGGGACACTGTGTGATGGATGAGAGACTCAGCGTGAGAGTGCAGGTGTGGGGTGGTGGGGCTGGCTGGGGCCACTGCAGCAAGGAGCCATGTCCCCATGTGGGACGATGGCTGCGGTCTGCAGCGCGGCCTTGGTGCAGCATTCGGTCTGTCTGGGTCTCACCGCACCCGGGGCTCCATGGTGCCCCGCTCTAGGCTCTGGAGACTCACGAGGCCCGAGGGCCCCCTCCTTGCACAGCCCACAGACGGCGGGCTTCCTTCACGGCCCTCCTCTGCTGGCCCGGGTGGCTCAGGTGTCTGTTCTCATGCCTGAGCCTGTCCAGTTCCCCTCCCCGTCCCTGTGTGTCTTCAAGAGAAATTATGTATTTTTACTGACCTGTGACCTGAGTTTCCCCGAGGGTGTTCCTGGTGCCTCAGGTGCAGGAGGTCGCACGGTGGACTGGGTGTTCACACCTGCTGGGCGCTGTCCCCAGGCTTCCACCTTTCCTGGGACTGGAAATGGGACGGCAGGGTGATGGGGTTCACCATCTGCAGGCCGGGCTTTCCCATCAGTTGTGCAGGGTGTAGAGTGTGGAACCAAAACACATCAGAGAAGGGGGGGAAGAATCTGTCTTTGCAGAGAACTGAGTTTGTCTTAATTAATGCAGGAAATTCTAAGTATAGGATAAAAGGGTGAGATTTGTGGTTTTAGTGGACGGTTTGGAAACGGGTCACATGTGTTTGTATGGACTACAAGTTAAGAGTTGTTAAATTTGTAAATGTTTGAGAAGGAGAAAATGGAAAAGAATACTGTTTTGTGGCATGAAAATGCTAAGAAATTTGAGAGTGTAGTTTTATTGGCACAGAGCCATGCTCACGGGTGTTCATGTGACTCCGTGGGTGCTTTTGTCTTAACAGACGGTGCTGAGTGGTTGACGCTGATGCTGTTGTGCGGCCCCCAAAGGCTAAAATGTTTGCGCTTGGCCCTTTAAGGGAAAGCTGGCCTGGCTAACATGCCCCTTGTTCCTTGAGGGTGACAGCATCAGCCATCTAGCACACTCAGAGGACGAGGTCGCACGCTGCTGGACTGTGTCCAGTGTGGCTGGCATCTGACAGCTTTATTAAAGGACACTTGACTTTTTCTTTTGACAGAGATATCGAACAAAGCCGTACTGCTGTGGCCTCTGTAAGTACTCCACGAAGGTGCTCACTTCATTCAAGAATCACTTACATCGCTACCACGAAGACGAAATTGACCAGGAGCTGGTGATCCCTTGCCCGAACTGTGTGTTTTCCTCTCACCCCAAAGTGGTGGGAAGACATTTCAGGATGTTCCATGCGCCTGCCCGGAAGGTGCAGAACTACACGGTGAACATCTTAGGTGAGACTAAGCCATCCCGGAGTGATGTCATCAGCTTTACGTGTTTAAAATGTAACTTTTCCAATACTCTGTACTACAGCATGAAGAAGCATGTGTTGGTAGCCCACTTTCACTACCTAATTAACTCCTACTTCGGCCTACGAGCGGAGGAAGTGGGAGAGCAAGCCAGAGCGGACGACGCCCCTCCCGCAGAGAGGCTGCCGCCCGCGGATAAGTACTACTGTAAGAAGTGCAGCGCCAACGCCAGCAGCCAGGACGCGCTCATGTATCACATTTTGACGTCAGATTTACACAGGGATTTGGAGAATAAGCTGCGGTCCGTGATTTCGGAACATATTAAGAAGCCTGGACTCCTGAAGCAGATGCACATTGCTCCCAAGCCCGCCGCCCACCTGGCCGTCCCCGCGGGCAGCAGCGCCCCGGCCGTCCCCGCCACGTCCCCCTGCTTTCACCTCGCCTTGCCGCCGCCGAGCGGTCAGAACCAGACCGCCGTGCCGCCAGTTCAGGGCACAGTCCAGCCAGTGACGGTGACCTCGGGCGCTTCCGGAAGCCTCACGCATTCTCCGCCTGCTGCTGCCCAGTCCCATGTGACTCTGGTCTCCAGTCCCCTGCCAGGGGGCCAGAGCAGCCTCACGCTGCCGCCCTCGGCAGCGCAGCCCGTCTTCCTGTCTCCTGGGGTCCCGCTGCCTCAGTCAGCAAACCCGCCTGTGCTGCCCTTGAGCCGGCCGGTCGGGCCTGTCAGTAAGGCCATTGGGACTGGTGTCCTCCCCACGAACCAGCCCATCCGCCCAGGGGTCCTACCCCTCAACCGGCCTGGCGGGCCCATGAGCCGCCCAGCTGGGTCTGGAGTTCTTTCGGTTAACAGACCTGTGGGGCCTGCCGTGCTTCCGGTCAGTTCCTCTGTCCCCCCTGGGGTTCTTCAGGCGGTCTCGCCAGGGGTGATTTCTGTGAGTCGGACTGTCCCATCAGGCGTCCTTCCTGCAGGCCAAATGACCCCTGCTGGGGTTATCCCTTCGGGACAGACGGCAACTTCTGGGGTTCTCCCTGCTGGCCAGATGGTTCAGTCTGGGGTTCTCCCTATTGGCCAGACGGCCCCGTCGGGGGTTCTTCCCCCCGGGCTGACGGTCCCATCCCGGCCGCTCCCTCCCGGCCAGACGGTCCCACTACGGGTTCTCCCTGCAGGACAGGTGGTCCCACCTGGGCTCCTTTCTCCCAACCAGACAGTCTCATCCAGCCTTCTCCCCGGGAGCCAGGGGGTGAATTCCGGCATGCTCCATCTCAGTCAGCCGGTCATGCCAGGGGTCCTTCCCGTGAACCAGCCGGGGAGACCTGGGGTCCTGCAGCTCAGTCAGTCCGTGAACACCAACCTTCTGCCCACACCTCAGCCCCCGAGACCCGGTGCCTCCCAGAACACAACCTTCCTGACATCAGGCTCCATCCTCAGGCAGCTGATACCCACAGGGAAGCAGGTGAACGGCATTCCCACGTACACACTTGCCCCAGTATCTGTCACTTTGCCCATGCCCCCTGGAGGCGTTGCAGGTGTCACCCCGCCGCAGGTGCCCATCCAGCTCCTGCAGTCGGGCGCGGCCGCACAGATGGCTGGTCCAGTGGCCGGCATGCCCTCTCCGGTGGTGGTGAGCGCAGCTCCGAGCGTGTTCCTTCAGCCCTCCTCTGTGGCGGAGGCGGCCCCGGGGCTCAAACAGGCAAAGCAGTGGAAGACCTGCCCCGTATGCAACGAGCTCTTCCCTTCCAACGTCTACCAGGTCCATATGGAAGTGGCCCATAAGCACAGCGAGTCCAGATCTGTTGAAAAACTGGAGCCGGAAAAGCTGGCCGCATGCGCGCCGTTTTTGAAGTGGGTGAGGGAGAAGACGGCCCGGTGCCTCTCCTGCAAGTGCTCGGTCTCCGAGGAGGAGCTCATCCACCACCTGCTGATGCACGGCCTGGGCTGCCTGCTCTGCCCGCGCACGTTCCATGACATCCGGGGCCTCTCCGAGCACAGCAGGACCGTGCACCTGGGGAAGAAGAAGGTGCCCATGGATTACAGTAACAAAGGTTTCCAGCTGGACATCGATGCCAACGGCAACCTGCTGTTTCCCCACCTCGATTTCATCGCCGTGTTGCCAAAGGAGGAGCTGGGGGAGCGGGAGGTCTACCTGGCCATACTGGCCGGGATCCACTCCAAGGCGCTTGTGCCCGTGTACATCAAGGTGCGGCCGCAGGCGGAGGGCGCCCCCGGGGGCCCCAGCAAACAGGCGCTGACCTGTCCCTTTTGCTTCGGCACCTTTCTGACAGCCGAGGCGTATGAGCTGCATTTGAAGGACAGACACCACATCACCCCGACGGTGCACACGATCCTGAAGTCTCCCGCTTTCAAATGTATCCACTGCTGCGGGGTTTACACTGGGAACATGACGCTGGCAGCCATCGCCATTCACCTGCTGCGCTGCAGGAGCGCCCCGAAGGACAGCAGCTCGGACCTGCAGGTGCAGCCGGACGCCATCGAGAACAGCGAGCTGCTGCTGGTCAGCGGCGAGGTGCTGCACGAGCCTGGCTTCGCTGCGAAGAGAAAGCTGCCTGATGGCCACTCGGGGGCCGAAGACCAGCGGGAGGGGGAGCCGCGGCCTCTGGTCGTCAACTCCGATCCAGCCCTGGCTCCAGAGAGGGTGACGAGTGTCGTGCCTTTGAAACGACAACGGAACGAAAGCAGGACGGAGGGACCGCTCGTTGTTAATGATGACGCTCTTCAGATTTTAGCATTAGATCCCAAAAAATATGAAGACCGTTCTTACGAAGAGAAAAAGCAGTTTCTTAAGGATTATTTCCACAAGAGACCATACCCCAGTAAAAGGGAAATAGAGCTGCTATCCTCACTGCTGTGGGTGTGGAAAATTGATGTGGCTTCGTTTTTTGGAAAAAGAAGATATATTTGCATGAAAGCAATAAAGAGTCACAAGCCTTCTGTCCTTTTAGGCTTTGATATGTCTGAACTTAAAAATGTTAAACACAGATTGAACTTTGAGTATGAACCACAAAACTTGTGAGAAAGAAATTAGGAAAGTAGTTTTTTCAATTGAGATTTTTTAAACGTTATTTTCTTCACTGTATGTTGAGCTGATCAATGTCAGTGGTCTTGATGCTGCTCTCGATGTATTTCAGGTGCTCAGCAAGACTTTTAGGTGAAGAACTGATAGTTCTTTCCAAGTCACTGTTCCCTGCAGTTGGATTTTGTCACCGTTATTTTTAGTTTTCTTCCCTGTCAAGTAAATTAAATCCTTTGATATCTCATGCACGCCTTGCTTTCCCAGTAGTGCCAGGATCGTATAATAAAAACTGAGACGTACATATGTTCGCTTCTTCATTTAAGGAAATTTCGGCTTGCTTCAGAATACTTAATTAACTGCAAACTAAAGCTTTGAAGTCCTTCAGCTTCACATGTAGCCGCAAGTGACGTAAACATTCAGCGACGTGAGCACAGGCCCCTGTGGCATGTGCGGGGCAGTCACCCTGCTGGTTACTTTGTAAGATATTTGCTTATAATTTTCATTTACTTTTTTTTCAGGTTTGCCTTGGCTTTTTTTTTTTATCATAACTCGGAAAACCAAATGTTCTCATTTGTTAAAAATAAGTACCTGGAGTCTGGTATTTTAGCTCATAAGTCAAGTTATTTTACAAATAAAGTAATTCTGTAGGTGCAGGAATACTTTTCAGTGTAGACTATTCCTCTTTTTGATATGGTGATAAGTCATGTTTCCATTCAGAGGTAAGACAATGAATCTAGTGCCTTTAGAGTAAACACTGAAAGTACACGAACTCTCCTACTAACCCAGCTATTCATAAACCATGAAAGGGAGGGCATGTTACTCAGGAATAAAATTTTTACCCCTGAGTGTGGATACTGAGTTGTAAACAGGTTTTCAGGGACAAGGGGAAATCAGTAGAAGGTTTCATGGTTAGGCCATTAATTTTTGACAGTTTCCTAGCAGTGAGTTTATCTGTCTTAGGAAAGTGAGTGTTCTGTAGCCTGGTGTCTGGCTGATGGGAGGGGTATAGCAATGAACTCCATTGTGTTACTATTCTTTGAACAGTTAAACCTTGGTGTTTTTTTATGTAATAATACAATATGAAAGAACTTAAAGCCCCAGAACCAGCAGTGGGGACCTGCCAGGTCAGACATGAAGTCGTGTTTCTTGCTGGTGACACAGTGGAGGCCCCTGTCCAGTAGGTTCAGAGGATATGAGTCTCTGGGAAGTCAGACCATGTTACTATATGGATTTAAAATTACTACTTGCATGCAGTTGCTATAATGTGCATTTTTTGAGACAGTTGTGAAACTGGTCTGTGATATTGGTGTACTCTTGTAAATTCAAAAAGAGCTTGTTGAAGTTTATTTTTTTTTTTTACCTATTGGTTTCAGAGTGTCTATTTTGAATTAAAATTTGTTATACCACTACAAATAGAACTGTTTAATTCTTTGATTATTTTTATTTATTTTTTTATTGTTGTTCTTTTACAGTTGTCCCAGTTTTTCCTGTTGCTCTGCACTGCCGCTCCCCCCCCCCCCATTTCCCACAGTCAATCCCCACCCTGTTTAATTCTTTTAATTGTTAAAATGTCACTGTGACTCATAGGAATACTTTCAGCATCGAAAGAGTACCACATTTATTTCATTAAAAAAAGAAAAGGAAGAAACCTTGTCACTGTGAAAATAAGCCAGCATAACCCCGAAGGGCCGGTTAATAATGAGGTTCACAAACTAGGTATGGCTTGGTGTTCTTGACGTGTCTACCCAGATTGTCCCAAGGGGTTCCTTTCTGGAGGTTGTGCCAGTGGGGGGCCTGGCGTGGAGGAGCTGACGGGCAGGCTGCCGTCTCACGGTTTAACCCCCCTGTGTTGTGATGTGTTGGGGTTTCTGTTGACACTTAGCACCTGACAGCTCGCTGGGGTGACTGTCCTGTGCCTTGCAGGACGGCAGCAGCACCCCTTTCCAAGTGTCGCTGGGGCGGAACGGGCCCTGACGGGACTCTCTGTGACTTGGAATTGTGCTTCAGCTGTGGTTCAGCTTTGGGTGCTGAGTCTCCTGTTGTACTAGTCACTGTTCATTAAACGATTTTGGGGGCTCACAAAGTTAGGCAAAATGTGATAGAAGCCAAGCTTCCAAAAGCACATGGAAATTCCTGCAAATGTGAAAAATGAGTGTACCAGGATGGACAAAAGTAGGTTTACAGTTCGAATGGACGAGGGCAAGCGGGTTAAGATGATTACAATAGCTTTATCAGCTCAAAAGACAACTGTTAACCTGCTTTGCCCATCCCTGTATTATTTGAAAATTAGAAACAACTACAGATTAATGGTTGGTGGCGGGGGTTATTAAAACTCTTCAAAGATGATTAGAGCCCTGGCTGGTGTGGCTCAGTGTATTGAGCACCGGCCTGCAACCCAAAGGGTACTCTGGTTCCATTCCCAGTCAGGGCATGTGCCTGGGTCGCAGGCCTGGTGCCCAGTTGGGGGCGCACGGTAGGCAACCACACAGTGATGTTTCTCTCCCTCTCTTTCTCCCTCCCTTCCCCTCTCTCTAAAAATAGATAAATAAAATCTTTAAAAAACAAAAAAGATTAGAAATTGAGAAGGGAAGGAGACTTGGATGGCTACAAAAAATTGTATATTTAAAATATTTTTTTATGTAGCAGTTTTTAAAATATTACGTATTTGAAGTCTATTCAGTTAAATACTAGCATACCATTTTAGCTTCTCTGAATTAAGTGGTGTTTATTTGATGTGTTTTTAATAAGTAATAACATCAGTTCATTAGTTACTAGTGAATAAATGAGCCAGTCAGACACAAGTCAGCGTGAGTCCCGCCAAGCTGCCGGGAGCGTGTGCCTCCGGCTTCTCTGTAACACGGGCCTCGGTACAAATCATCGCCAGATGTGGCCAGGAGGGTGCATGGGGACCAGGCAGGAGGCCAGGCGGAGGAGCGCACGTGGCCATGCTCGAGGCTGGTGCCGGGCACACTGGCAGCCGGGGCGCCAGAGTCGGAGAGCACACGGTGGCCTCCCAGTCTGTAAAGAAGCCCCCAAAAGACTGGTGTCCACCTCCCGCAGGTGACACAAAAACACGTGCTGCCCAGCTGCTGTGGCACCTTGCTGGGCTCTGACTGCCCGATGTCAGTATTTCGGGCATAGAGGCGCTTCAGGGAACCGCAGGGCCTTGCAGGTGCCAGGAGAGGGTGCTGGTCATCCAAGACCTGCCGCCTGCCCCCGTCATGCTGGACAAGCGAACTTGGATCCGTGTGCCTCTCGCTCGTGAGGGTCCAGACGTGCTGCGCTATAGTGCACACTAGAGACTCCCGATCAGAGGCAGCAACTGGCATGGCCCTGCGGGTGTTGTCTGAGCTCAGCAGGTCCCGGTGTGACCTGGGAGGGGCGCCCATGCGACCCTGTCCAACAGCCCCTGTAATCCCATGATCCATGTGCACTCCATGGAACAAAGCAACTTCACCCTGACTAAGAAAAGTAAAAAAAGCTCCAAAACTGGAATCTTCTTTACATTAGGTTTTAAGCAGGGCTTCCTAGTAAATAAACATTTATCAACCATTGTTCGGAAATAAGCGAAATACTTTAATAAGAGTGATAATAGTGTCGGTGCTCACTGCGCTCTGCACTGTTGCAGGGGTGATGTGCATTTTACTACAAAGTAGCATTCCATTTCCCATAGGAAGAAACTGGCAGAGTTTGCCCCAGGGATGGTGCTCATGGGCTGGGGAGAGCTGGGATAACAGACGGAGGCCTGGCTTACCTGGTAAGGTGCGGGCTCAGCTCGTGTGTCCCCCACTTAAACCTCAGCACCCGTGTGATGTGGGTCTTATTTTATCTGCATTGTACAGGACTTGGATTTCTTGGGACTTTCGGTGCCCAAACTGGAAACATCCAGGCAAGCAGGGACAAGTTTGTACCCTATTCAAAGGTCAGTTTGCTCCCCAAAATGACATGTCACTTGATGATACAATACTATGTCTAGTACTCTACTATCTAGACTTGTATGTAGCTCTTCAGTGTCGCAATATGTAGGGAAATCTGATCCAAGGTGCCCTTTCCAATGTCACAGCATCAACAAGAACGGCTCACTGTGCCAGGTACCATGTCAGCACTTTGCGTGATGTCGTGAAGAGTGAAGGCAGGCATGCGTGGGTGGGGTCAGAGCAACAATAACAGATGCACACAGTTTTGCTATTTAGATGCTTGAGGATATTTCCCCTTGTTACTGAAGAGTGTCTGTGCTGAACTTTCTTTTCCTTTAAATCCTCACTTGAGGATATATTTTCATTGATTTTAGAGAGTTGGAAGGGGTGGGGGGGACACGGAGAGCAAGAAACACTGATCGGCTGCCTCCTGCGCGTGCCCTGACTGGGGATGGGCTCTAACCTAGGCCTGTGCCCTGACTGGAATGGTGAACAGGATGACTCTCTGAGTCTCTAAGCCACTTGGCCAGGGCTGAACTTTCATCAGCTAAGGAATAAAATGTCCATGTAGAAGGTGCTGCCAGAAAACTTATTTTTAGCTTTAAAAACTTAAGGTGAATTTTATTCTCTTATTATAGTTTTAATGTTTTCAAACCAGTTCCCATCTCTTGGGTGGTCAGAGTCAACACCTAAATGGACATTTCTTAAATCTAAAGTTTCACTTCATAGCACACCTGCCAATCGATGCTTCTGGAATATAGGTTTTCTGTTCCACCGTTATTAAATTTCAGCTTGAGAATTTTTCCAATTTTCAGTTATTTGTACTACTTAGCCTTTAAAAGTAACTATAAGTTTGAAAATCATTTTAGCAGTAAAGATGTTACATAGGGAAACTTCTCATATTCAGTGACTGCCACAAGAACATACTACTTATAAGCAGTACCCAGTAGTGGTTTTGGATTCCAAACTCAGGAGTTCTTAAATTTGTGCTCCAAGAACCATCAGAGTGAACATGTAAATGTCAACAGAAGTTTAAGCCTAGATTACATTATCTGATTTTCCAAAAGGCACAGCTAACTGGACCTGCACTGTCAACCTCAGGGGCCTGTGCTCTGGTGCACAAAAGCAGCCTAGATCGGGTGATGTTTGGGGTCTTCTGTACACAAGGGCCACCTCATTAAACAGGTGAAAATCAAAATCTGCTGTATCTGATAGGGGTCTTTAAATCCACCATATTTTTGCTCTGGCTGCTGTGGCTCAGTGGATTGAGCGTCGGCCTGCGAGCTAAGTGTCACTGGTTCGATTCCCGGTCAGGGCACATAACTGGATTGCACGTCAGGTCCCCAGCTGGGGGCGTGCAAGAGGCAACCAATCACTGTTTCTCTCACACATCGATGATGTTTCTTTCCCTCTTTTCCTCCCTTTCCCTCTGTCTAAAAGATAAAATAAAATCTTAAAAAAGTAAAGAAAGAAGGTACTTCCCAAACCACTTTATCCCACTCATAAAATCATGAGCAATGTGATTGTTTATTTTTAAACAAGAGAGTACATAAAGTCCTTTTCAGAAGGGAAGCTTTTCCAATAAAAATTTTATATTTTATTAATATTTAAAATACAACCCAAAATTCAGCAGCCATATAGACATGTTTACTATATATAAACTAAGATTGTATGGTCATATTTTCAAATACAAATTCAGAATTAGTTGTCATGAATGATTACAATTTTTCAGAAATTAGTTTCTTGCAGTTTATAACCCACAATATGGAAATTTTAATACAATGTTAACTTGTGTAAAAATAAAAGAAAATTGAGTAATTAATAGCAATGAATAATAATAAGGCTTTAATGGGTTTGGTAGTTTTTCCTAAGACTGTTTCCTGAGAAAGTGGGAAGGAGCTTTCAAACAGACTTGAGACAAGGTCTCCTCAGTACAAGGAAGGGTCTTTGGCCCTAACCAGCACAGCAGCCTCACCCGTGGTCTGGTGTCGTCCTGTGGAAAATGTCGTCTGGAAACAATGGGAAATGCATAAGTGATCATTTTAGAGACATTATGCATTTTGCAGGGAAGGTCATTTTAGGTTATTTTAAAAACTAACTTGGTCTAGATTTTGTAAGTGCTTTCAAATAACTAACTGGAGTGAAGGTGTACACCAGTAAGGCAACTTACACAAAAGCAGGGGCACAGTACCTGGTGTCTGGGGAACCCCAAGTTCAGCCCCCACCATGACTGCCCTCCCCTTAGTCACGTGACAAGTGTGCCAACAAAGGCCTGCTGCTTGTTTGGTCCCAAGGCGGCAGGTGCTTTCCTGTAACCTACTGGAGCATCAGCGGCCTCGGACCAGAGCTGCAGGGTTCTCACTGCGGTTTTCTGGTAAGTATCTGTCTCCCTGTTGACTTTCTTTCACGCTCAGGTGGTGGCAGCAAACATCTTTGTCCACCGTGTTACTGAATTAGAAGCTAGCAGAATACACAGGTATCGACACCCTTACTATACAATTCTCTAGTCATACTCCAGCTATCTTTTGCCAATTATTTCGTCTTCTACATAAAAGTTGAGTTACTAAAAATAGATGTATTACTAGAAAAAGGTTAAACATGGTATCAATTCAGTATTTTAAAAACTAAAATGACAAGCTTGGTCAATTCAATATGAGATGTATTCAGTAATAGATTATTTGGGGACATTACCATATTTAAAAAGTTTTTATCATTTTGAATCCCACTTAGAGATGAATCCTTAAATATATGTTTAGAGTTGCACAATATTGTCCAATTGAAACATATCTTGTTTCTCGGATCAAAATATTTACCCATAATATCTGAAGGACTCAGTATAATTTAAACAATATACCCAGTCTAACTTCTCAACACTGAGAAGTTCTGAATATGAACTGTCAACCCTATTCTGCCATGTCTGGGAATCTGCACCGCGTTCTTGCCACACCTTGCCCGTTTTTCACCTAAGAAATGGTGGTGAGGAGGTGACTTAAGTAACTTCATGAGAAGTGGCCTCAATATGATCGCACGCTCTACTTCCCACGCACTAGGAACAGAGAGTGGCTCTTTGCTGCTTCCTGATTGGTTGGGAGCTGCTGACTTGCAGTGACCTCTGCATGAGGGTAGTTTCTCTGGCGTCTGTACCCTGCTTTCCCACTGGTTTCTAAAGTGACTGCAGAACAAACAAACAAAAAAAGATTAGACAGGAAGATGCAAAGAGTCCAGAACACAGTATATTATCAGGGACAACCAGAACAGTCTTTCTGCTTTGTCATATGAAGTCTGCCTCCATCCAGGTCATCTGGATGCACGCAGGACTGTCTTTCCTTACCTGGTCTGTGCACCTCAGCAGCCAGGTGCCTCCCCCTGTGAGGACATGCAGTGTGCAGGAGAGATGTCTAGAAAGACAGTGCCGGAACAATATTTTTTTAATTTAAAATTTAATATTTATTAATTTAAAAAATGAAGCTGCTTGCTCCATGTGTAATGTTCTGTTCTTGCAGCACTGTTTCCAACTGTTAACACGCTGTCTGTTCGGTCTGGTCCGACGGAGCACGGCTGTGGCTTGTCCCGCTGCTGGCGTTCACTTCCATCACTTCACTCAACGGTGTCTGGCAGGCTCCTGCTCTGTGAAATCCCGCGATTTCCCTTTGTAATTAATACCTGTGTGGGGAGGTACTTTGAGATTGTGCCAGTCTCCTATTCCTCATCAAAAGTAAAGCATGATTTGTATGCATACTCGAAGATGATCAGCAAAGTTATTTTATGAGCTCACTATACAGATCATACTGCTGTCCTTTCTTGCTAAAGCAGTAAAGTATCTTTGGGCCAGATTTCCCTGGGAATGTGCAATGTACATTTCTCCTCCTATTGAAGCTTCTCTCAAATTAGATGACATGTCCAGTATTGGAAAGCGGCTTGAGACCCAATAAAACAAGGTAAAGTGCTTCAGCACATTTCCTGTTTCACGGTGCTTCGTAGATACTGCGCTTTTATCGGCGTCGGGGCAGACCTTCCACCAACAAAAGATTCATGCGACTTGCTGTATGGAGACGCTTTGTTGCGGTGCTCGGAACCAAATCTACAATACCTCCAACGTGTGTACATAATTCTGGGTAAATGTGGCCTCCGTTACTATATCATATATTATAGGTTCCTATAGGTCAAAACCAGTCTTTAATGTTGGACCAAAAGTGTTGGAATGACTCAGTCCCTCGTTGCTGGAGGCTCCTGGGTTTACACGAAGCACCTGTGACTCGGGTCTGTGTTTAGGTCGCTCTGGAGCCTGCGCCTCATTCTCATGTTTCACTAGTTCTCACCTGTGAGTTGGTGTCACGTGGCTGTAGTCCAAAAGCAAGAACTGCCCTCAATTTTAATGTTATTTTCAAACTTTATTGATTTTAGAGAGAGGAAGAGGTTTGGGGAAGAGAGAGAGAGACATCAATTTGTTCTTCCTCTTCTTTATGTATTCATCGGTCGCTTCTTGTATGTGCCCTGACTGGGGATTGAACCCACAGCCTTGGCGTATTGGGACAGCACTCTAACCAACTGAGCTGCCCAGCCAGGGTCCTCGTTTCAGAACTCTGTCTGCATGTCCAGCTCCCTGGCCAGCCCGGTGCTTCTCTCATGGACATGGACTGTAATTCTGGGCCTCTGTGATCATATTTTGCACAAAACAGGACGTTTAGTGAAATTAAATAAAAATCAAATATTGGGTAATGCAATTTGGCAATCTATTAAAAGGGTTTAAATATACATGTTCTCTATGGCCTAGAAATTCAATTTTAGGAGTTAATTCTAATGAAATAATTAGAAATAAGTGAATCCAAGAAACACAGCACTATATAAAAGCTAAACATTGGAAACACCTTAAATATCCAATAATGGAATGGTTGACACTTATGCCTGTATTCATAGACACAGCTTTTGAAAACCATGTTTTCTAAGCACACGTAATGAAAATGTTCTTTACACAACATGAGGCTACCTCTGCAGGCTGCCAGACTGCACCCTCACGATGTTGTAAAATATGTCACTATGTGCGCAGAAAATAAACAGGCATCGAAATATACCAAAATGTTAATAAAATCGAATGCTGAGTAGTATGATTATTGGTGATTTTAACTTTTTGCTTTTCATTTCCTCGTATTCTGTACATTTCTTTTACAGTAAATTTCTATATAGTAGGTGCACAGTAGTGTAACAGATTATAATTATTTACAGTATACTTCGTCATCGTTTTCTCTGGGTCGTAACAATCGACGCCATCTTCCTGCCAGCGCGCGCTTTCCATGACCCGTGGCAGAAGTCTCCTCGACGGGAAGGCCGAGGTGGCTCTGACCCTCTCCTTCCCCCTCTGCTTCGGTCTGCGCGGTGCTGTGCCCCGGACGCTTGCCTCCTGCAGAGCCTTCGCCCAGCCCACCTACCGCCTGGCAGCGGGTACAGACAGGTGTGGTTCCCATGTCATGCCCGACGAGGCAAAACTCAGCCTAAAGCAGCCCCCTTGCCGGACAAGGCGGTGGAAGTGAGGCCCCCGGAGACGGGGCTTTGCTCTTCGCCCGGGCTCGGGGTGACGCCCACAGAAGCTCTCACCTTCCGCGACCCGCAGCCTCGCGGGCGGGACCTGGAGAGACAGGTCCTCAGCATTCGGAGGGCGGGTCCTCGGGGCGCGGGGCGGGGATTGGGAGAGCGGGTCCTGAGGGGGCGGGTCCTCGGGGCGCGGGGCGGGGATTGGGAGAGCGGGTCCTGAGGGGGCGGGTCCTCGGGGCGCGGGGCGGGGATTGGGAGAGCGGGTCCTGAGGGGGCGGACCCTCGGGGCGCGGGGCGGAGATTGTCGGCGGGTGCGCTGGGTGGTGCGCGCCGGCGTCCTCCGCCCCTCCCGCGCGCGGCCGCTGGAGTCCCCGAGGCGCGCGGCCAGCCCAGCTCGGGCCGCCGCAGTGCGAGCAGCGCCGCGGCCGGGGAGCGCGGGCCGGGGCCGAGGTCGCGGCGGGGGGCGCCGCCCCCAGCGTTTTTCTGCAGCCCCTGGAGCGGGGCGAGGGCGACGACGGGGCTGAGCGGGGCCGGAACCATGAACCGGAGCTTCCACAAGTCTCAGACCCTGCGCTTCTACAACTGCAGCGCGGTGGAAGTCAAGAGCAAGGTGAGCCCGGCCGCCGGTCTGCGGCCCCGGCGAATGAATGGGTTCTCCGCGGGCGCTGGGCGGTGCGGGGGCCCGCTCGGGAGACAGCTTTGGCGTGCGGACGCCGTCTGCGATGTGCAGGGTTCGGCCGCCCTTCCCGCCGCTGCGAGCACACAAAGCCCGCAGCCCGGTGCCTCCAACGGGAGCCCCAGCGCTCGGAGGGCTGAGCCGTCGGCCGAGCCGCGCGGGCTCGGGACCCTCCGCGGGAGCGGCTCTTTTGTTCCACGAGCGGGAGGCGCCCGGCACGCTGCACGGTGCAGGGGATTCGGGGGCCCGGCCGAGGGAAGGCCCTGACCTTGCCTCCTCCTTCGCTGCGGAGGAACCTTGGGACCGGCGAGGGGGAGACCGCAGCGGGCCCCGACCCCCGGACCAGACCCCAGTCTCCCGGCGCGCCCCCGGCCCAGCCTCCCCGGGCGCGCCCGCCACGGCTGCTCCCTCTGCCCGCGCCCGGCCTGAGCGTGCCCGAACTTGCGGGCAGCAGTGCGCTTTTGGGTTCCTGGCTGATAGGATCTGGCGCTTCTGTTCTTTGCAGGGGCGGCTCCTTCTCACTAGACGCTTTTGTCTGCGAGGGTCTCGGTGGGGAACCTCGCGGGCAGAGGCGGAGCTGCAGTGGTTCGGGGTGCTGGAGAAGGGGGCCCCCCTCGGGCCTTTCGCTGATTGCTGCCTGGTGGCTGGCTCTCTTGCCCCATCCCCGCGGTCCAGCCGGGCGGAGCAGCCTGGAGGGTGGGCTCTGACCCCTAACTATGCGCACTCTTGGGTCGCGGGGCGTGTGTACGCTGGCTGGGTCTCTGGGGAGCCGAGTCCGGCGGCCCCCGTACCCGGGCTGCCCCTACTGGCAAGGGGGACCCTCTGGTGTAGGATTTCCAGGGCATCCGCCGACGAAGGGGGTCGTGGGGGATTCGAAGCTGCAATGAGTTTCAGGATTTCATTGTCATCTTCACTCTTACAGACTTTTTATGAACCCCTCTTTTCAATAAGGTCAATCCCTTCCCCCCATCCCGATTTCGTGGGCCTCGCCCCCACCCATCCGCTCTTTAGCCATCAGTGCTGCCCCCCCCAATCAAATGTGCCCCCTGAGTCGTGTGGGAGAAAAACCCACAGGCATGAGTGGGAGTTCCAAGTAATTGTCGATTTCTTTAGCTCAGTGGGAATGTGGCTTTTTTAGCTTGCTGTCCACTACAATAGCTGAGCAGTGTGGCTTTTCTTTTTTTAAACTTTATTTTGAGATCATCCGAGACTCACAGGCAGTTGTGGGATAAAATACAGAGAGACTCCTCAAGGTGACATCTTGTAGCCAATGTCCCACCCAGGACCTCAGCAGACACTCTGGCACGTGTGGTGGTCATCACCTCTGTCGTGTGCTCATTTCTGCTGCCACCAACACTGTCAAGAGGTCCCTCTGGCTGCCCCTTCACAGTGGCTGCCGACACTGACAGTAGCGCTGTTCTGGGCCGCACCTGCCACTGTCCGTGCTCAGTCCCTTGGGAGGTTGCAGCAGCCTGGTACACAGCTCCCAGGGCCCACCTGCAGGAACCGCCCTCCCAAAGACCCCCTCCGGCCTGCCGCAAAGGCCTCTGGGGACCAGAGAGTGAGGAACTGCCCTGCTGCTCCTGGGCCCAGTGCGATGCCTCATGCCTTCCCTGTTCTGGGTTCAAGTTCAAACACAGTGAATGCCCCCTGGGGGTGAGTGGCAGAGCCAGAGTTTTGGTTGAGTTTGGGAGCACTCATGGAAGGGCCACACCCACTGGGCCCTGCGAGGCTGGCTGGCTCCACAGCCCCCACCCCTTGCTGTTTGTCCCAAGGGTCCTCGAGGCTCTTCCCTCTGCTCAGCCTTCCACGGACCCTCTTGGTAGTTCATGTTGGCTCTTAGTGAGCCCGTCTCCCAGGGAGCCTTTATTGCTGCTGTCAAAATGCAGGAGGTGCCGTGGCTGGAGTGGCTCAGTGGGTTGGAGTGTCCTCCCGGAGCCCGGTGGGTTGCAGGTTTGATTTCTGGTCAGGGTATGTGCCTGGGTTGCTGGCTCGAGCCTGGAGTCCTGATCCCTGGTCTGGGTGAGCGAGAGGCAACCAATGAATGCTTCTCTTGCTTCCATGTTTATCACATCGATGTTTCTCTTTGCCTTCCTCCCTCTCTAAAAGCAATGAGAAAAAAATGTCCTTGTGTTAGGATAAAAAAACACAGGAGGCAGAACTCTGTGACAGCGATGTCTTTATTTGACCATAATACCTGGGTTTGTATGTGAGGAAAATGGTGCCAGGGAGCCAAGTCCAGACGGTTCTGACACCAGTGACCCGTGTGAGCTGTCAGGTGTGTTGCCTCGCCCTTCCAAACCTCAGTTACTCATCTATGAACAGCACGGCGCCTGCCCTGTCACCTCCGCACATGCAGGGAGGTGATGGGGAGAAAGTGCCCTGGAAGCTGCGCGGAACCCCCAGTCGTGAGAGTGAAGGCCGCAGGTCAGGATCCCCCTGCACTTCAGGATGTTGGATCTGAAGGTTGTCTCTGATCCTCTCAGAATAGTTGGGATCAAGCCACTTGTCACAGCTGGTCCAGTCCCAAAGCGTTGGGGACATTATTTCTTGACCTGGTGGCTGTCCTGTCCTTGTAGCCTCTTACACTCTGCCTTAGTACCTGTGATTCCCCAGTTCTGGCTTCAGGTCCCCTGTTTTCCCACCTATTTGGGCTTCTGCCTCTCCTCCCGCAAGACCTGCCGTAGGAGGCAGGGGCTGAGCAGGCATCTGGGGGAGCAAGTTTTGGCTGGGAGGGTCTTCGGTGGCAGTGACTGGAGGTGACGTGTCATCTGGAGAGAAGTTAGGAACTGACACAGTGCCATCGAGGACTCACCGGGCCGGCGTGCCTGTCCCCCCAGCACCTGCAGGGGCCTGAGAAAGCAAAGGGGCACAGTCTGGCCGGCTCAGGCACGAGCTGCACCCTCACCAGGCCCCACTCGGGTCTCCTCTCCGTTCCCGGGACCCTCCCTCAATGCTCTCTTGAGTATCCGGCCCTGATGGCGCTACTGAAAGCCCGTCCCCTGCCTCCACCAGGCCGGCGCCCCCTGTTCTCTGGTCCCTTTTCCGTGGTCCCTCATCCCAGGGCCCTTGCCACGTGCTGGCCCTGAGCAGGGGCCGAGGTCCGTTTCCTCGCACAGCACTCGCGTGCGTTGTGTCTGGGGGAGAACGACACTGCTGCAGCTTTTAGCACAGCTTCTGCTACTCCGTTTAAGGGATCTTGGAGGCCTCTTCGGGTTCTAACCAAACACATGGTCATCATAGACGTAGAGGCCGCGGGAGGCAGAGGCGAGGGTAGTTCTCCCCGGCCCCTTCCCTGCAGAGCGCGCGCTCTCCTGCTCACCGAGGGAGGGTCGGGCGTCACTCCTCGCTGCTCCTCAGCGTCCCCTTCAGCCTCACTGTGCATTGCATGTGTTTTCTCCCGTCGTAAATAGTTTTAGAAAACATTTAAAAGTAACTATACAGTATTCCATCTTATTTGTAAACTATAATTAATTTAACTAATATCCTATTTCAGATTTTTCTATAATAGTGCTGTGAACAACATCTTTATAGTTAAATCTTTATAGAAGTATGTAAAGTATATAACGAATATTTTTATATTAAATCAGTGAATAACTCATTTAATTTATTTTTTATTGTACAATGTTTTTGGTTTTATTTTATTTTTTAAAGATTTTATTTATTTACTTTTGAGAGAAGGGAAGGGAGGGAGAAAGAGAGGGAGAGAAACGTAGATGTGCAATAGAAACATCGATCAGTTGCCCTTTGCACGCCCCCAGCCGGGGACCTGGCCCGCAACCCAGGCCTGTGCCCTGACTGGGAATCGAACTGGCAGCCTTTCTGTTCGCAGGCCAACCCTCAACCCACTGAGCCACACCTCACAGGGCTATTTTTTTATTTAAAAACATTTTTTTATACTTTTATTATTTCTTGAGGACAAATTCCTGGAAGTCAAATTACTGGGTGAAGGCTTTGGATACATAATGCTAAGTTTTCTAACAGGAAGTCTCTTCTCAGAATTCATATGCCTGTTTCATGTCTACTCACCCCTCTCACCCCTCTCCGTCCCTCCCACATGTTTTCTTATTCTTTCCCCATTAGACCAGGAAAACGCTGTCCCTTGGTCTTAAGTAGGTCTCAGGTGTTAGTGAGCTGCTGTGTGTCTTGCTTCTCCCTGCACCCTTTCCTCTCTTCCTGCCCTGTTCTCGCTGGGCCACGAAGCTGCTGGGCCAGTCACTGCCGACGGTGCTGGCGTGACAGTGCTGCAAGTCCGTGTGTCCCCTGTTCCCCACCTCTTGTCTCCGGCTGCCTGCCGCAGGGACACGCCTTTCCGGCTGCTGCGCTGGCTCCCGGCCAGGCTCCCCACGGGAGCTGGGCCCTTGCCTTCCCAGGGAGGCCCGGCCCATTGAGAACCACCTGACACGGTTTGACTCACCTGTGTGTTGGCTACACCCTTTTAAGGTTCTGGTTTTGTATCTGTGCATGCCACGTTTAACAGGTTCGGTGACTTGGTCTGTGACGTTGCACCTAGAGGACACTGCTCAGGAACCCAGGTGGCGTGTCACCTGTGGGCACTGAGGGTGTCAGCGAGAAGCCTGCGTGTGGCACGGAGCCTTATGAACCATCCTGGGGCACCCTAGCTAGCTGGGGCTCAGGTCCTTACCTAGGACCCCTGGTGTTTCAGGACAGGGAGGAGGTCAAGGGTCAGAAGATGCCACCGCCGTTCAAGGTGTCAGAATTTCTTGTCTGTGAATCAGCTCAGAGGGGCGGCATCCTGACCTTTCCCGGGACAGGCCCTCCTGGGCTTTCAGAGACCAGCAAGGCAGGGGGCTGGAGGGATCATAGCAGGAGCCCCATGGCATGGATGCTGAGGGGTCCGGAGGTGTACTTGTTCAGTCGCCTGTTGTCATGATTACTGGCTTCTCCTGTCCTGGCCACAGATTTCTGCTCTGCTGTGAACCTGGAGCCGTGGCTGCCCCAGAAGGCCTAGGTTGGATCCTGGCCTTGGGACAGGTTGTGGGCACAAGTATTTCTTCAGATGTGTTAACCACCCACCCCAGTATAGATGTGTATTCATGTGCCAGATGCTGCTCAGAGTAACAGATCGCAAACAGTGGTTCATTCGCCCGCGTCACAGCCCTGCAGGGTGAGTCCTGTTCCCGTTCCCATTCCGACAACACCGGGTCCAGGCGGGGTCGCGAGGCTGCCCGGAGTCAGAGTCCTGCTTTGTCACCACGGCTGTGGCCTGACTCCTGTCTCTCAGGCGGCCCCGTCCCTCTCGGTGCAGGTGGTCCCAGCTCGCTCTGCGTGCCAGCGGACAGGCCCTTGCAGTGTGGATCTAGAGCCGGAGGGTAAGCTCTTGTGCTTTTGGGGGAACAACTTCTGCTCTTCCTGCCTCTCTGTAGCTGGTTCCGCCTGTACGGCCTCGAGGGACGTCCTCTACTCAGTAGCTGTCCCTAACAGTCTGGTTCCATGTGCTTACTCACAGCCACTATGTGCCAGACATGGGTCTCGTGCTGGGGCACAAAGGTAACCCCCTTAGGTTACGGTCCAGTGAAGGTTCGCTTGGCCAGTGAGCAGATTGGGGGGGGGGCTGGGTGTGGGACCCTTCACATCTCCTGCGACTGGAGGTGTCAGAGCCACCTGCTGCCCACCTGCCCAGCAGGACCACACGGGAGCCGGGGCCTCCAGGAACTGCTCTTTGCTGCTTCTTCTCATCAGCCTCCCCTCGTTGGGCGCCAGTCCCCACCTTTCGTCACCTGGGGGCTCTTGGGTCCTATCTCCCGTCCCCACTGCCCTCCAGCTCAGAGAGTCGGCCACATTTCCCAGCAGCAGGCTCCACAGAGAACCCAGCACCTACAGTGTGAAGGGCTGCGCTCTGCACACAGTAGGTACCCAACAAGCCCTGGGGAGCTGGAGTCAGGTGGGCAGTCACTGTCTTCCTGGTCGCTGCTGGTTCAGAAGAGGGGGCCGGGGGGCGTCAGAAGGGAGCTCCTTCGTGAGGGGAATCAGCAAAGTTTGACCCACCTACTGGCTGGTCCCCAAGGCGTCTCAGAGGGGTCAGCGGCCTGTCCCCTCCCTGCTTGCGCCATGAGGGAGGACGGGGACCTGGGGGGGGGGGGCTGGACAAAGAGAGGCTGTGAAAGTTGAAAGGAAGCGGCTGTGAAGGTTGGGAGGCGGGTCTGCGGTGTCACTGGCTCCGGCCCTCATCCCAGCGCCATCTCCGTGCTGACAGGTGCCCTCCCATGTCCCCTCAAGAGCCACTGGGCAGCCCCGTGTCACCCGTGGGGTAGGGCTGTCACGGCCAGCGGGGACACACATTACCTTTGGTCCTAAGTTCCCGGGCCCCTAAAATTCCTGGGGTCCAGGGATATTTGTCCTGCACACACTGTCCATCCCTCCATCTCCCCAAGGCCGTGTTTCACTGAGCTGGTGACCCACTCCACGTCCCCAACCCACCGTCTGGTCTGTACTCGGGGTACATGTGCAGCACTTTACTTGGGGTGGGGGGGGTGAAGAAAAACCCTTAGCTGCTGAGAGAGTTTGAAAGCCCCCCAGGTCCTCCTGCATAGCCCGCCTGTTGAATTCTTACTTTGTCGCCACCTGGTACAGTGCCCCGCGTCCAGCCACTGCCCGTCCGTACTGCCCCCCGCGGAGGCTCAGCCTCCAGGAAGCTGCTGCGGGCCACCCTCTGGCGTGGGGGTCTCTGCGTGGTGTCCAGTGGGCGGGACAGCAGAGCGCGCTGGCCGCGGGCATGCCGCGGGACCCAGCTTCACGTGCGCACCCTGGTGACCGCGGATCAGCTTGAGATCAGCATCTGCGCTCTCCTGGCGGCTGTGCGCTCTTCCCCTTGCGCACACTGCGGTCCTGCGCCCCCGTGAGCCCCGACTTAGCAGGGCACAGCTGACTGTCCAGGTGGTCCCGCTCAGTGTCGCCCCAGCTTGGTGGACTGTTCTTGAATCTGCGGTGTGAACGCCAACCCTGGCCTGACTGCTGAGGGCTGGGGGTTCCCACAGACCTTGCCGATGGATGCACGAGACAAGAGTCGCGAAGACGCTCCTGGCCTTACAGAGTTTAAGGTTCCCGCCGTCCGTGTGCGAATGGCTGTCCAAGTCCTTTGTTTAATTCTGTGGCTTCACTTGCTCCCCTTATGTCCTTCCGGGCGTTCCTGGCCACACCTCTCTCTGTGGGCCTTTCTGGGGGGCCGCGCCTGAGCATGGGAGGGCCTGGGAGCCCTTCCGCAGGTCATGGGACAGCTCAGGCCACAGGCTCTTCAAACCTTCCTTTTAAAAAGTTTCCCATGTGGGAGGAAGACCCCAGCAGCCTCCAGTGTGGGGGACTGTGGGGACCTCCAGAGAGTCACCTGCAGCTCACACCTGCGCGCACCTCAGGAGGGTGGTGGACACTGTGTGACTGACTTCAGGGGTTTCTCTGCCCTCCCAGAAGCCCTGTCTAGTGAGCAGGCACATTAGTTATCCGTGTCACCTCAGAATGCTTGTCAGAGGCCGGGTCCCAGGCCGGTCAGGTCACCCAGCAAAGCCCCCTGTGCCTTTGCGTCTGAGACATGACGTCAGCCCTGGTGTGTGGTCCAGAAAGTTCCCCTCAGGTGACTCCCGTTTGGGGACACATGATGTTGTGGAGGGCCCTGTGGCCCTGGGTAGGAGCTGGGGGGCTGAAGTGGTGCTGGTGCCCTGTTCCCACGGCCCAGGGGCCTGAGCCTGGGCTCCCCACCCAGAAGTCCTGACCTCACTTCCCTCACTGGTCTGTAATAATAGCGGGGTGTTGCTATGGGACCAAACACACTTATCCGCCTGTAGTATGGGCCCCAGTCCCCACACGTAGGAGGAAGGGACCCGGCCCAGGCAGTATCAGCAGACGTGCAGGTGCAGGCGTAGGAAGGCGCAGACCAGGCTTCCCGGGCACGTGCTCCTTCTGCCTCGAAGGTGCCGCGGAAGCTCTGGGTGTCTGCACAGGTGTTAGGCAGACACCCAGACGTCACGGAACACTCTCGTGAGAAACGGTGTATTGAGGAAGCCCCGTTTTGCTTCTCACCTTGAGCTCAGAGTCCCCTGTCCCGCCCGCACCTGCCCTGAGCTGGGAGCATTTTCCTGGGATGTGACTGATTGCTTGTCACTGGCGCCTCTTCTTGGCCCACATAGTCATGGACTCTGGTCGCAGCCTGAGCCCCAGCGCCCACCCCCAAGCGTGGATAGGCTGTGGGGCTGCCCTGCAGTTTCAGCTCAGGTACGTTTCAGGGAGCACCCAGTCTCTGGGTTCCTTCCCTGCCCCGGGGGCCTGGTCCAGACTGGTGGGAGCAGCTGCCTCCAAGTCACAGCAGGTGGAGGAGAGTCCAGGTGAAGTGTCATTTCTTGGAGCATCAGGTGTGCGCTGGGCTTTCTGCTGTCCCTCCTGCTGGGTGAGCACATGGCACAGCTGTTCTCCTGATGCTCATGACACCTTGTTCACTGGGGGCAGAGCGGAGGCCCCGAGGGCTTGACCTGGTTGTTCGCTCCCCCAGCCAACCACAGTCCCAGCCAGAAGTGGCGGAACCAGGTCCTAAATGCCCAGCTGCCACACCTGGTCCTATCCAGTTCCCCTGTCCTTGGATTCCACCTCCTGGGAAACAGACAACACCTACGTGCTCAGAGATGACCTGAAGTCACAGCGTGTGTCCCAATACCTCCCTGCCCAGGCATCCTGGACCCTGGCTCAGGGCTGAGCTGCTTCCTGTGAACCCCCATGAGCACAGACTGTGTGTTGGGGGAGGTGGGTGGCTGCAGGGGGACCCTGGCTGCCTGTCTCATTTCCTCCTGTCCTGCTGCATAGGCTCTCTGCAGCTGTCACCTGAGTGTCATTGGTGACTTCCCAGGGCCCTAGCACACCTGGACATGTCACTTAGCAGAGGCCACTTAGATTTCATGGCTGGCTGAGCAGCACCCGCTGGCTCTGAGTCTTGACTTGTGAGCACAGCTTTCCTCTTTTGGGATAAAAAGGTTGTTTCACTTTGAAAAATAGCCCTGAGAAATAACTGCCCGCCTGCAAGGGAAGGGACCGGGCCTGGGAAAGCCGTGACCCGATCAGAGCTGAGGAGGCGCCTCACCTGGGGGTGGGGTGCCCCCGGCACACGTGCTGGTCTGCCGTGGGGAAGCCATGCACGCAGGAGGGCAGCCCTGTGCGTGTGGGAAGGCCCCAGTGTGCTCCCTGCCCCCACACTGGGCCCAGATGAGGGGGCTCGTGGAGGTCGGCGGTGGGCAGCTGCTGTTTGCGGGTCTCTCTTGGCTCACGCACTTGAATTTGATTCTCATAATAACCCCAAATAGGAACATGCTTTGGCCCCTTCCTTACGAAGGAGGAAATTCACTCAGAGATGGCCCAGAGTCATGCAGCCAAGAATGGAGAGCCGGGAATTTGAGCCTGGTGTACCCATCCTCAGCCTTGCTCAGAATATCCGCCCCAGAGCTCGTGTTGATTAGATGCCCCTGAGCGGACTGCACCCCTGCTCAGCCCGTCCCTGTCCAGTGCAAGGTCATGCTGGGATGTGACCCTGCTTCCCTGTGCAGCTCGGGGTCCAGGTTCCTCAGCCTGAGAAGATTTCTGCTTCAGAGTGTCCCATGGACAGGGCGACCCATGAGAGCCCCGTCCGCACCAGGGTCTCCCCACCTGCACCCCAGCTCTTGAGCAGCCCCTCCTGCCCACACTGTCAGCTGTCCTTTCCTGCGGCGTTCCTGCTCCTGCTTGACCTTCCAAGTGGACCTCACCCTGCCGGGGCCTCTGTGGGATGCTCTCAACTCCCTCCTGGGTCAGCCTTGGCTCCTGTGGTTTGTGGCCTGTGGCTGTGGGCAGGTTCTGAGTCCTGCTAGCCGTGAGTGGGGACAGGGACCCCTCTGGCTGCTGTTAGGGTGAAAGAACATCACATGGCGCTTGGTGCTGGCCACAGCTTTTCCTCCAAAATGGAAATCCCCGCTGTGCAGAGGCTGTAGGCCAGGGCCCTAAATCTCTGTGCCCCTCCTCAGCCCTGCCGCATGCTGGATGCAGGTGAGACACGTGCCCTTGGATGTGTATTTGTCAGGGCCATTCCGCAGGTGCCGGCGGGGGCCCCATCGTCGCCCTGGATCGTGGTGGGCTCATGCTCAGCTGCACCCCGTCGGACTCCCAGGTCTGTGGCCCGATTTAAATTGTCCCAACGTGCCATCCCAGGAAGTCATGCCACGGCAGGGACCCACACTCCGGCAGACTCAGATGCCTAGGCAGGTCAGTCTGCACTTTGTGGCCCTTCCCCAAAAGGAGGTCTTTCTCAGTTTTCTGTGTGGCCCCTTGGCTCTGTCCCCAAATCGATCCTGAGGTGCTTGCACAGACCCTGCCAGCGCACAGACCTTTTCTACTTGGGTCCAGCCCCCGCTGACAGGAGCCCTGACCCTGCTCGGGGTGGGGGACTGTGAGGGTCATGCGGAGTCCCGGGCCCCGGCAGTGTGGCTCAGAGAGGGGCGTGGGATCCTCCCCATCCTCCCGACAGTGCGACAAAGGATCCTCTTCCCCTGAATGTCATGTTGATCGTGAGTGCAGGACCTGCCTCAGCAAACAGGGGCCATCGGAGGTCCCGGCTGCAGAGTCGCCCTTGCAGCACCCTAAGGCGCACGTGAGGGCCTGTGGGTCTGGCCGCCCACGCCGCTCCCCCGGTCCTGGGCCGCCTCCGCGGGTGCTGCGGCGCCTGCCCTCCCTCTGCCCTGTAAACCCGGCCTGTGTCTGTGTCGCAGGGGCCTTCATTTGCATTTCATGGCTTGTAACTGCACATTTGCTCACCACCTGGCTGTCAAACAAAACGGTGGCCCATGAGGAGCTCAGGGCCAGGCCCGTCTGCATCCAGTCAGTTTTGTTGAATGAATCAGCCCGTAGCGGTGACGAGCAAGATGCTTAGTGCGTGCTTCCGACCCTGCGTTTCAGACCAGCGTGCAGCTGGGATGCAGCCTGGGCGTCTCCACAGGCCCAGGCGGGCTGCTGCTGCACCTTTGGGAGCAGGACCTGGGGCGTCAGAGCCTGGGAGCCTGGGGGCCTGGGCGCAGCCCCCGAGACCCTGGCTCGCGACCGGCCGGGCCAGGTGTGCTGGGCTCGGGGCTCCGAGAACTTCTACCCACGCCCCGGCCCTGCCGCCTGTTCTGCGTTTTTCTGCCTAAGTGGGATCACTGCGCACACGTGTTGTAAAGGCTTCCAGATCATTAATCCTGAAGCGGCTCTCTGCGGCGTCGTCACATTTCACCCCTGGGAACGTGCTTTGTCTGTTTGAGGAACTTTCACAGCTTCCATTTCCCACTATTGTTTTGATGAACATTTCCTGTCACCGTCTGTCTGTTTCTGATGACCTGCCACTACTGCTCTCACCTGACAGGCGGGGCTGGGACTCAGCAGGTGGGGGCGGGGCGGGGCTGCCCTTCCTGCAGCCAGGGGCTCAGAGCTGCCCTGACACCAGTGTCACGTGCGTGCCTGGTTCAGGCCTGTGTTGTAGGACAGACAGATAGCAGGGGCCATTCGTGTGCGAAGGGCATTGTGGCTCCCGGGTGCCGGCAGGAGCCTCTTGTGTCCCAGAGGAGCACAACCTCTGGCACTGGGGGCCGGGGGCTCCCGGGGGCCTTGGCCAGGCCCCAGGCAGGGGAACAGGAAGGTCTGGAGTCCAGGGCCCTTGGTTCCTGGAGATCAGGGCAGTGATTGTATTGGGCGGAGCAGTCACAGCCCTCAGCTCTCTGTGCTGTGCGTGGGAAGCCCCACAGCCCCGCCCTGACATGGGTAACGGGAGTCCAGGGTGGCCCGGGCTTGTCCCAGCGGCCAGAGCAGGACATGCAGAAGGAACGCAGGCCCTCTGCGGGGACGGCCTGAGCCCCACATCGTGCCCAGCGACCGTGAGATGGACATGGCCGGTCTCCTGCAGTTCTCTCCTTCCCCCGCTTCCCACGGCTGTGTGATTTAGGGGCTCACTGCCTTTACTTCTACTGTCTCTCTTCCCCGCCAGGAGGTAGTTCCACAGGGACAGGCATGTTTCCGCGTTGCTCAGGTGCTCCCCAGTGTGTAGGACCGTTAGTCCCTGGGCCTGGAGCCGTCGGACAGAAGCTGAGGGTAACGGAAAGCAGGGCCCACACGTCACGCTCACGGTCCCAGAGCCGTGTTTTGAGTGCCTGCTGTTGCCGAGGCCTGTGGGACATGAAATAAGGTCACTTTTTTGTTTTTACAACTGAAAAGACCAAAGCAGGAGTGCCTGTTCGATTGTTCGATAAGTTCCTGTTGGCAGTTGGGAGAAGGGAGTTCACGTAAAGAGGCGCATGTCACTTAAAATGATACTTTTATAAGAGTGTCCTAGTGGTTTGAGAGTGCTGGGGGTCACTTGTGAAGGGAGCAGCAAAGGAGGATGGTCGTCCTGCCTTTTCTCAAGGAAACAGCCACTGGTTATAGTTGAGACTTCATGTCTTTCAAACTGGCATTTCCTGTTGAGCTTTGACGTTTGAAATAAAGTCACAGCCAGTGCCCCTCTGGCTTCCTGCAGAGAGTGTGTTTTACACATTTGGAGACCCCCAGGTCTCTCGTTTACTTGTCCATCTGCAGATGTTTCAACATGCCTTCTTGGTGGTGCCCCCGAAAACATCTCCCCTCTTGCGGACACGTGGCACCTGCTCCAGGCTCATGGCCGCGGCAGGAACGCTGGGCGAGGCAGGTGCAGGCAGGTCACATCTGGCCTCCTGTCTGGTGACTGTCAGTCCATGCTAACTTAATTGAAACACTTGAGCTTTATTTAAAATGGGCAACAGCAGTTCACCCCGTGAGTTGGCGAGGAGTTGAGTGCCTGCTGTATGCGGAGCATGCTGGGCTACAATAGCCAGACCTGCCCTCATGGCCTGTCCATGCAGTGATTCAACTTCTGTGGCTGCTTGGGGTTTGGGAGGTGTCTTAGGGTGACCCACTTCCTAAGCAGATTTTAACTGGTAAACACTCTTCCTTACTGCCTGGTTCTGCGGTCTTGCCTGGTGAGTCTTTCAACACCGTCATGCCCCTTGGGCACTGTACAAACCAGGAGCCGTTTGACTTAGCCATTCTGAAGCTCAGAGCATCTGGAGTCCGAGCTCCGCCCCCACAGGGCCGGCCAGTGTAGGGGTCGCAAGGGCACTTCCAAGTGGGAAGCTTGCCAATGTCATGGTGGGCACGCAGACAGCTGGCAAGCCTTTCCTGCTCCAAGTTAAATTTGTTTCTACCCACAATGGAGTTGTTTAAACCTATGGGTAAGTATGGAGACACCTCCTTGGGTATCAAGAAAAAGAAAAGTTTGCACTTCTAATATCTGGAAAACAATAATCGTGTAATGGATTATCCTTGGGGTCACATGACATTGAATCTTGAAAATAGATTTATATTGCCAGAGCCCTGTGACTCCAAAAATATCATTCATATGAAGTTTGAGTTCCTGAATTGGATAAGAGACTGCGGGCCCTTTGCCATTTGTGGTCGGGGTGGAGAGGGACATGTGAGAGAAGGCAAGTTCTGTCCTGCTCAGGGTGCCTGTCCGAGATCCTCCTTCCCAGTTCAGCTCCGTGGACCAATTCGAACTGGAAAAGCCTGCCCTGCCAGCTTGGACCAAGTGTCACTTCCTGCTTCTCTGTAGCAGGGCGGGCAGTCACCAGCAGTCACCTGGGGCCTTTCCCAAGTTCTTAGATCTTCATCCTCTAAACTGGTGACAGCATCGGTTGGACTCTTATGCCTTGAGGTCCCTGTCTGTCCGGAGCCAAAGCAGACCCTGGGTTTTCCATGGTTTTTTTGTTTTTTGTTTTAAATTGTTAGCGTTTTTAAATTTTATTTATTTGTTTATTTACTTATTTATTTTTAGAGAGAGGGGAAAGGAGAAAGAGAGGGAGAGAAACATCACTGTGCGGTTGCCTCTCACTCACGCCCCCAACTGGGGACCTGACATGCAATCTAGTCATGTGCCCTGACTGGGAATCGAACCAGCGACACTTGGCTCGCAGGCTGACGCTCAATCCACTGAGCCACAGCAGCCAGGGTGTTGCCATGTTTTTTGAATGTGGCTTTCAATCACCCTTCAATTGGCTATTTAAAAAAAAATTTTTTTTTTAAATAGTTCTTTAAGCTATAAGTCACAGGAACTAAAAACCACAGCTCAAAAGTGTAAATTCAGTAGTTTTTAGTACATTCACAGAGCTGTGCGATCATGACCACTATCTAATTTCAGAACATCTTCTTCACCGGATACCACTGGCAGTCTTTCTCAGTTCCTTCAGATCCCCAGCCCCTGGATCCACCTGTTCTGCGTGTTCCGTGTGAATGGAATCGTGAAATATGTGCTCTTTTGTGTCTGGCGTCTTTCACTCCACGCCGTGTTTTCGAGGTTCGTTTCTGTGGTGTCATGTGTCAGTACTCATTCCTTTTGGGGCCGAATAGCACGCAGTTCTAAGGACGGACCACATTTTTGTATCCATCGTCCGTGAGGGGCATCTGGGCTGTCCCCACCCTTGGCTGCTGTAAGTGACGCTGCCGTGAACACTTACGTACAGTTTCTGTGTGGACGTCTGTGTTGTCACTCTTGGGGGTATACCTGCCTATGAGTGGAGTTTCTGGGCCCTGTGTTAGCTCTGTGGTCAACATTGTTCAGAGCTTCCAAACTGGTTTCCAAAGCGATTCCAACCACTTCGCGTCCCTACCAGCAGGTGATGAGAGTTCAGTGTCCTCTACTTCCTTCCCAGTGCGCCGCCCTCTGTCTCTGTGGTTAGAGTCATCCCAGTGGGTAAAATTGCAACTCGTTGTAGGTTGGCTTGCACGTGTCTAATGAGCAACGATGCTGAGGTCCTTTTGTGTGTGTATGAGCCATTTGTACATCCTCCTTGGAAAAATATCTATTCAAGTTTTTTGCCCATTTTTAATGGGGTTACCATTTTATTATCGGATTTTAAGGGTTCTTCATATATCTTTGATGTAAGTCCCTTATTATACATATGATTTGCAACATTTTCTCCCTTCCTTTGATTTTCTTTTCACTTTCTTGATGGTGCCCCTTGAAGCACAAGTCTTCTGTTTTGATGCTGGCCAGCTTATCTGTTCTTTTCATTTGTTGCTTATGCTCTTAGCACCGTATCAGAGAACACTGCCTAACCCAAGTCATGAAAACTTAATTCTAGGTCTCCTCAAGGTTTTGTAAACTTATTACATTTAGGTCCATATCCAATCTGAGTTCATTCTTGCTTATGACACGGGGTAGGAATCCAGCCTCATGTTCTGCATTTGAGTATCGAGTCAGCACCATCTGTTGAAAAGACTGTTCTTTTCCGCCCCTGAATTTTCCTGGCATTCTTAGTGAAAGCCAATTGATCAGAAATGCAAGGCTGTTCTTTTCTGGACTCCGAATTCTATTCTATTGGTTGTACGTCTATTTTTATGCCAGCACTACACTGTAAGATTTGAAATTGAAAAGTGTGAGCCCTCCAGCTCTGTTTTTTTTCAAGAATCTTTTGGTCTTTTGGAGTCTCTTGCATTTCTGTGTAAATTTTAGGAACGGGTTGCCAATTTCTGCAAAAAAGGCAGCTAGAGTTTTAATATGGGTTGAAATGATTCTTTAATCAACCTGGGGGTATTGCTATCTTAAAATATTGTCTTCTAATCCATGAACATCAAATGTCCCCCTCCTCCATTTTTAATGTCTTAAATAACTTTATCTGTTCCCTGAAGACATCTGCTGTTAACCTTGAGGAGAACACCTGGCAAAATGGGAACTCATTAGGTAGCTGTAGTTCGTGTATTAGAGATGAAGCGCAAGATGGCTAATATTTCAGATAGTCCAACTTCATGAACGAAAGGCTGTTTCCTCCTGCTTTGTCCTGTCTAGATGCCCACCTGTGTGCTCGTACTATTTAAGTTGCCTTTAATTTTTTCAACAATGTTGTGTGCACTGCAGTTTTCAGCGTACCGGTCTTTTCACTTCTGTAGTCACACAGCCGTCCCTCTCTGTATTGCGGCTCACTTATCATGGCCTCGCTGTATCACGGGATTTTTGTAAATATTATATGTAATTATTTATCGCGGATTTTTCGCTATATCGTGGGATTTTGCGGTACCGTATCGAGGTCGGCAGCCGTCCGTCTCGAGAGACGATGGTGTAGCTTCTTAAGAGTCTATCTGCACCGCCGAGAATGGCTGTGCAGTCCGACTCGGGAGTGACACGGTATCTGTCTCCTCCCGTGTTGAATCGACATCTTGCGATGACGCTGGAGTGTCCTCTCCAGTGAAGCTGAAGCTACAGAGCCTGGGCAGGGTGATATGGAGGGTCTGCTGTTGCCCATGCAGCAGACCCCCCCTCTCTTCGCAGCTGAAGGGTCCAAGGGAAAGACGGAGTCAATACAGCTTGGCTTCAGGTGCGCCGCAGGAGTTGCCGGTGTTGACTACAATGTCAAACCGCCTTAGGGACTCCGGCTCCGGATTTTCTGTTGGGGTTTACTCCCTTAGCCTTTCCCCTGAAGAGGTATGCCGCAAGGCAGCGGAGGTTTTTTGGAGTCAGAGTTTTCCTTCTCTGATGTGCCCTGACTGGAAACCTTCAGCCTCTGCTTCTTGGCTGCGCAGAATCCCACGGTCGGCTGGACACGAGGGAGGGCGGGCTTCTCAGGACTGTCCTGACCCGCAACAGCCCCGCGCCTGCGTGTGGCTTCCCAGAGCTCTAAGAGCAGACTTTCCCCAAGCTGCACGAACATTTCATTCCCCCGCATTTTTTCCTCCTTTTTTCATTATAGTAAAATACACATAACAGAACTGACCATCTAAGCATTTGCGGCGCACAGCTCGGTGCTCTCACAGACGCCTGCGCTGCTGTGCCGCTGCCACCGCCCACTCCACACTGTTCTTGTCCTGTGCTGTGAATCTGCAACTGCACCCGTGAAACGCCCACTCCCGCTGCCCCTGCTGCAGCCCCTGGCACCCGTTCCACCTCCGTCTCTGTGACTGTGAGTTGCTCATTCAGAACTGTGTACGTAGCATCAGCCAGAATCTCCCTTCTTTTAAGGCGGAAGAACGTTCCAGTGCACGGATGGTCAGCTGAGTGGCTTCTACATTTTGGCGATTGAGAGTAAGGCTGCTGTGACCGTGGCTGAACAAACGTCTCCGAGACCCTGCTTCCAGTTTTCCTGGGTATATACTCAGAAGTAGAATTGCTGGGTCAAAGGATAACTCTATTTTGAATCCTTTGAGGAGCCTCCATGTTGTGTTCCACAGTGGCTGCACCATTTACATTCCCCTCAGCGGTGCAGAGGGGTTCCGATTTCTTCGTGTCTTTGTCAACACTTGCTTTTTGGTGTCAGAGAGTGTGTGTGTTTTTATAGCAGTTGTCCTCACAGGTGTGACTCCCCAACGTTTCTCTGTATTGTTTGTCCGGGTCTTGTTTGCTGCAGCGGCACCTTGCCTAGGGTGCTCCCACCGTGGTTCCTTTACCCTTCAAGTTTTCAAACCTCACAACCCCCCTGAAAGAACCGTGAGAATTATGTCTATACAGGTGATAATGTATTTGGAGGTTGGCATCTGAATTTTCTCATAGTAAATATAGTTGCAAAGTACATAATTTCCACTATGTTGTAAAAATTTCATTTGCAAATATAACTTTTATCATATGATCTTTAATCATTAAACAATTGCTGCTGATTGTTCTTAACAAATGCCCCAAGGAAAGGGGTTTGCCTCTGAGTGAGCTCCCATGCAGGTCGGTAAGGACCAACCCTGTGCGGTGGGCTTCCCCAGGGGCGTTTAACCATGACAGTCCTGTGGGTGAAGGGTTTTGGGTGGGGTGCACACCGGTCCTGCCCTGAAAGGCTACTCGGCCGCTGGGTTCCAAAGCTGAGGAGAGGGAGCTGGGAAGTTAAAACACCATGCAGCTTGCTGCTCTGAGGTTCAGACTGAACGCCCCTGGGTTGTTACAAGCCTTTGGTTAATTCCCACAAATCTCAAAAAGTTGATTTGGACCATTTTTGCCAGTATGCTTATTGCTTTTAGGAGGAGTGGAGCCCTGCAGATTATGACTCCATGGCTCCAGAGGTGCTCAGAGTTGATGTCTTAGAACAGCAGCTGCTCTGTGCTGCCGAGGGCTTAGCTGTCTTGGGTTTCTACCGCGTTTGGTCTCCTAGCTTCTTGACCAAGGAGAACTTTCCTGTTGTTTGACAAAGAACTTACTCAATAGTACATTACTTTTGTAACAGCGGGTATTATTTACTCCAAAAGCTCTTGTCGAAGCCTCCCCTTAACGGTGACAAGAAATTAGATAAATAGATAGCTAGATATCTTCTAATTATACATAATGACCATGTTGTTATTAGTTGTTTCACATTTTTAAAGGGAATATAAATGAGTTACATGTAGAAGCTGATTGATTCACTTTTCCTCATTGGCCTCCGTACTTTGTATTTGAGATAATGTTTTTTAAATTTTAAGAAATAACCCCCATTTTTATTATTCTGTTGTAGAATAATAGTTGGGTTCAGCTATGAAATATAATAATTATCAAAATAATAATAGAATGACAGTTTATCTGCAAGTTCTGGGAAATAAGGAATTGTACTTCTGTGAATTTCCTGATAACAAATGATGTTACTTTTGAAAGAGTGTTTGATTCTTTACCAGGTTTCAAAATAGTGAGTTGCTTCCCTGGTCTCATCCAAAAAGTGAAAAATAAATATTTGATTATTATAAACAAATATATTTATACATACTGTATATGTTCCAGCCCATGAGAATTATGATCCTTGCTGATGATCAAACGCACAACTAATCCCATCTTTGGCTGTCAGGAGATTAGTCAAGCTCGTTCCTCAGTCCTGGTTTGGCCCTAATAATCTTTCAGGTGACTAGTGTGTCCGCACCACTGGGCCCCACAGGACAGCTACTACCTAAGGCCATAAGAATGTCAGCTGATTTCTCAACAGATACTTTGCAATCTAGAAGGGATTGGCATGAAGTAATTCAAATTGATGATAAGCAAGGACTTACAACCAAGATCACTGCACCCCGGGAAGTTAGCATTTAGAATCAAAGGACAGATGAAGGGCTTCCCAGACAAGGAAAAGCTGAAGGAGTTTACTCCCACCAAATCAGTATTACAAGAAATGTTAAAGGGACTTTTTAAGAAGAAGAAGAAGAAAAGATAAAAAATGTGAATAATAAAGTGACAATAACTGCATACCTATCAACAATTTCTTTAAATGTAAACGGATTAAATGCTCTAATCAAAAGACACAGGGTGGCTGAGTGGGTAAGAAACAAGACCCTCACACACGTTGCCTGCGAGAGACCCACTTCAGATCGAGAGACACAGGGATGGAAAGTAAAGGAACGAAAAAGATATTTCATGCAAGTGTAAACAAACAAAAAAGGTTGGGCTAACAATACTTATATCAGACAAAACAGACTTTAAGACAAAGTCTATAACAAGACAAAGAACATTTAATGTACGATAACCAAGATATGGACACACCCTGAGTGTCCATCGATAGATGAATGATAAAGAAGCTGGGGTACGCAGATACAATGGACTGTCACTCAGCCATAAAAAATTATGAGATCTGTCCTTCGTGACAACATGGACGGACCAGGGAGCAGACTGGCGGTCGCCAGGTAGGAGGGCGTTTGGGGAGCTGGGTGAAAAAGTGAAGGGACTGAGAAGCACAGATCGGCAGCTGTGCAGCAGTCACAGGATGTCAAGGCGAAGTGCAGCCTGGGAAACAGCGATATTGTAACACCCGTGGCTGGGGCTGGGGGGCCCTGGAACTACCGGGGGACCACTCTGTGAAGTGCATGATGGTCTAATCACTGGGCTGTGCCCTGAAACCACTGTAAGATCGTATGTTATTTGATACTGAAAAATAAAAAATAAAAGAATGCTTAAAATTTATGTTATGTGTATTTTGCCACAATTACAAAATTGGAAAAAAGTGCTTTTATCATGTTGCATTTCACATCTCTTTTTTCAAACTTTGTAGTTCATCTGACAGAACCAGCCTTGCGATCAAACACAAATCAGACCTGCTTCCCTCATGGAAAAATTTGAATTTGTGTTAATTTTAAATCATTATTGTACACCTGAAACTAATATGACCAATGCAAGTTTATATGACAACCATACTTAAATTTAAAATGGGGCGCCCGCCCTCCCCGGCCCGTCCAGGCCCTGCTGGTCTCTGAGCCTTCCTTCCCGACCCAACCACTGAAGGAGGCTTTTTTCAAACCGGCGCTATGAGCTGTCCCACTGCTGTGTGCCTTGAAGTTCTTTATTCCCCGGGCAGTGAAGGACAGTGAGGAGTCAGTTTTCCTTTGCTTTTTAGAGGGGAAATGGCTCAGGAGGCTGGTTCTCCCATCAGTGGAAGTTGACGTCTGGATCGCAGTTCCCTTAAAACCCGGGGTTTTGTGTGTGGGGTCCCCAGGCCAGCAGCACCAGCTGCTCCTGGGAACTTGTTAGAAATGCAAGTTATTGAGCTGCCGGTCGCAGAGCCTGGGGCTGGCCGGGTGCCTGGTGCCAGCCCTGATTTGAGGCCGCGCCGGCCTGGATGGTCTGAGTGGGTTTGCCTTGACATAAAGACCAGAGGATACAGCAAGTAGTTTTGTGTAAACACCAGGCATCTCTCTTTTGTGTATTTTGGAACCACTCTAATTAGTTCGCAGTTATGTGGAAGAGCGCAGAATCTGTCGTGCCTGTTGCCAAGTGAGGAAAACAGCCAGAACCTCAGTCCAAACAAACAGAGGCGGTGTCTCTGGACCCCTGGACGGGTCACCCGGTGGGAGGTGACCTGGGATCCTCTCCTGGACGTGGCCCAGAGCCCCACAGGCAACGCTGTGGCGTCTGAGTCAGGGCTGGCGCAGCAGGAAAGAGGGGGCCTGGGCGGTTCCCAAAGCAGGAAGCGTGAGGAGCATCTTTTTTGAAGAGAGCCCTGCTCTCTCTCTGGCCAGTTCCAGAACCTGCGCTCTGTCTCCCGTGATCCGTGACGCATCCCTCTCACCAGGTTCCTCCTTTCTTTCCTTTCCTTCCACTTCTGACGCCTTCAAAGTGCCGCCGTTTGTTCTTTCTAACATGCAAATTATACCAAGTCATTTCCTTGCTTAAAATTAAAATTGTTCCAGGACTTCTGTGCCCCGAGGAAAAAGTCCAGAAGCTCCAACCGCACTAGCCCCCCCACCCCTGCCTTGGAGCCCCTGGGCTGCCTCGGCCTGTGTGGACCGGAGGGGAGGGATGGACTCTGCGCTTCATCCGCTGGCTCACAGTTCGCGTCCACGTCGCCCTTCCCCTGCGGCCTGAGCAAGGGCGGCCATGCTGCTCCCTGGTGCGTGCCGCAGGCCTGCGGAGGCTTGGTGAGCGCCGCTGCTGGCGGCCCTGCCCTTTCCCTGACGTTCATTCATGCCCGTGCCTTGCATTGCAGTTTGGGGCTGAGTTCCGGAGGTTCTCCCTCGACCGCCAGAAGCCCGGGAAGTTCGAGGACTTCTACCAGCTGGTCGTGCACACCCACCACATCGACAACACCGAGGTGACTATCGGCTACGCAGACGTGCACGGGGACCTGCTCCCCATCAACAACGATGACAACTTCTGCAAGGCGGTGTCCAGCGCGAACCCCCTGCTCAGGGTCTTCATCCAGAAACGAGGTACGGAGGCCCCGCGGCTGCCCTGGCCGGGCTCCCGTTTCAGAGAGAAGCGCGCCCTCGGTTTTGTCCGGCAGCACAGAGCTGCGGGGCCTGCCTTCTGGCCAGTGGTAGGGGACGAAAGGAGTTAACGTCTGCTTGGTCAACGTTATTACTGTGTTAGAAAGGCTTACAAACATTTAAACTGCATTTTCCACTTTAAATAGTGTTGACTTCTGATTTCTAAATACCGAGGAGAAAATAATATTGACACTTTCAGTATTTTAACTGGAAGCAAGTTAATTCAATAATGAAACCTTAGTCAGAATCTAGGAATGAAACTTAAGGCTGCCAGTATGTTTTCCCCTGTTTCTGAGATTGGAAAAAGATGTCCGCTCTCAATTGGGCCTTAGGGTCACTGTAGCTCTGAAGGCCCAGCTTTGCTGTAACAACGTCACTGTCTTATGTGACAATAAGGGACTGACGTGGGTCAGTGAAGAAAGGCAGGACCTCGTGCTGCTCAATCCTCAGAGCCGCATCTTAAATTTGTCTTCTCTTTTGCTAAGCTTGGGAGAATCTTAGCATTTCAGAGCAGTATGCTGTTCATCCTTGAACAACGTGGCGTTGGGGTGCCGAACCCCACACACTCGAATATCTATGTAGTTGTCCCTGGGCACCCCTGGGGCTCGGTTCCAGGACCCCCGTGGGGGCTGGGATCTGGGGATGCTCAGGTCTGGAATGGCCTGGGTCAGTGCCCACGGTTGGCCCCCCACACCTGTGGACCCTGTTGCGGATCAGAAACGGCAGGTGTTTATTGGAGGAAGGCCGTGTGGAAGTGGACCCGAAGAGGTCGTACATGTTACTCAAGGGTCAGGGGTCAGCTGTACTGATGGAAAGAAGTCCCCGATACGGCACCTGACATTCTGAAAATGGCATTTGATGGTTGACTTGGTCATGACCCTCTTTCCCCAAGGGCGCTAAGCGCCCACCAGAACAGAGTAGCCGTGGGGACACGCGCAGTTCACATGTGTGCCACTGTGACTTAGAGCTTCGCAGGAGAGGAAGGGTCCCTGTCTCCGGGTGGTGGGCGGCGTCCCCAGGGCAGAGCCTGAGCTCCGGCTGAAAGCAGCAGCCACGGTGTCCTGGGCGGAGGCCCTGGGGTCACAGGCCCGGTGCGAGCAGGTGTCGCTCTCTGTCACAGATGGTCCTGAGGTGAGTGGGCAGCACATGCAGAGCTCAGAGCGACCTGGCCGGTGGCCAGCACTCGTGGCTGTGAGCTGTCACATCCTCCTGTTTGTGGTGACAGAAGGAGCAGCAGGAGGCCGCTGACCTCACTGTGGACAGCTCTTTGGCTTGAGATCACAAAGCTCTGCGTCTGTGTTCTTGCTGAGCCAGGTGTCCCGCTGATGGCCCCGAGAAGTCAACACAGCTGTCCTTTCCTCAGGATGGCCGGGGAGAGTGGCTGTGGCGTCAGGAGCCTCCTCTGCCTCTGCTGGAGCTGCACTGCAGCCCCCATCACATGTCACGTGGGCAGGTGTCCACACGTCCCCCTGTGGAGGGCGCTCGCCCAGGCTGCTTCCTCTGCCGTGGCTGCTCGCTGCCCTCGGGGCTGGCTTGTCCCGCAGCTGTGCCCGCACCGTCACCGCTGCCGTGCATCAGTGTGGGAGGTGTGCGGGGGGTGCGTGGCACTGTGGGGACTGCCGACCACAAGGGCTTTGTCTTCAGTGGGACGGCAACGCCTCTCTGTGCTGCTGCGTGCAAAGCTGGGCTTGGAGCAGGACAGAAGGCACCCTCTGCCCTTTGCAAGGCCAGGCCTCGTGACACTTGGCAGCCTTGCTGTTGGTCCCCTGATGCTGAGTGACACAGGAAGCTCCAGTCTGTGCTTGCAGGTGGGGATGCGTTCACTTCCCCGGCTCTGCCGCTCCCATGGGGCCGAGCTCTGCATCCTGTCCTCTTGATTTACCTCCCTCCTTCCTGTGGCATCAGAGGAACAGCCCAGAGTTTTCCTAGCTGCCTGTGGTTCCAGCCCCTCCTCGTCTCGCGTGAGCTGGACACCTACAGGCCCTGCCTGTCTCTGTCAGGTGATAACAAGGTGCTGGGGACATCTGAGTGCAGACCGTTCCTCCAGCACCTGGTTCCTGGCTGTGACCAGCAAGACCCTCCTGTCCTCATCTGAGGCTTGAATGGGAGGACTCACAGGCTCAGGGTCAGGAGGACCTGCTACGTTGTTGCCAGTAGAAATCATACACGTGGCCATATCTGCTCCTTGTAGCCAGATATCTGATTGTCAGTTGCAGTAAATCATTGTTTTAAAACAATGGTGCAGATTGTTATTTAATGCGTTAGTGAGGAAGGACATCAGCCAGCCCTCCCTCTCTGGGCTCATCATCCACAGGTTCAGCCAACCACAGATCAGAAACACTCGGGAAACAATGTTTTGTTTGCGATGACATGGCTGCGCAGCGGGCCCAGAACGGCTGCATCCGCACTAAACACCAACAGACCTTTTTCCTCGTTGCTTCCTAGACAATGTAGCGTAACAACTGTTTACACGGCATCGGCACTGTCTCGGGACTTATGAGTAATCTAGAGCTGACCTAAGGTATATGGGAGGTCGTGTGCAGGTTAGGTGCACACGCTCAGCTGTTTTATATGAGGGACTCGCGCCTCCGCAGACGTCAGTGTCTGGGGGGGTGGGTCCTGGCACCTGTTCCCCACAGACCCTGCAGGACGGCGGCTCGGTGTCGTCTCACTCGTCTCTGCAGTGTTCTGGTCATTGTCCTCAGTGATTGTTTGCTCCGTGATCCCTTGAAGAACGTTATCCCAAGACGGCCTTTTTCCAGCGTCTCCAGGCTGCTGAGGGTCTTGGGCACTGGGGCTGAGACCCTGTTGCAGCAATCAGCCAGGAGCTCAGACGACAGGCCAGGACCCACTTGGAGGTCCCCCTCCAGCAGCCTGGTCAGGGCCTGCCCTGAGGACGCCAGAGGGTGTTGCTGTCTGGTGCACAGGGCCAGGCTCCTGCTGCACTGACTGGATGTCCCCACCCTTGTCCGGGCCAGGCTGCTGTCGAAAGCTTTGGCTTTTCCTTGGTTAAATGATAGAGGTTACCTTTTGCTTCCCTGCTTTGCCCACTTTAGTAAGAGGAGAAAGTGCTCATAGTGGCAGAATCGAGGGTCCGATTTGCATATTTGGGTCAGAAGCCTAGCTGGTGTTGAGGAAGCTGTCTGTGCCCGGAGGCCGATCCTCTCCCAGGAAGCCGGCCCAGGCCAGAGGGAACGCAGGACGAGACCACAGACACTTGGAGGATCTCTTTCTAATTTTAGCAGAATAAACAGGAAGTGTGAACACCCATCAAGTAATTACTTCAACTACCCGTGTCCCCTTACTCTTGTTACTTAAAAGATGGGCCTATTTACTTCTCGGTCCAGCCCAGGAGAAGAGGTGGGACCCTCACTGAGTTTCAGCTGCGGTCTGTCCCTGGGGTCCCTGCCGCCCAGGGTGTCAGTAGCGGATGCAGTCTTCCTTCTACCGCAAGAATCCCAGCACCAGTCGAGGGCGTGGACTGTTTACTGTTAAACTAGCCTCAGTACAGCACGTCTGCGTGAGTTAGTGAACTGTTCTGCGGCGTTTGTTGGGTTCCTAGAACGAGGAAGACACAGTTGTCAATTTTTAAAATTAGAAGTTGCATGATTGGCAGCTGGGTGAGGGGCGGTGCTTGCTTGTGATGTCACTTAAGCGAGTTGTCAGAAAATGTAATTGGGGGTGTTCTTCAAAGTAAAACGCATAGAATTATGGAGAGTTTGGTGTAGGCACTGACAGAATCTTAAGGTACCAGGCATATAAATCTCGATCGTGATGGCTGTTCTTGGATTCTTCATGCAAAGTACGGGAGGCATGCTTGGCTTTCAGTCGGGCTCACTGTGCGGCAGGAAGCCCTCCGTGCGTCTCATTGTGAAGCTGCTGCCACTGCATTCCTGGGTCCCTGCCCTGCTCTGGGCTTTCCTCCGACGCTGCCCGGGCTGTGGAGGCGTTTGAGGGAAAAGGCACAGGTTTGCAGAATTGAGCTCGTCTGTGTCCCCAGGTCCTGAGGTTTAACTCCTTGTGCTTCAGAGGTTTTCCTGAGACATGTTTGCTTCTCGTCACTGCTTTCTGGAAGTTTTCATTTTTGGAGAATTTCTTTCTTTTTATTTTTAATTGAAAAATAGGGCAAAACCTCTCCCACTGCCTCCCGTGGGAACATGCAGAAAACAAATGCCTGACCCGCCCCCTGTCCCCCGAGGAGTGGGAGTGATGGGAGAGAATGTGCTGAGGCAGCTCATGAGAAGGAAAACAAAGCCCAGCCACCCACCCGCCAGGGAAGCCGGGGCCCGTCCCTGCGGCCGGCCACCCTGAGTCTCTGTGAGCACCCAGCTGCCTTGTGTCCCAGGTCTGCGTCTTCCCCTCTGGCCGGTTCTATGTTCTGGGAGCCCCAGCAGCACGTCTTGTGTCTAAATAGGCATAGTTTACACAATGGAATTGGAATATAATCTTTTCTTATGTATTTTCCATTTATATGTTCTTTTACATATTCAAGTCTGTAATTTGGATCCATGCATTTGAAAAAGATCATAACCATATCCTATGTCATTAAATTCTTTGTAAAACATTTTGTTTTTAAAAGTCTTTTATGTTTTTAGCATATTTGTAAAAGAAAATTAAACAACATGGAAACAAACCCCTGCCCTGAGGTGGTCACTATGTCCATTTTGGTGGGGGCTCCAGCTTAACATTCAGACAGGGACATGACACATGTACCATAGCGGTTAATCTAACCTAGCATTATATTTTTTACTGTTTGTACATGTATGTAGATATACACATTCCTTTTATTGGACTTGTCAGTCATATGAATGTAACAAAATGTAACCAATTTTTATTACTTTATATTCCCACTGTTCCAATTCCTCGTCATCATAAACCGTGTCGTGCATGCTTAGGTACTGTCCGCTTAGATTAGCAGACATGTTCCTGCCGGACTGAGGGGCATGTGTGTTTTGAACCGCAGGGCATGAGGAGAGTGGCCTTTGAGTTGGAGGCCGGCGCGCGGAAACAGATGCGCTTTGAACTTGCTGTATTGACTGCCGTGGCGAAGGCCCATGAGGGTCTGGGCCCAGGCGTGGGGCGGGGTCTGCCCAGCTTGGGCCTCCATGGATCCCAAGAGTCTGGAACCCCCGCTGCTGACTGTCCTGCCCCCAACACCTGGTGTTTCAGGTCCTGCGTTCAGGGGCCCCCTCTCTGCCTGGCCTCACCGGGTAGCAGCTGTTGTCCCCGAGGGGGCTGTGCTGGGGACCGGTGGCTTTCCCAGAGGCCACCCCATTGTTTCTTGTCTGCTACATTGGAGTGGCTCTCTGTGACAAGCTCACATTTATTCAAGCTGGTTTGCAGTGAGAACGAGCTCAAAGATTTATGTGTCTGATAGGAAGCAGGGCCAAGTGGGCTCTGGGCTTTCTTTCCATGGTTAAGCCCGCACCCCTGAGCTGAGTGGTGGCTTCCAGGCTGCCTGTGTCAGCAGGATTTCTGTGTGAAACAAAGAGCAGCAGGCTCCTCAGATCAGAGGCAGACGCTGCATCTGTCTGCAGGGGGTTAGGGCTGGGGCCGGTGCTGCTCCCTGGGGGGGTGGGGGCTTCCTCAACCCTGGGACAGTCGGCAGCCCACACCTCACTGTCCTGTATGCCTGACCGCGGGGTGGTTCTCTGCCCCCAACCCCCACCCCCTGGACCTGCAGGCTGCAAACTGGCGTTCCTTCCCGGGCTCTCAAAACCTCGCACCCTCCTCAAGCACCGTCGCTGCTGTCAGGTTTTACAGGGGCTGTGGGTGCGCAGCGGAGTCTGGAGGTGGGCAGGCCCTTCCGGGTCTGCAGACTGTGCTGCGTCTGAGCGGGACCAGGGGGAGGGTTAGGCAGAGGGTAGACTGTTCAGTGTCTCCTGCAGCAGGTGTGCAGGTCGGGAGGGTCCTGTCGTGTCCGGGAGCATGGAGTTAGACCCTGGTTTTCCTAAATGTCGCTGAGACTGGAAGAACAAGAAGTGCACCCCCCTTAGGGGAATGAGGGGTAAATTTGTGCTCTGTGGCCCTGGGCGGGGGTGGGGGGATGGCCACAGGAGTCAGCAGAGAGGTTTTGGCCTCTGGCACCTTCCAAAGTGGGTTCTTGCTTTGTGCCCTTCAGCCTGGATGGCGGAGCCCAGGCCAGTCAGCTCCAGCTGCACTGTGACAACATCTGGAGCCCTCGCTGCACCGTCACCACCGTTGTGCTCCCTGCTTAGAGACAGTGGACGTCCGTGGTAATTCGTGGGAGGTGTTCATTGTATAAAGGATTTTACCTGCACCGGTTTGGGCTCTAGAGATATGAAAATTTCCACCCCGACCACTTTCCCAGCAATGGAAACGAGATTTGGATTTCCTCCTGCACAGTGGTTTGTCTTCCTGTTTTCTCCCTCTATCTCCATACTTTCCACCCTGTCCTGTGGGAAAGTGACTCAGGGCGGAGGCTCCGCCTGCACCCCAGGTTCCCGTAAACACCAAAGCGCTTCGTAGCCTTCAGCACGTGCAGAGAATTGGGGTGAGGCTGACAGTTGAATTTGCAGCTATTCACTCCTAAGCTGCCTTTTGTGGGGGGTGTGGGTGCAGGCCGCACCCCCACGGGCCCGCCCAGCCTCCACAGAACCACGGATCGCAGACGGCGGGCTAGTCTTTTATTGTGGCGAAGCACCCGTGACGCAAAAGTTACCACTTTAACCATTTTTAATTGTGTGATTCAGACTATTAAGTGCATTCGCGTTGTTGTGGGACACCAGCCACCTCCTGAACCTTGTCGCTTTCCTGCCTGGGACTGTAGCCTTCACGCAGCGTCTGTTTTGCTGAGTTCAAGTCAAGCTCCAAGCAGTAGCTCTGCACCTGTAGGTTAACTTCCTGGAAGGTGTGCACGGGCACTTGTACAGGTGATATCTGTGTGTAGTCTTGTTAGAAGTTTCAAATCAAAGCAAATCACAGGAGATCACTGTCACTTGGGTAGAGGCATCGTGTCCCCGTAGACGCCAGGCTTCCCCCGCCCCGCACCCCAGGAGCTCACACCTGTTCCCAAGCAGGAGCCTGTGTCAGGACTTTCTAGGACAGGGGGTCAGTCTCCAGTTAGATGACCAGGAAGAAGCCCCTCCCAGCTCATCTGGGCCAGCGGGGCACCAGCAGGGACGTGGAGGGGTTGGCGGGCGTCCTCACCTGTCCTCACCTGCCAGGGACCCTTCTGAGCTCCGCGCCTCGAGAAGGGGGCTGCGCTGTGTGTCGTGACACAGCCGTACGGGTGCTGTGGACCTGCCCCCGCCAAACGTTTCCATTTCGCCTCCCAGAGCCAGGTGAGGGCGCCTGGTGACAGCGGCCCCCACAGCCCCTGCCTGCTGACAGATGAGACAGGACAATGGGGAGGCCTGGGTTGGATGCCGCTCACCTGGTGACCTGCTGGTGGTGCCTCCTTGCCCCTGCCCTCCCACGTCCAGCTTTCTTGGTGCTGATGGACCCTGGGCTGCACACACAGCGTGGCCCAGTCCCACTGCCCCGGGAACTGGCCCCCAGCAGCATTAGACCTACCCCCCTGGCTTGGCTCACCTAGGGTGCAGTTGGGGTGGATGGCTTTTGGGGGCCTCTCCTGGGCTCCTACACAGATGTGCCCCAAATGGCCCCTGCCCATCCCCCGTGTGGCCACAGTGCAGAGGTCAGACAACGGTGTCTGTCGAAGCTGCTAGCCTTTCGTGAGCACGTGCCATAGAGCCCTGTGTCCCCCAGGGATTTCTTTTGGGGTCATGAGACGATGGGGATCCACGGTGAGTGCGCCGGGAACCGCGGAACTGTGCCCGTTCACGGGTGAGCTCAGAGGCGGGTCAGCCGGTCCCGTACGGTGTCCCAGTGCGGCTGCCTCACAGCCCAGCCCAGAAGCTGGCGCTCTGCTCCTTCTCAGGAAGGAGGGTCTCGCCCATGAAGCCAGGTCCCCAAAGGTCTTTAAGACCTACTGAGTGGGAGACACAGGCCAGAGCTGTAGGCGCAACCGTGGGCAGCTGACGTTGGCGACATCTTGGGAGGCTCAGAGGGAAACAGACCTTGGCTCGTTGGCCCTGGGTGCTGCCCGTGGCCCCCTGCTGAGGGGGGGCTGCTGCTGTGTTTGCACTGACCGGGCTGGGGGGGCTGCTGGGGCTGGGGGGGCCCTCCGCTGAGCTGGGAAGGGGTGGGGACCTGGCTGGCAACCCCAGGCCTCTCTGTGGGGCCCGTTCCATCTCCTGGGGATGGAAAGAATATGGGGGTCATGGGGTCCCGGCCAAGCTGTGGCCACTGACCACTGCATATAAGTTGCTGGAGGGTCCCTCTAAGTGTGGGCTGTCCTGCCAGCAGCTATTTTCAGCTGTTTGATTACAGTTGTCCTGTCTGGTCACTGCTGCTATGTCCTGTAAATACAGGCTGAGTCACAACCCTGGAAGGGGCAGGGACTGGGGGGAGGGGCCGTGACTTGGCCTTCACCAGGGTGTTCAGGGGCTGGAGTGTTGGGTCTGGACTGCGGACCAGCAGGGCCCAGCACACGGCTAGTTAATTGGCGGGGTTGGAAGGCTGACTGAGAGAAGCTAGTCAGACCCTGAGCTGCTAGTGACCGGTTCCAGGTGCTGGGACCTGGGCTACTGCAGTGACATGCACCCCGAGAGGACCTGTGGTAGCCCATACACCACCTCTTGGGGTTCCTGAGTCTGGATGCTGAGTCTGAGGCTTCAGATAGAATTTTCTCCGAGTACATTTGCATGACTCATAGGAGCAGGAGTCCTGTCCAGGGATGGACCAAGTCCGAGGCCTTTTCTTCTGGGGATGAGTATTTGTGGTGAGGCTCCTTGCCTGAGATCATGCCAGGGCGCCTGGGCGCTCGGTCCAGCTCCCGGAGGCCACCAGCATCTTTTGCTGGGGGGCTGCCATGGTCTCTGGACAGGACAATGGTTAAAATGACCTGCTTCCTCAGCTTAGTGGCATGTGGTCTCGTGCAGGTTACTTCATCTCTCCTGTGCCTCGGTTTCCTCGCCTGTTACCTGTTAGAGGTGATTAAATATTTGGAAATCACTCAGGACAGAGCCTGCACATCAAGGTTCTGCTGAGGGTGAGTGAGCGGCCACCCTCCTTTCTGTGGCCCCAGGAGTTGTCATGGGGCTGGGGGTCCTGGTCTCTGAGCAGCAACAGGGAAGGGCTAGGTCTGCCCGGCTGCCCTCAGTGCCTGACCCACTGCCGCCCAGCTCCCGGCCCGAGTCACTGAGTGTCCCCTGCAGATGGCCGTCAGGCCCCGGAGCTGTAGTTTTCACGCTGCCTGTGGGGCACCTGCTCCTGCCTCCTGGAGCACAGTATAGGGACAGCGAAGCCGGTGTTGCACACTGAGCTCTCGCTGGGAAGGAGTCCACTCTGCAGAACCTGTGTAGCCCCCCACACACCCCCCGCACCCCCAGAGCACAGCCAGGCTGCCTCGCCGTGGGAAGAAGCCTAATTCAGCTTCAAGGCCATTAGAGTAGTAACTGTTACTGGATTCTTCCTCGATTTTTTAAGATGTTTCTGATGACCAGAAAAGATGTGGAGACATTGGTTGTGAAGTAGATTTTAGGGATCAAGGGTAGAAGCTTGTGTGTTATAAAACAGTGATCTTGTACCAGTTTCTGTGTAGACATATGTGCTCAATTCAGTTTGGCTGTTCCTCAAAATGTTAAGCATAGAGTTACCATGTGACTCAGCAATTCCACTTCTAGACATAGTTTTACTTTTTCCTTTTCCACCTGGATGCCTTTATTTTCCTTTGTTTTAATTTTTAAAAAACAATTTTTTTTTTATTTTTAGAGCGAGAGGAATGGAGGGAGAAAGCGAGGGTGAGGAACATGGGTGTGAGAACCGTCACTTCCTGTGCCCGGACTGGGGACTGAACCGGCCACCTTTCGCTTGGCAGGACAACACCCCGCCCGCCGAGCCACACTGATTTCTGTTTCTTGCCTAAATTCCCTGGCTGGAATGTCCAGTGTAGTGTCAAGTAGAAAAGCAGGTGCCATTGTCGTGTTAAGTGATGGTCGTTGGCACCAATTTGGTGCCCAAAGGAATTCCCAGTTTGGGTTGTGGTGAAGGAGGAAACGATGTAGTGCAAACAGCTCAATTACGGAGCAGCACAGCTACGAAGTAGCCCAGGCCCACTCAGGTCTGCTCCACATGCGGGTCTGGTCTGCTTGCCCTGCGCTGGGGAGATGTCTTGGGAGTGTCAGGTCATCAGTCTGCAGCGGAGAGGGAAAGTGCCCCCCAGAGCCAGAGGGAGCCGACTTCTCCGGGCAGAAACTCCCGCTCCTAGTCCCTGATGGGTCTGCCTGCATGCAAATGAGGGCTCCAAATCTTCACAGTGTGATTGGCCCAAAAGGCACTGTCCTGATTGGTCAGAATGGAGCCACTCTGATTGGTCAGTGAGAGGCTGATGGGGCTATAGCTGCACAGCTCTGATTGGCCAGGAGAAGCCTCCCTCCTATTGGTGGAAACAGGGTTCCAGGCGTCTGTGTAAGGGCTGCTCCGGTGGCAGGAACGCGGTGCAGGCGCGCAGGGCAGGGCAGCTGCTCCCCGCTGTGCAGCCGCGGCGGCCGGGAGCCCTTCCGGGCAGGTGTCTCCGTTCGCAGGGCCCGCAGTGCTGCTCCAGAGCTTGGGGTGAAAGCGTCCAGTCTCCATCAGTGAGCGCGAGGCTCTGCTGTTTGTTTCTTCCATCAGCGCGAACGCCTTCGGGGGAGGGGGCGGTGTCGTTCATTTCGCCTCGTTTGGGAGCTAAAAAGGACCAAAGGAAAGAGCCTGCGCGGCCACTGGCACAGTTATGGAAAGAGAGTCCGCAGAAACAAGAGCTACGTGACTCGGCCGCGCCGATGCGCGCACACGCGTCCTCGGGGCTCCAGTGGCGGTTCGTGCCGTCCGTGTGGTTTCCTGGTGGCCCTGGGCTCTCGGCCACACCCGGGCGTCTGAGGCGGTTTCCTGACTCGGGGAATTTAAACTGCAGACCACAGCTCCACTTAGAGGGTTTGTTGTATTGTATTTTCCATTCCTTTTTGTTTAAAAATTGTACAAAACGCTGTTGAGGCTGGTTTTGGTATGGGAGGGTCATTATGACTGGTTTTGCGAAGTTCACAGCCCGTTGGTCTGGGGAGCAGCAGGGGGCTGAGGCCGGAGGAACGTCTGCAGAGACCAGCGAGGGCTCCCCCAGCCTCCGCGGAGCAGCGCCGTTACTCACAGCCGAGCTGGGGACGGGGACCCCGAGCCTGGTGCTGGGGTGGGGGGCGGGGGAGCCGGAGAGGCCGGCTCGGCTGTGGGTGGGGTTGGCAGGCCCTGCTCTGCGGCTCTGTGGGGGCTGGCGGCCAGCGCGTGCCCTCGGGCGTGGAGAGTTTTCTGGACCTAAAATAAAGGCAGGACAGTGACGCCGGCCGTTTGTGTCTCTGGGTTTTTCAGCATCGCTGCTCAGGAGCAGCTCTGGAAAGACCAGCCTGCTTTTCCACTCTGACGGTTATGTGGCTTGCCCCGTGCCCACCCCCCGCACCCCCCTCTTGGTCATTTGTGGCCTGTTTGACAAAAATCGGCTGTCACCATCTCACCGCCTGTCACATGACCAGCTCCCCTTTCTTCCTCAGTTTCCCTTCAGAGCCTTCTTCAGACAGGGAGCTCCGAGGGTGGGCTGGGATCCTGTTTCTGAGGGAGGACCCCTGGGCCCCCCGACCACCTGCACAGACTGCCCTCCCGCAGGGCTCCCCTGGCATCCTGAGCATTTGGGGTGTTTACCCACAGGATGCCAGGAGCACCCCTAGTCATACAAATATCTCCATGGTCACCACCTGTCCCCTGGGGTCCTGGCTAGTCCCTGGGCTGCGGCCCAGGTTGGTCTCCCCAGGAAGGCTGCCCTGGGGTCTCAGGCCCAGGGCAGCCGGGCACGTGGCTCAGGGTCCCCTCGCTCTCAGGACTGCCGGGGTCCCATGCAGTCTGCCCCACCCTCGGCATGGAGCTGAGTGCTGCTCTGGGGGCCACACTGCCCGTCCCTGCCTGTTGTCACCAGCTGTCACTGCCACACCCTGCCCGAGCCTCCAGTCATCAGGGCTGCCAGGACCATACCGTCCAGAGCAGGGCACATAGCTGCCTGCAGCTGTGCAGGGCACACGGGCACCACGGGGCTGGGGCAGGGCTGAAGCCATAGCTGTTGGGGTTGCGGCTCTTAGCTGCTGGCTTCCCCCAAACCTCACGGAGTCCCTGGTCTTGGCGGCTGGTGGTACCAGGACCCAGCCCTGTAAGGAAAGGAGCATTCTCCCCGCTGCGTGGTGTGGGCAGGAGGCATGTGGCCGCACTCTGGGGCCTGCCAGCCAGGCTGCAGGCAGGCGCCCCTGCCCCAGCCTCGTGGTGTCTGAGGCAGCCTTGCTGAGACACACTTGAGTGACTTCAGCTCCTGGGGGATAAGTGAGTGGAAATGTTCCCCTCTGGCTGAAAATGTGACTGTGGCCCTAGCTGGTGTGGCTCACTGGCAGAGCGCTGGCCTGAGAACTGAAAGGTCGCCGATGTGATTCCCAGTCAGGGCACAGGCCTGGGTGGCGGGCCAGGTCCTCAGTTGGGGGCGCACAAGAGGCAACCACACATAGATGTTTCTCTCCCTCTCTTTCTCCCTCCCTTCCCCTCTGTCTAAAAATAGATAAATAAAATCTTTTTAAAAAAAAGTGACTGCGGGCATCTTCCCCGCATCCCCTTTATAGGCGAGGGCACGCCTCGTGGTCCTGGCTGTGGGCACAGTGCGGGAGGTCTGGGGCGAAGTCCCCCGTGTGGGCTCTAGGCAGGATCCGGAGTTCCGACTGGTGCTTCATTTTCAGCTCCGCTTCGAGACTTCCACAAAAAACGTAGGGAATTGGAGGCTCAGCTCTCTTCTTCCCTGACACACAAGTCACTCATCCGCTGGCTGCCCAGGCTGGCCCCTCCCCTTCCCACTCACGACACTTCCTTCCGGGACCTGGCGCGAATGGCCTGAAACCTTGGGCGGTTTTGGAGTCACATGGTCCTGGAGGGAGGGGTGGGCTTAGGGAAGGACATTCAGAGAGATCACCTTGGAGGCTCCAGGTGCCCCTGAGGTGGTGTCCCTCAGCTCTTTCATCTTTGGTCCACATTCCTCCTGAGCAGCAGGGACCAGCTGGCCCCCAGCAGCCCCCACACCCCCTCTTGCCAGGGGGACTCTCTGTCCACCCTCACTTGTCTACTTGGGTTTTCTGCCATGTGTGTGTGTATGTTGGCGAAAAAGACTCTTTGGTTTCCCAGAAGGACCACGATAAGGAGTTTGTGTGGAAGGTGATGTTCCTTCACACCAGGTACCCCACCCTTCCAGCTGCCTTGTGAATCACTGTCCTGGGGTGGCCCAGCCCGAGAGCACCGGCGACCCACAACCGGAGGGCGTGCAGTGGGGCTGCGGGCCAGCCACAGGGCCCATGAGGAATTGCCCCTGTGAGCTCCTAGCACCTGTGCTCCTCTCTGCACCCTGGAGAATGGAAGGCTGCTGCCATGAGTGCAGCCAGCGGGGAGCACGGGGCTGAGCAACTGGGGCCTGGGAGCTGCACTCAGGGAGGACCTGGCCCCGAGGCACCGGGTGTACGAGGCCTCAGCCAGCATCCCAAGTGTCTGCCCTCGTGCCCAGGGGACGAGCCCTTGGGAGCTACCCTCTGCTGGGGTGGGGTTTTTATTGAGAATTTCTTTGAGATGATGGCAGTCATCAGAAGTAACACAGATCCTTGCCGTTTCACCCAGTGGTGACAGTTTGCAGAGCTGTCACACAATGTCCCACATGGGGACACTCTGCCCACCTTCTCAGAGTCCCCAGCGTTCTTGCACTCAGTCTTAGTCATGTGGGCTTGTGTGGTTTTAGGAGCAGATCACAGCACTCTGCCTGGTGAAGCAGGACACAGAACAGTCACTACTTCCCACCTTTGCAAGACACGCTGTCTGATGGGACTGCAGCCTGCCTGGCATGTGCCCTCTGTGTTCAGGGCTGGGGAAGGGCTGCCCCCCAACCTCCCACCCTGGGCAGCCCTGGAGAGGATGGTCTAGATGATGAACTTGCAGCAGAGTTGGTGTTTGCAGGTGTCTTTGCATTTCATGCTGAGGGAGGCATCAGGAATGTTGCATCAGCGGACACTGGCTTCTCCTGCTGTCCTGAAGCCGTGAAGCCCAGAAAAGCAGATCCTGAGACTCTCATCATTGGTCTTGTCAGCAACCGTTGTACCCTAAAACTCAGTGGAGAATTTTGGGTGCTGCCAGGAGTCCCACAGTCGTCACCATGCACAGAGAGAGTCTCAGCAGACCCTCTGTGGAGCGGTCCAGGGCCTCCCAGAACTTGAGCGTGGCTCCCTTTTGGCAGAGAAACGTATTCCAGAGCTGATTTTATTTTTATTTTGAGGTGCTTCCAGGAAAGATCTGTTGTTTGAGGAAACTTGTAAGAGAAAAGGTGAAGCTGTGTGTGTGCTTTCTCCCCATTTTCCAGGTGGTGTCTGCCCAGGGGCGCTGCCCCGCCTGGCAGGTGCCGCAGCTCATCTTCTCCATCACAGACTCCTCAGCCTAGAGCAGCATCCTTCCCAGCCTCACACTCCCACGAAGTTGGGGAAAGTGGGAGCTGAATTCGGGACTTAATTCCTAAAATTAGGACTATCCACATCGAGCGCTTGGTTTGTTCAATGTTATATCACGCTGGTCCCGGCTCCTTCCACTAGAGCCTGGTATCTTGGGCTGGGCACCTTCTCCAGGGCAGATAGGACCTCATGAGACCAGCCCCAAGCACAGGGTGTTATTTTTAGGGTTCTATTTTTTTTAAGCCAGGGCCACAGCTACTTTTGTTTGCTACTTTACTAAGAAACACACAGGGACATGACCTTGCATCAGATGATGCTTTCCTAAATATAACACCAAAAGCACAAGTGTCAAGAGAAAAAAAATAGATCAATAAATTGGATTTCATCAAAATTTAAAACTTTTGAGTGTCAAAGGGCACTGTAAGTAAAATGAAAAGACAACCCATAGAATAGAAGAAATGGTTTCAGATCACATGTCTTATAAGAGCTTGTATCTAGAATATATAAAGAACAGTCATGGCACAACTGAAAATGGGCAAAGGATCCTAATACATACATATTACTTCCAAGAGATACACAAGTGGCCAACGTGTGTGTGAAGACAGGACAGACAGGGAAAAACTAACGCTGAGGGCGTGAGAAGCTGGCGCCTCAAGACAGTGCTGGTTGGTGGTGAGTCCGGAGACAGGTGGGCAGAGAGGTAGCACGTGACCCAGCCATTCCACTCCTAGGTGTTCACAGACGTCCACAGGAGAGCTTGTCCACAAATCTCTGGGGCAATGTTATTCACAATAGCCAAACAGTGGAAAGTGAAAATAGCTCAGGTGTCCATAAGGACGCCTGGATCCACGCAGTGGAGTCCGTGCAGCCACGAAATGGGAACATTCAGCAATGAGAGGAGCAAAGGCCTTTTAAAAAAAAAATAATTTATTTATTTTTTTGTTTATTTATTTATTTTTTAGAGAGAGGGGAAAGGAGAACAAGAGGGAGAGAAACATCACTGTGAGGTTGTTTCTCACTCGCGCCCCCAACTAGGGACCTGACGTGCAACCTAGTCATGTGCCCAGACTGGGAGTCGAGACACTTGGCTCGCAGGCCGGTGCTCAATCCACTGAGCCGCAGCAGGAACAGGAGCGAAGTTTTGATAGTCGCTAGAACACACATGAACCTAAAAGATACTGTGCTAAGTGAAAGAAGTCAACAGAAAAGGCTGCACCGCGTATGATTCTGCTTGTATGAAATGTCCACAGGTGGCGAGTCTATAGAGAGAAAGTGATTAGTATCGGTCGGGGCTGGAGTGAGGCGCTTCCAAGTCCTCAGCCTGAGCCACGGGACCGCAGCCCCAGCCAAGTCCTTGATTCGGGACTTGAGAGTTGGTTCAGGGGGCCTCGGGGAGGTGTGTGCAGGGGGCTCAGAGGGACCAGCTGCCCTTGATGCATGAAGGTACAGTTTTCAGCCAAGAGCTGCTTGTGACATGTTTCCTTTGTCACTGGAGCTGACGCTATCAGAGGCCCTGTTGGACTCACTGCCCTCCATCAGCTTCCTTAGTGCCAGTCATTTCGTGAGAGTGTCCATTAAACTTTCCTCGAATCTGGAACCAGCCCTGATCAAAGCAACTGCAGACCCTGGGAGCCCACGCAGGCAGCTCCTGAGAGGCAGGGGCCTGTGTGTGCCGCGAGACGTCCACAGGCACCCCGACTCCGGGGCGGCGCACCCGAAGGACTGTGCCTGTGGAGGACGGGAGGGCCCGACCAGCCAGCTTCCCGGGCACCACCCAGATCTCGTGCCGTAGCGCACAGGCTCTGCAGAGGTGCTGGGGCCGCTCCGGGAGCGCCGCACGCTGGGGGCTGAGGGGCCAGTAGAGTAAGGACGCAGCTTCAGGCCTCAGGACAAAGTCTGGAGTCTTGGATTCCTTTATAAAATGGCCACAGTTTTTTTTTTGCTTGCATGGCAGGCTTTGATAGAGTTGGTATTTCCGGAGCCTGTGAGAGTGAAGTCTTGTTCTGACTTGCTTCAATCTGGGAGAGCAGCCCTTCCCGAAGGCCTGCGTGTGTGTGCGTGTCCGCTCAGGTGTGGGGAGGGAGCTGTGTGGTCTCCCTGCCCTGGACAAGCTGGGACTGGAGCCGGCGCGGGCAGCGGCCCTACCCGTGGTAGAGTCTAGTCTGCAGCAGTGCTCAGGCCGCCGTGCAGTGGGCGGCAGGGACAGTGGGAAACGGCACCCCTCCTTTTATTTCTGGGGTCCCCCTGCTTTGAAGCCAGCAGCCGTTTGCTTGCTCGATTCCTGTGGTGCTTGGCTCCCATGATCTTCCCAGGTGACCAGGTGGGATGGGCTCCCGGTGCCCATCTTGTGACCCTGGTGTCCAGTTTGGCTGAGAAGGAAGCTCTCCCTCTCTTCCTGGGTGGTGGGATGGATGTGGACGAAGCAGGGCCAGCCCGTCAGATGGACAGTGGGGTGGCCATGCAGCCCTCTCATCCCGCAGCCCAGCTGTCCTCCCTCTGATGGACCAGTCTCCACCCTGTGCCTGGGTTGCTGCTGCAAGAATCCAGTGCCTGCCGGCCCTGCTGCGGTCCACAGTGCTTCTGCGAGGAGCCTGGGCTTCACTGTCATTTGCACGGAACGTCCGCTCCAAGCTGTTTCCTCGTGGTCCCACAGCTGCTGGTGCACACGACCTGTGCTGTGCGGGTGACGCTGTCTCACAGCTGTTTGCTATTGTCACCGTGAGGCCTGGCTGCGTGTGCTGTGCGGGGTGGCTTGGCAGCCCGCCCCACGGTTCTACAGTCGGCAGCCGCCTCCCTGCCGTCTGTGTGGCTGCAAAGGGGAATCCCAGCCCATGCGGCTGCAAGGCTGAGGCTGCGTGAACGCAGGCAGGTCACCTGGGGGGTCTCGTGAGTCTTTAAAAGCCGCTCAGAGCAATGTTTGCGGCGCCAGTGTGGTGCGGGCCTCCCTGCCCACCCGGGACGTGCCCACCCGGCTCCGGCGTGCCTAACAGGCGCTGGGCGGTGGGCCCTACGACACGGTGATGCTGCAGGTTTTCACACCAAAGGAGGTTCTGAGAAGCACTGTCTGGTGTCACGTGAGCAGAGGGCGCGAACCTTCGGCGCCTTGTCCTGCTCCCGCTGCGTCTGCATCTCCTCCTGCTGCTTCTGGACACGGAAGCAGAGAAGGAAATGTCATTTAATTCGAGTGGAAATGGGAAGGAGAGTGGGGAGAGGGTGGTGGATATTTACCTAAACCATCTGTACCTGCCTTGTTTACTTTGGGGACAATACGAGATTGTCCTTGATAAAGAAGCTGTGACGATTTCGCTCTTGTAAAAAGGTATTTTAGGAACCAAAGTTGGAATCTGCAGAATGAGACAGCCTTTGGAAGAATTTGTTTTTAGGACGGCTGGGAATTGTTGACTGGTCTGCATGCAGAGCTCCCTGTGTGAAGAGCGGCGGAGACGGGCGCGTGGGCGGCTGTGTGGGGGGCAGTGGGTGCAGCAGGGCCCTGTGGCCTTCACACCTCCACCCGGTGTCCACGTGGCCAGCGCAGCCGGTGGGGATTGCCTCTCCTCTGAGCCACCTCCTCTGACAGACATCTAGACTTGCTCACCTTTGAGTTTAAACAACTGCTTTGCAACTTATGAAATGTTACCACCGTTGCCACCTCACACGAAAAGCTGTTGCCGGTGGCGGAGGCACCCTCTGGTCAGCCCATGAGCCCCCAGCGTGGGCTGCCCAGTGACAGGGCCAGAAAGAGGCATCAGTCCACCGACACAGAGGGACCTCCGACGTCCCCTGAGCACACGCACAGGGTCACACATGGGGTCCCCTCCCCTCCCGCTGAGCGTCCCAGGCCTGCCACACCCAGAGCCTGGAGGACTCGTGTCTGCCAGTGGACGAGAGGCCCAGTGGCCTCTGTCTTTCTCTGTTGTGACCAACCAGCCTCTGTCACTGGAAACCAGCAGGCCCCCAGTGTGGCGACACTTTGGGTCTGTTTTGCATTTGCTGAGACCCCCCTGGAGGCACAGTACAGAGGAACGATCATTGTAGCATGCGTGACGAAGGTCCAGCATTAGGAGCCCTGGTTTTGGGGTCCCTACAGAGGAGGGGCACAAGTCTAGCCCCACCTCCTCTTGTCCTCCAGCCTCCGCACCTCGGGGTGGACAAGGATGAGGGATGTGCTGCAGGCGCAGAGAACAGAGCCCACGTCCCCACCTGGCCGCTGTGCACATGGCCGTGGCCACCTCGGACTGTGGGCTTCCAGCCCCGGAGCCCATGTGCCTGGGCCGCCAGTGGGCGTGGGCCTGGCCTCCGAGAAGCTGGAAACATGCTTTAGAAGCTGCAAGTTTCCTGTGGCTGTAAAAACAGCTGAAACGTGCAGCCCCACCTGTCTGAGAACCTGTGCTGAGCGCAGGCAGTGCGAAGTTGGAGACGCTGCTTTGTTTTTAAAGAGTAAGCTGCTGCTGAGCAGGTGCGTGTTTTCTGATGTTGGGAGGGTGGCTCTAGGGTTGCGCTGCGTGGGGCAAGGTCCGCGTCAAGTGCATCCAGGAAACGTGTTGTTGTTGTTGTTAGGATTCTTGTTTGTTTTTGTTTTTGTCTTTTTACAGTAACGAAGGCCTAAGCCTTGGGACTTATTCTTTTTTTTAAAGTATATTTTATAGATTACGTTGTTACAGTACTCCCAATTTTTTCCCCTTTGCGCCCCTCTGCCCAGCACCCCCCTTCCCTCCAGCAATCCCACCCCCTTAGTTCATGTCCATGGGTCGTGCATATAAGTTCTTTGGCTTCACCCTTTCCTATGTTATTCTTAACTTCCCCATCTATTCTGTACCAACCGATCATGCGTCTTAATCCCTGCACCATTTCCCCATTTCCCCCTCTCCCCCCTCCCAGCTGATAACCTTCCAAATGATCCCCATACCCATGATTCTGTTCCTGTTCTGGTTTGCTTAGTTGGATTTTGTTTTTATTTTTTAGATTCATTTGTTGATAGTTGTGAGTTTGTTGTCATTTTAATGTTCATAGTGTTGATCTTCTTTTTCTTAAATAAGTCCATTTAATAATTCATATAATAATGACTTGGTGGTGATGAATTCCTTTAGCTTTACCTTGTCTGGGAAGCACTTCATCTGCCCTCCCATTCTAAATGATGGCTTTGCTGGTTAGAGCAATCTTGGTTGTAGGTCCTTGCTTTTCATCACTTTGAATACTTCTTGCCAGTCCCTTGTTGCCTGCAAAGTTCCTTTTGAGAAATCATCTGATTGATAGTCTTATAGGCACCCCTTTGTAGGCAACTATTTGCTTTTCTCTTGCTGCTTTTAAGATTCTCTCTTTATCTTTCACCTTGGGCATTTTAATGATGATGTGTCTCGGTGTGGTCCTCTTTGGGTCTAGCTTGCTTGGGATTCTCTGTGCTTCCTGGACTTTATGACTATTTCTTTCACCAAATTTGAGAAGTTTTCCTCCATTATTTTATTCCCATAAGCTTTCGATTTCTTGCTCTTCCTCTTCTCCTTCTGGCACCCCTATGATTTGGATGTTGTCACATTTAAAGTTGTCCCAGAGGTTCCTAAGCCTCTCCTCATTTTTTTCAATTTTTGTTTCTTCATTTTGTACTGGTTGGCTGTTTTTTTCTTCCTTACGTTCCAAATCATTGATTTGAACCCCAGTTTTCTTTTCTTCTGTATTCAGTTTGTGTGGATTTTCCTTTGTTTCATTTAGCATAGCCTTCACTTCTTCCCTTATGCATCTGCCATACTCAAACATATCTGTCAAGCCTGTGAGCATCTTTATCACCATTGTTTTGAACTCTTCATCTGTTAGGTTGACTATCTACTCATTTGTTAGGTTGGCTATCTCCTCGTCTTTAGTTCCTCCACTGGAACCTTGATCCATTCCCTCTTTTGGGCCATACCTCTCTGTCTCCTCATTCTGACAGGCTCCTGTGTTTGTTTTCCTTTATGTCTTAGGTAGAGCTGTCGCTCCTGTTACATTGTAAGGGACGGAGCCTTAGGGATTCATCAGTACAGGGAGACCCGTTTCACCACGTTGTGGTGCTGTGGGGGGGGGTGCCTGAGAGGGAACAATGCCACTTGCTCAGCACTCACCCCTTTTCCAGGCACTTCTCCCACTTTTGTATGGGACTGGTGCCTCTCTAGCTGTCACCCTGGCCACTGTCCCCAGAGTGGGTAGGTCTGCGGACATTCTAGGACTGTGGGGGCCCTTTAAATAAGGGGACTCTGCTGAGAGACCAGCAGTTTCTGCCTCCGCCCCAACCCCCACTGGTCTGCACAGTCAGAAGCAATGAGGCTTTATTGTTCCCGGTGCTGGAACTGTGAGCTGCATGGTCTGGTCTGGTGCTGGGAGCGCACCCCAGGTGTCCCTCCTGACTTTTTAAAATGTGTGACTGCACTTTTCGCTGGCCTGCTTCTGCCACCACTGCTGCCACCACCACACCACGTCCTCTCTGCCCCGGCTCCGCCCCTCCTACCTGTGTGGGTGAGTATTTCTTCTTTATTTCTTTGTTTGTTGGACTTCCACGCAGCTCAGTTTTCTAGAACTTCTGGTTGTCTCTACTTTTGAGGTAGTTGTGTTCCTTCTTAGGTGTCCGCTGTATTGATTTTCTCTTTCTCTGTGTTCGGTTTTATTGAATCACTTCTTAACATCATAATTTCCTTCCTGTGTCTCTCTTGGGCTTCTTTTGCTCTTTTCCTCGGTTTCTGAGGTCGGGGCCGAGAGCACGGACTTGACCGGCCCCCCCACTGCTGCACATGGTGCTGTGCACCCCTGCGCCGGTCTGCCGTGTCCCTCGGCCGTGGTCTGTGTTCACGCAGGTCAGCACAGTGTCTTCCTTTGAGGCACCTTTGACCTTTCGGTTATTTACAAGTGTGTTGGTTATTTTCCCAGTGTTTGGAGATCTTCCTGTGGTTGCCTTGGTGTTGATTTCTGGTTTGATCTCATGATTCACAAACATGCTCAGAGTGATTTCAGTTTTTAAAGACCTGGTGAGGTTGGCTTACCCAGCCCCAGACGCCATCTGTCCTGGCTGAGCTCCTTGGGCCCTCGCGTGCGTGTCCCAGTGTTGGCTGCTGCGACCTGTCTGCTGGGTCCTGTTGTTGGACTGCACTGTTGAATGTGCTGCTGATTGTCTGTGAGCTTAAGCTCTTGCAGGTTTTCGCTATTCTTCTTAGTGTGTTCCGTTGCCCACAACTTGCACATAATTCGCGTAGTTTGTTGGGCTACTGTTGTGTCCTCGTGTGTCCCTCCCGGTCCCCGTTCCTCTCAGCCCCTTTGCCTGAAGTCTCCTTTATCTGAGGTCAGCAGAGTGTCTTGTGCTTTCTTTTAATGAATGTCTGTGTGGGTCCGTCTGTCTTGTTTTTGTTGCCTGCCCTGGCCTCTTTCATTCTGTTTGGCTCCTCCTTCCAGCTGGTGGGAGGCAAGTCCCCGCAGTCCCAAGGCAGCACTGTCCCCACCAAGTCCAGCACATACTCTTCTTACAGCCTTTTCCGGAAATTTTTATTTAAAACTGAGCCTGTATCTTTCTCTGCCACTAGCTTTGTGGTGTCTTCAGGACAGACTTTCTCCAGCTTGTCGCTTATTTCCCTAAGATCCCAGGTCCTGGCGCCCATAGGAGCTCGGGGAGCGTGTGTGAGCACAGTAGCCAAGTGCTGGCCAGGGATGCACGCTGGCAACCAAGGGGACAGAGGCGGGGATAGTCGCACGTGTGCCCAGTGAGTGTGTGGAAGGGTCCGCCTGTCTGTGGGCACATCTGTGGAGCAGAGAAGAATATGTTCATGTGTTACAAGTACAATTTTTTTAAAAATTACCTCATTTCAAATGTCTTTCTGAACCTTGATGAATCAATGTGGAATAAAAGATGATGCTGATTTGGCTCATGGTGTAATCAGTTCATTGATCGGTCAGTGGAAGGCTGGTGTAGGATCTCGGCTGCAGGCACTGGGTGCTCGTCATACCCAGCTGTGCTGACATTCCCGTCCTGTGGGCCTGCTGGGGCCTCGGCTCCACGCTGCTGGGATTGCTGCTCTGCACGGGGACGCTGTTTTGTTTTGAAGTTCTTTCCTGAGCTGTGGCCCACGCCCTGCAGGCCCAGAAGCCATGCCACTCGGTCAGCCTGCTCACGGACGTGCAAAGGCCGCGCTGCTGCAGATCCGGGCAGCACAGAGGTGGGCCCGGGGGTGGGTGGGTGCTGGGCTCCTGTCACTTAAAGGACATATGAAGACCTTTCTGGAGGGGACTAAGCTGTGAGAAATGTCCTCGTTCATAGGTATCTGAGGGAATTCTCGTGGTGGTTCCCATAATTATTCCTAATCCCTCCTCCCGTTTTTCCTCTTCTCCTCCCGGGCTGCCGTACCCCTGCTTTCTGTGGTTTCTTTCTTTTTAATCTGTCCACCTGTTGTCTCGCAGATGCACAAATGAGGGGGCGGACAGGGTGTTGACACGAAGACCATTTTGTGGATGCTCGTGAGTGGTTCTTGGGGGCACCTGTCAGAGGAATGGTCAGCCTCTGGCAAAAGGTGAGGGGTCAGAGAGGAGAGCAGCACCTTTGTCAAGTTTTTATTAGCGAAGCAACGGGGACGGCTCCCACCTCACACCAGCAGGCTCTGGGGTGCAGCAAAGACTCCACAGGAAAACGCAGACCCGCACGTGTGGCCGCACCCTGGGAGTGGGCAGAGCTCCCAAGGTGGCTCCTCCTGCCCAGTCGTCCTGAGAGAACAGCCTTGTCTCCTGCCCCGTAAACCACGCCCACCCGCTCCCAGCACTGTTCCTACACAGCCCTATGCCAAGAAAAAACACAAACAAAAAAATCATAGTACAAGAAAAATAAAAACTAAAGAAACCAAACAGGCTTTTTTTCTGATAAGAGGAAGTGTTTACTTCAGGTTTCCAAACATCACCTGCCTGACAGGTAATTTCTTCCCAAATCACTCATTGCTTGTGTATGGAGATGCCTTGTGTGGGGGCTTTGTACCCGGGCACTTTGCTGAGTGCAGTTTTTAGATGTAACAACGTTTTTGTGGAGTCTTTAGGATGTTCTACGTGTAGGATCATATGTGAAAATAGAGATAATTTTAGTACTCCCCCACGCCCCTAAATCTGAAGCCTTTTACTTATTTTTCTTGTCTAACTGCTCTGGCTGGAAAGTCCAGCACCACGATGAACAGAAGGTGTGAGAGTGGACCGCCCACCCCTCTCATTCCTGATCTTAAAGGAAGGTCTTTCCATCTTTCTCCATTGATAAGATGCTTCCAGACCTCACTTCTACTATGTTCAGGGAGTCTCCTTCTATTCCTAGATGCAGAGAGTTTTTATAATGAAAGATTAAGTTTACTTTTTCTGCATCAGTTGAAATGGTCATTTCTTCCACTTTATCTTGTTGATGTGGCAGATTACATTGATTTTTCATGTTGAATGTTCCATTCCAGGAAAAACACCACTTGGTCTTGCTACATAATTATTATAATGTGCTGCAGAATTTTGTTTTCTAGTATTTTGCTGAATATTTTTACATCAATGTTCATTAGGAACATTGGTCTGCAGTTTTCATTCCTTGTAGTACTGTAGTCTGGCTCTGGATCAGGGCAGTGCTGGTCTCACAGAATGAGTTGGGAACTGTTCCCTCCTCTTTGATTTTGGGGAAAGTTTGAGAAGAATTGGTATTAGTTCTTTAAATGTTTTGTGGAATTCACCAATGAAGCCATGAGGTCCATGGCTCTTCTTTCAGGGAGGATTTTTGATTACTTATGTATCTCCTTACTATAGGTCTTTTCAGCTTTTTTATTCCTTTGTAATTTAGTTTTTGTAGGTTTTGAGTTTGTAGGACTTTGTTCATTTCGTATAAGTAATCAATTTGTTGGCAGGAAATTGTTCATATCTCTTATATAATCTGTTTCATTACTGTAGAATTGGTAGTGATGTTCACACTTTCATTCCTGATTTTAGTACTTTGAGTCTTCTCTTTTTTTTTGTAGTCCATCTAGCTAAAGGTTTGTTAATTTTGTTGATCTTTCTGAAGAATCAACTATTTGTGTCATTGATTTTCTCTATTGCATCCGTATTCTGTATTTCATTTATCTCTGCTGCAATTTTTATTCTTTCATTCTGCTGGCTTTGAGTTGAGCTTATTCTGTCTCACGTAGTTTCTTAAGTTATAACGTTAGGTTGTTGATTTGAGATCTTTCTTGGTTTTTAATGCAGGCTTTTCTTGCTGTAAATTTCTCTGTGACCACTGCTTTCACTGTGTCTCATACATTTTGCTAAATTATGTTTTTGTTTTCATTCATCTCTCCATATTTTCTAATTGCCTTGTGATTTCTTTGAGACGTTGGTTGTTTAATTTCCCAGTTTTCTTTGTGTTATTGATTTCTAACTTTATTCTGTTGTGGTCAGCAAAGATACTTTGTGTGGTATCTCTCTTTTTAAGTTTATTGAGACTTAATTTGTGGCCTAGCATATACTATCCTTGAACATGTCCCACGTGCATTTGTGACAATGCTGCCACTGCTGTGGGGGGGGGTGTGCCTATTGGATGTAGGCGGGTCATTGTGTCCTCACTTAGCTTCTCTCTGGTGACTCATTAGGTAGCTCTTTGTGAGGGGCCTGCTGAAGTCCAACTGCCATTAGAGAACTTTCTTCCTTCAGTTTTGTCACTTTTTGTCTGTGGCTATTGTCTTCATGATTGCCCTGTAGATTACATGTATATTCCTAAGGTTAGATCATTCTAATATAAATTCATAGCTACCTAACTTCAGCAACATAGGAAAACTGCTCCTTTACAGCCCCATTCCCAGTACTTTTTGATTGTTGATGTCATAAAATCACATCTTTGTACATGTGTGTCCCCAAAGACAAACTAATAATTCTTGCAAATGCTTTAGTGTTTTAAGTAAGGTAGAAAATAAGACTTGATGTTACAGACTAAAGTAACAATAATACTCGTCGTCGTCGTCGTCGGCAGCTGTCCGTCTCGAGAGACGATGGTGTAGCTTCTCAAGAGTCCATCTGCACCGCCGAGAATGGCTGTGCAGTCCGACTCGGGAGTGACACGGTATCTGTCTCCTCCCGTGTTGAATCGACATCTTGCGATGACGCTGAAGCTACAGAGCCTGGGCAGGGTAATATGGAGGGTCTGCTGTTGCCCATGCAGCAGACCCCCCCTCTCTTCGCAGCTGAAGGGTCCAAGGGAAAGACGGAGTCGATACAGCTTGGGTTCAGGTGCGCCGCAGGAGTTGCCGGTGTTGACTACAACGTCAAACCGCCTTAGGGACTCTGGCTCCGGATTTTCTGTCGGGGTTTACTCCCTTAGCCTTTCTCCTGAAGAGGTATGCCGCAAGGCAGCGGAGGTTTTTTGGAGTCAGAGTTTTCCTTCTCTGATGTACCCTGACTGGAAGATCGAACCAGCAACACTTAGCTCGCAGGCCGACGCTCAATCCACTGAGCTAAACCAGCCAGGGCAACAATAATACTAGCTTTCAGATAAATAATAGTTTCTCTAAATTTTCCTTTAAGTGTCTTAGTTTCTTACATCACAGAGAAACAAAGTGTGCAGTTCCGAGCCATTGTTATAATAATACGAGCTTTTAAAAGTGCACATGCATCACCTTTATTGAGATCTGTACTTCTCCATGCGGCTCCGAGTGACTGTCTGGGGTCCCTTCTTGTTACCCACAGGACTGTCCTGAGCACTTTTGCCAGGTGGGTCTGGTGCTCTGAGACTCCTCAGCTTCTGTTTATCTGGGAATATCTGGATTTCTCGCTTATAGTTTTGCTGGATATAAGATTCTTGGTTGATAGTTTCTTTTCTTTTAGTGATACTTTATATCAGCCCACTGCCTTCTGCTCCCAAAGTTTCTGATGAGAAATATGCAGATGAACTCACTGAGGACTCCTTGTATGTAATGTATGTAATGCCTGTCTTCTCCTGTGCTGCTATTCAAGATTCTCTCTTTGTCTTTGTCTTTTGAAATTGTTATTGTAATCTGTCTCAGTTTGGGGCTCTTTGACTTCATCTTACTTAAAGTTTGTTGAGCTTCTTGGATGAGCTTCTATATTCATACGTTTTATCAAATTTGGGAAATTTATGGAGTTACTCTTCAAATAGTCTCTGCACCCCTTTTTTTCTTCTGGTGTTGTTTGCCTAAAATTAAAGGCCTTTTAAAAAGAGAAGCAAACGAGTGTTTATTTGGGATAAATAAGAAGAGCTAATCAGGAAGCACTGATTCAGGCAGAAGCCCAAATAGTGTTCTGGGTAGGAAACAAGGCAGCAGCATTTACGAGAAGGGGAGGGGACAGTTACATCCGTAGAAGGAAGATGTTTCTGTCAGTGCAGACGACACAACAGTGACGCCAATTCTAAGTCGCGCTTTAGGTTTCCAGTCTGGTCGTCGTCGGCGTAGTTGTAGTATTGTAGCTGTTTTACTGTTGTCGGGGCAGTTCGGGGGCTCAAGTTTGCTTAGGCCCCACCCAAGTTTGTTCTGCTGCTTTTTAACACTCAGAGTTTGAGACAGAAGACATGCAAGGCAGTTTGTCTGGGACGGCAGCTCTGGCTCCACTTTAAAGGGGCTCGTTTTTATTATTATTTGCAGTGGGCTTGTGGTGTCCCACAGGTTCTTGAGGTGCTGTTCATTCACTATTATTCAGTTATTTTATTTTTACTATTATTCAATTTTTTAAAAATATTTTAATTATTTTTAGAGAGAGAGAAGGGAGAAAGAAAGAAAAGGTGAGAGACATTGATGTGAGAAATATCAATCGGTTGCCTCTCATACGTACCCCGACCGTGGACCGAACCCACAACCTAGGCCTGTGCCCTGACCAGGAATCAAACCGTTGACCTTTCGCTTTGCAGAACGACACCCAACCAACTGAGTCACACCAGTCAGGACTCAATATTTTTTTTTTTTTGACTTCTCAGTAATAGTAATTTACATTGACCTTTGTTAAGTTAATTGATTTCTTTTTTTAAAAAAATTATTTATTTATTTATTTTATTTCTTTAGAGAGGGGGGAAAGGAGAGAGAGGGAGTTTAGAAACATCACTGTGCGGTTGTCTCTCACTTGCGCCCCCCACTGGGGACCTGACATGCAACCTAGTCATGTGCCCTGACTGGGAATCGAACCAGCGACACTTGGCTCGCAGGCCGACCGACGCTCAATCCACTGAGCCACAGCAGCCAGGCCTAATTCCTTCTTTTGTTTGTTCAAAGCTGCATTTGAATCTCTCCAGTGAATTTTTTGTTTCAGTTATTATACCTTTCAGCTCCAGAGCTTCTATTTGGTTTCCTCTTAGGTTTTTATCACTTATGGATATTTTCATTTTGTTCACGCATTGCTTTCTTATCTTTTCAGAGATAGTTTCTGTTTAGTTTTTTTGTTTTTTGTTTTGTTTTGTTTTTAATGAGCCACACTCTCCTATTGCTTTGAAAGCCCTGGGGTTTTTTCTTTTTGTTTTTGTTTTTAAACTTAACACTGGACATTTGGATCTAATAACTTTGGAAATCAGATTCTTCCCCTTCCCAAGAGTTTGTGGGGTTTTGGTCATTTAAAATAATTTTTTTTGGTAGGTCTCTCTCTGTGCCTAGAATCAGCCTGAGGTGTAAACATGTCTCCTAGGGTCTTTTCTGAGCCTTTTCCTAGGGAAATGTTTTCACTTTCTAATTTTCCTCTATCTGCAGTTGTTTTTGAATGTTGTAGTCCTTAATGTCTGGCCGAGTGGCATGGCTCCCTTTAAATCTCCTGGAAGCCACTTAAGCCATGGGGGGAGGACCTTGCTACCTGGGGAAAGGGGCCACAACAATGCTCGCCCACCTCTTTGTCCTCATCTCTTTACCCAGAAGTGGCACTCAGCCATCAGCACTGACTCCCAGTATCAGGAGAACAGACTCTTTTTGCCTCGGCTGGCTCCCATAGTGTGTGTACAAGCTGCTCCGTGACCACGTGCACAGCCGCCTGCCAGGAGGGCTGGGGTTGGCGATGGCAGCTGCTGTGGTATAGAGGGAATCGACTAAAATTGACCACTGTTAGGTCCACCTCCTCTTACAATTGCAAGCCTTCCAAAGTTCCCCAATAGTGACTCCAAACAGATTCCACCCCCGCAGTTGTCCGAGGAGAAGTTCCTGGTGCGCCCTCTGCACCATCTTCCCGAACCCAGGCAGGCACATCTAACCCTTCAGTGTGTTGTTAATTTTCTGTATTGCAGGGTCTTGTCAGTACCTCTTCACCTTTCCATCATTTCATTGGTTGCTGTGGGTCAGTTTGGAGATTGGTAGAAAGTTAGTTTTAGGGAAGCAACTGTACTTGAACTTGGCCTCAGACGTTTGCCTGGTGATATGGTTGGGCCAGCTTGCTGGACACCATGATAGCGGTGCCGGGGGCTATTTGATGCTTTTCATAACAGGGAAGTGTGACAAGCGTGATAATATGAACCGACAGTGCCACTCCGAGGCACGTGTGTGAGATGCATGCGGGGTTCCCGTGCCCTGGAGAGCTGAGAAGTGGCTGGACGGGGAGCGGCCGCCGCAGACAGAGCCGAGCTCTACCGCAGGCAGTCTGGGCTCCTGGGGTCGCCGCGGGGTTTGACTGCGCTTTGCCCCCGCATGTCCTCTGTCCTGACTGTCCCCTCTGCTCTTCCAGAGGAGGCGGAGCACGGCCTGGCCACCGGCTCGCTGTCGCGGCGCAGGAAGGCGCTGGTGCTCAGGGAGGAGGGACCCCGCCGGCGCGCGCACCTGCACATCGGGCTCCCGCACGACTTCCGCCCCGTGTCCTCCATCATCGACGTGGACATCCTGCCCGAGACGCACCGGCGCGTGAGGCTGTACCGGCACGGCTGCCAGAAGCCGCTGGGCTTCTACATCCGCGACGGCACGAGCGTGCGGGTGGCGCCGCAGGGGCTGGAGAAGGTGCCCGGCATCTTCATCTCGCGCCTGGTGCCCGGCGGCCTGGCCGAGAGCACCGGGCTGCTGGCCGTGGACGACGAGGTGCTGGAGGTGAACGGCATCGAGGTGGCGGGCAAGACGCTGGACCAGGTCACGGACATGATGATCGCGAACAGCCACAACCTCATCGTCACGGTCAAGCCGGCCAACCAGCGCAACAACGTGCTGCGTGGCGGCCGCGCGTCCGGCAGCTCCGGCCGCTCCTCGGACAGCACGGCCAGCCGCCACAGCCTGCCCGCGCCCGCGCCGCTCGGCCTGCACCCCGACGACATGGAGAGCGACGAGGAGCCCGACGTGGTGCTCGAGGGCGCGCTGGAGCCCCGGCCGGCGCCCAGGCCGCCCGGCAGCCTCACGCGGCTCAACGGCGCGGGCCCGGCGTCCGGACTGCACGGCCCGGGGCGCGACGGCGGCGTCCTCCGGCTGCTGAGCTCGCTGCGCTCCGACCCCCGCCACAGCCTGGCGCTGCCCCCGGGCGGGGTGGAGGAGCACGGGCCCGCCGTGACCCTGTAGCGGGGCGTGTCCTCTCACTTCTAAATCAGAACGTCATTGTGTGCGTCGCCCCTCCTTCTGTGTTTTTATTTATCCCTCCTTTTTCTCCCGCAGCCCTGCTCTTCGTTTGAACTCATGGACAGAAGACAAAAATACTGTCTATTTTTATAAGGTTCTCCACAAACAGAAATTGCACGCGCGCAGGCGCACCAGGCCAAGTACAGGTCCAGGGTCTTTGTGAAGTGGTAGAAAGGATCTGACCAAGTGTAGAAAATACTCCATTCTTAAATTTCAAAAACTGTGTTTCTTAAATGGAGCTTTGAGGTTACTTTTTAAATGGACAAAGTCATGCTTTTAACTTTAGCCATGCAAACACACGCTGCTTGTTGTCACCCCCTCTTCTCTGCTTCCCGCCGACCCTGCTGGGGGGCCGGACGCTGTGCACACGGTCCAGGGCGGCTTCCGAGAACAGACGCACCCACGCCTGAAACAGGCCCGGCTGCAGAAGGTGGCCTTCAGGTTGTCGTTGTTCATGGTCCTATTTCAAATAAGCAAACGGGTGCTGAGCTCGCAGGCCTCACCGGGGAACGCTCTCCTGAGGTCGCGCTGTGGGGCGCGCGGGGAAGGGCTGTCAGGGGGGTGGCAGGGAAGCAGCCGGCTGCGCTCAGCAATACCGTTTGTGATCAAAAGCCAATATTGACTCGGAGATAAAGCCAGCCTTTCCCATGGCTTCCCTGAGTCAGAGCGTCAACTTTTGAGATGTTTCCGCAGAACCTTGAAATGTCATAGACATTTGAGAGGATAGGTCTGTTATCTTCATTTTTAAAGAAAAAGTCATATGAAACTTAGTAATTTTTTAACACAGATTAAGTCACTTCACTTTGATCTTATAGCAATATTTACATATTTAGTAATTTTGAATGTTTATTCCTGTTTTATACCAATGAAATTTTATATGAAGTGTATATTCTGTCTGACTCCTATGTTGAGGAGAAAATGTTACAGTTATATTTTGAAAACTAAACTTTGACCAAATAAAGCTTTCATATAAATACAGGTGAAAATATTTTTTTAGGTGCCTTTTCAATGCAGCTTCTTCCCCTGTCGCCCTGCACCCCCTGCTGGTTGGTGGCAGATTTGTCCTGCCTTCGAGGATGTCAGGCTAACAGGAGGAAAACTGTATCTCGTTTTTATTTTTCCTGAATTTGTTAAGTGAAAAGCAAATTATTTTTATTTTGTGCAGAAACTATTTATTGTTCAGAAATAGCTTTTGTGGAGTAGTTGTTTCCTGCACCTATGTTTGGCTTTTTTATTTGAATGCTAGGCTCTCTGTCCATTTCGTTTCTAGGCACAGGGCAGACCAAAGACACTCCCCCTTTGAGGTCGGAGAGAGAGTGCACACACTCTCAGATTTATGAGTTCCAGCGAACTGTACGGGTGTCTGGTTCGGTGTGCCAGCACTTGGAAGGTTTTTTTTTGTTTGTTTCTGGTTTTTTTTTTTTTTTTTAATATGACAAGTATTATATAACCAAAAATGCAATGGTAACGTACTACCACAAAGGAAATGTTCTTTTGCTATGTTATTGCTGGTTCATGAGTATCTTGTTGAATAACTGTGTCTGTTACCAAGAAAGAAAATTATATTTCTTACCATGTTTTAAGTTGTTAAGCAAATGTGAACATTTTCTAAAGAAAACAGGAGTATTACTCAGATTTGTAGGCTACCCATAATTTCAGGAGTTATAGACTGCTTGGAACAGCTGCTTAAGAGTATTTTTCTACCCAGGTCTATCCTTCTTCCATTTTCTTAAAAAAAGAAGCAATGTTGTATTACATGTTAAAGCTTTCTTGGTTTTATATATCAGAGAATAAAAACATTTTCTTTGCTTTCAGTGTGTTATTCTTTATTTGTGTTCTAAACAACAGGAAGAGTGTCAGTGCTAACACTGAGCAGAGGCAAACTTACAGCACAGGTGGGACCATCAGCACGTGCCTGTCATGGGTCATATTTGTTCACTCAATCCTCTCATGTTCTTCATGAGGCAAGTTTTATCCTCATTTTACAGATGAGAAAATGGGCCCAAACTCAAGCAGATAGTAGATCAATTTAAATCACCAAATTATGGGAGATTGATGTGTCTTAGGTGTAGAACCTTTGAAGTCCTCCAAAAAAGCTTTCCAGAATACTTACTATACAGTCTTTCCTAAATAAATTTTGGTTTGAAAATTTCTGTTAACGTGTTATCCTTCTGATATGACTAAATGTATAGTGCATAGCCTCATGATCTACTCACTCAAGAACTTTACTCTTGTTACGGTAATGGAGGGAGCACCAAAAACTCCTGGGAGAGTCAGTCTCAGACAAGAACACTGAGCCACAGGCAGCCCTTGCCCAGGTCCAAGTTGGGCGAAACAAACAGTTGGACATTTGCCCTCACAGCCTGACGAGATGGTGTCGAGGCACTATCAAAAAGACAGGAAGTGTTGGTGAGGACGTGGAGAAAAGGGAACCCTGGTGTAGTGCACTGTTGGTGGGAATGTGAACTGGTGCAACCAGTGTTGAAAACAGCATAGATGGTTGTAAAAAAATTAAAAATATAACTACGTTATGATCTAGGTGTAAAAAAATAAATAAAACACCAAAATACTGATTTAAAAAGACATACGAATCCCTATGTTCATTGCAGCATTTATTTCAGTAGCCAAGGCATGGAAACAACCTAAGTGCCTGGCACTGGATGATGGATAAAGCTGTGGTACATCTATACAATGGAATATCACTCAGCCATGGAAGAGAATGAAATCTTGCCAAATGTGACAACATGGATGGACCTGGAGGGCGTTATGATAAGCAAATAAGTCTGATTATAAAGACAGATACAGTATGATCTCACGTGTATGCAGGATTAAAAACAAAAACCCAGCTCATAGGTACAGAAAACAGATTCATGATTGCACAAGGCAGGGGGTGGGTGGGAGAAATGATGGGAAGAGATGAAAAGGTACAAAACTCAGTTATAAAGTAAGTCATGGGGTTGTAATATAGAATGGTGACTCTAGGTAATAATACTGAGCTGTATATTTGAAAGTTGTAAGAGTAGATTTTAAAGTCCTTATTATATTAAATTATACCTCAATAAAAAAGGTTTTAATGAGAATCCAGATTATCACAACTTACAGCACTGTAATTTTTTCCATTAAATAATATCTCCTGCCCTGGCCAGCTAGCTCAGCTGGTTGGAGCATTGTGTTGATATACCAAGGTTTTGGGTTCAATCCCCGGTCATGGCACATACAGGAAGCAACAGATGACTGCATCAATAAGTGGAACAACAAAGTGATGTTTCTTTTCCTCTCTCTAAAATTAATAAAAATATGTAAAAAATTGATGACCCCTCGCTCCAAAACCAAGAAGTTAACATTGATATCCTTGATCTCATTCTCACTTTGCCACTTGCCTCTATAACATCCTTTACAGAATCACTCATCACAATTAGTTGTCTTCAGTTTCCTTCAATCTGAAACTGTTCTTCAGCCTTCCTTGATTTTCATGTCCTTGAAACTTTAGAAGCATACAGTTATTTTGTAATGTGGTTTTGTCACATGGTAAGTTTTGGGTCATGTCCCCTTGGCAGGAATAATAAGTGACACTGTTCCTCATACTTTCATACAGATGGCACACCATTTTAATTTTTCCCGTTACTGATGTTGCCCATTACGCTGACCACGTCATCAAGGTGGTATCTGCAAGGTTTCCCCAGCAAAAAGCTATTCTTTTCCCCTTAGTAGTTAGTATTATGTAGGGAGGCACTTTGGGACTATGGGAATATTCCTTATCAAATTTCAAGTAATTTATTTAGCTCAATAGAAGCTAATGGATTCCTGTTGTACTCAATGAGTTACAATCCATTACTAACGTTATTTATTTTGATGTCCAAATGACCGAGATTTGGCTTGTGGGGGTCTCTTCAAGTTCACTTGTAGATCTTCATTATATCCCCATCATTCCTGAAGTACATTCTTGCTTTCTGGGTCAACAAGCTGTTTTATGTTCACCTTATCCTTTTCCTGCCTGAGACCTGAAGTCAGCTGCTTGTCCAGGAGCTCTGGTTCCTGTGGTGGAGAACGGGATTTCGGAGCTTAGATCTGCGCCCTAGGTCAGCTCCTGGTGTCGCAGCTGTCAGCCTCCTGGGGATGGAACTGGCTGCATGTTTGTGTGTGCAGTAACGCCACATGTGTGCATGTGCATGTATGAGACAGTTGGCTCCCAGGACTCTTGTCCAGTAGGTTCTGTACAAACACACAGGTCACCACATGCACGCCACACAGGGCCGCCCTCTGCACACTTGGGCTGTTCACCTCTCTGTGCCTGCCCCTGTCTGGGGCTTCTCCATGCCCAGAAATCCTCCCCATGGCACACGTGCTGACAATGGCCGTAGTAACTTCCCGCTGCGCCAAACCCAGCTTCCTTCCCAGTCCTGCTCCCCTCGCCAGTGCCCCACACCCGCATGGTCCCCGATGTGATTTGCCCCATGTCTGACTGAGAGGGAAGGAAGGGGAGAGATGGGCTCTTGATACGAGCATACAGACATCCTGCCATAGGAGTAATATCAAGTGTATTTACTCACAGAAATTACAGCAAGAACCTGTCAGCTTCTCAGACTCTGGTTCGCATATCACCTGATTGTGCCCTCCCTGATCCTGTAACACAGACACAGTGCGGCTTATGGCTGAGGGCTTTGGGCTCCATGGATTCCTGCTTCATCCGCAGCATCCAACAGACTTGCACATAATAGCATCCAGCGGATATATGGAGAATAAGTCACGATGGTAACATAATTACAAGAAAGAGGCAGGAGAAATTGTCGCTAGCACCCAGTCTCTGCAGGCAGTTTACAGGGTGGGACTGGGCCCAGCAGAAAACCCCACTCAAACTCGCCTGGTGTGGTGATGAGGCTTTATTTCAACAAACATCAAATTTGTGTCTAGACCAGATAAATGTGTATCATCTGGCTCCTTGCCTGTCCACCCCACAGGCAGCCTCGACCCCTGGGCTCCTGGGCTCCTGGGCTCCTGGACGGGGTGGAGAGTCATGGGGCATCTCCACCTCTGGGAATATCCCAGAGACACTGCAAAGTGCACAGCTGCAGCATTTTTGCTGAGTGAAAGGGACAGTGCAAAAGGAAAGTTTCAAGAACACTTTCTTGGGACTGGTCCTGACAGGAGAGCTTGTTCCTGCAAGGCACTGCTTTTTGTTTTCTTGCACTCAAGTTTCAAAGGCAATGAAGACATTAAATTATTTGTTTATCCTAGAACTTTGCTACAGGGGGTGGTCAACAGTCATACCAAGGACCTTCCTTCTCCTTCTCAAACTCCAAGCTTTGAAACATTCACGCAGTTGAACAGCTCCTCATTTCAACAATGACAGCAATGACTCTGTGTACATTGGCTTCATGGGTCGATTGAATCTAGTCTCTTTCCCAAATGCAACACTGTTAGATGAAACAGTACTTTTATTGTAAGCAATTAAATAAGGACACATTAACTTTGTGCAAAGTACAGAAAACACAAAGAAGAAAATTACTCCCAGCCTCACCATTCATTTGTGGCAGAGGCTTTCCTGCACGTCACTTCTTGTGCCACACACATGCTTCATATTTGAGCCACACTAGTACCTTGGACACTCAGAGTACTAGTTAAAAGCAAATGAGAACCATATTTGCACACCATGCTAATGGCAGCATTATCTACAGTAGCTGGAATGTGCAAGAAATGCAAGTGTCCATGGGCAGATGGATGAGTAAGAAAAATGTGGTCCATGTACACAATGGATCATTATTCAGCCTTAAAAAGAAGGACATCCTGACTCACACAACATGAATGAACCTGGAGGCTGTGATGGTAAGTGAAATAAAGCAGTTACAAAAAGACAAATACTGTGTGATTTCACTTATGTGAGGTACATAGAGTTGTCCAAATCAGAGGCATCTTTCTGTGGCATCACAATGGCGCACACAAAAGTCTTGGCAGATGCACTAAAAAGTATCAGCAATGCTGAAAAGAGAGGCAAGAGCTAGGTCTTATTAGGCTGTGCTCCAAGGTTATTGTCTGGTTTCTAACTGATGATGAAGCATGGTTAAGTTGGTGAATTTAAAATTACAGATGACCACAGAGCTGGGAAAATTGTAGTGAATCTCACAGGTGTGCTAGACTAGTGTGGAGTGATCAGGCCCAGATTTGCAGATCAACTCTAAGACCTAGAAAAATGGCAGAATAACTTGCTTTTGTCCCATCGGGTTGTTTTCATTGTACTGACAACGTCAGTGGGCATTATGGGCCATGAAGAAGCAAGACAGAAACATATGGGAAGGAAAATCCTGGGATTCTTTTTGTAGGGATATAATGCATATGTGCAAATGGTGCCTCAATGGGGAAAAAAATAAGAGACATAAAGTAGGTGGTGGGTGTGAGGGACTGGGGAGGCAGAGGGGGGAAATGAGTGTTTAAATGGGATAGAGTCTCAATTTGGGAAGGTGAGGAAGTTCTGGAGTGGATGGCTGCGTTGGATGCACAACCATGTGGATGTAAGCAATGCCACTGAGCTGTGCACTGAAAAAATGGTGAAGACAGTTAAATTTATGTGTATTCCCCCCCCCCAAAAAGGGAAAAAGAGCAAAGGAGTACAACTTACAGTTGTAAGCAGCACTAGAAGTACATTTCTGAATTCTTAGATGATTTGTTCACTGAGGTCCCTGCCTCTTTTCAGGGTGCCTGTGTACAATCATTGCTTTTGCACACTGCTCTGTTTGCCTGTAGTCTGATAACACTTTAAGACCAAAAGTAAAGGGAGCAATAAGTCATTTTGGGGGTCTGTGTTTGGAGGGATATTAAAGGTCACATGACAGTCTTTTAATGATACTCAGACCTCATTGTATTGCACTTCACTGGTGCTGTGTTTTTTACAACTTGAAGGCAATATCCTCCACCCGCAAAAAAAGCACAACTCCTTTTATGGTGAGACTTGCTTTATTTCTGTGCTTAGAACTGAGTCCATAGTATCTGTTCCTGTACACTGAGTTCTTACCAGTGTGTCAGGCTGGTCCTTAATTGCAAGGAACAAAACGACTGATTTAAGAGTGCTTTGGAGTACTCCGGGGGGAAGGTGAGGGCCGAGAGATCGGGGGTCCCGTGGTAAAAGGAAGGTGGAGTCTTCTGACTGGATGTGAAATGCAGTCCCTACAGGAGAAACCCAGAACAAACACCATCCTCTTTCAGTGAAAACAGGACCTGTGCACCCTTTACGTCTTGTGGTTTTAAAGAACAACATCTTTCTGCCCTTCCCTGGCAGAAGCAGAGCAGGTACAGGGTCGCAGGAACTGTCATCATATACCTCCGAGAGTAGCCCAAGGAAGAAAAGCACTTCACTTCTATGATGCTATCTAGTGTGGAAGCTAGTAATAACTCCATTGTGAAGGTCATCCAAAACACACCTCTTTTCTGCCATCTAGTGTGCATCTTAGGAATAACACCTGTGTGGAGCTCACCTGAAAAAACTGTTGTATGTTGCCATTTCGTGTGTAAATTTGGAGTAACATGTGTAAATATCACCAGGAAATTCAGAACTGTACTGCCATCTAGTGTGCAACTAGTGAATAACACCTGAGCATGTTTCATTATAAAAAGATATTTTCTGCTGCCATCTCATATGCATTTGGTGAATGACACCTGGCTGGTTGTCCCCCCCAAAAAAGAAACAAACAAAAAAACTAAAAAAAGGTTCTTCTTTGCCTTGAAAATTTCTCCTGTTGCAGGTTATGAAGAAAAGCATTGTTCTGTTGCCATCTAGTGTACAAGGAAAAACTATAGTAGAGGTCACCAGGAAACTCAGTGCTTTGCTGCCATCTAGTGTGCAACCAGGGGATAACTCCTGAGTGTATGTCCCGAAGAAGTTTTCTGCTGCTGTTGAGTGTGCTATAACACCTGAGTGGTTGACACACCGGAAACTTTCCTTGCTGTAACGTGGTGCTCATTTCGGGACTTATTTTCCTACCTATGTTAACAGTGAGCTCCATAAAGTGATGCTTGTCACTTCAAGTGAAGTGTGTCCTATTATACACTATACGTCTGTCCCTGTGCCTGACATTAGTAAATGCTTCACATATATTTACTAAGTGAACGCTCTCCCTTACTAAGGTCCTAAGACCTCCCTCCTTGAAGAAACACTTGCGCAGCCAGGTTTCCCCACTCCGTCTTCTCCCCGTCCAGTTGGGGCCGTCCGTCCACACCCCTGCAGGGCCGCTGTCGGGGGACCTCACCTGGCTGGGCTGCTCAGTTCACCGTCACTGTCGTCCTAAGACCAACACTGTCCAGCCCGGGTCCGGAACCCTTCGCAGATCTCAGATTCTCCCCACCCGTGGCTCGTCTGTCCCCTCTCTTCCCTCCCAGCGGCCGCAGGACCCCGCATGCGGTGCGCAGACGCATCCACCTGGATGGTGGTGTGGTTGGTGCAAGGACTCGGGAGGGACAGTGTGGGGTCGGCGAAGGTCTCAGGAAGGAGAGTTGAAAGGACCCGGTGGCGGAGTCCGTCTCAAGAACTTCCAGAACTTCAGGAGGAGGAGCGACTGGAACGGTGGCAAGTGAGGGATGGGAGGGGTCGAGGAAGGGGCGAAGGAGCGCAGCGTTGCTAAGAGCTTAAAAAGGGGCCCCGTCTTGGCCGGGAAAGGATGCGACGGGTGCGGAGGTGAAGGGGGGGCTTTTATCCCGGCCGGTGTGGGTGGCGGGGGCAAGGTGAGGAGGGAAGAGCGGTGGCGCGTTTGAAAGGAGGCTGGAACCTTGGGAGGGGTGTTGGGAAGAGGTAGGGACAGGAAGGGGCTGGACCGAAGACCTCTAGGCGGAGGTTTTGAAAGGGTTAAATTGGAGGGGAGCGGAGGGCCCGCGGAGGAATTGGGTGAAATAAGAGCAAACGGAGGTTTTGCTTTGCGGAACGGAGACCTGTCGGTGGGCGGAGGTGACGCAGAACGTGAGAAACTAGAAGGACAACTGGGCAGGGAGGGCAAGGGGCTGGGAGAAGGGATACGGGGGCCGCGCACGCCTGCAGGTGTGGGGCTCCTTTCCCCTGTGGAGAGTAAAACAGAGCAGAGCGAAGCAGCGTCACCGCAAACGACTCTACTGGCTGGCCATGTGACATTAATGACTGGGACACTAACTTCTGGGAAGTGCGGCTTCTGAGAGATCATGGACATCTTCCAGCAAAAGTAAGCGTTATTATTAAAATTTTTTTTGCTTTGTCAGTTTTGGGATCAAGGCAGGTATCTGGGGCTCAGCTTTTGGTTCTGGCTCTGCTTCAGAGTCCAGGTTCTGGAGTCTAGGGCTTGTGTCCAGGGTCCTGAGTGTGTCTTGGGCAGCTGGTGTCGTTGTGGCTCCTTAGTGCAAACAGCTTAATTTTGATACAGAACAGCTGTGAGTGCAGCAGGGCCATTAAGGAGCTCAGCATTGTTACAGGTGAATTATGAAGCAGAACCGCTGTAAACTAAGTGGTGCCTCTTCTGAATTATGAAGCATCATGTCCCTGAGGAGCCCTGAAGTGAGACAGCCATGGGGCAGATTCCCTCTGAGGCTGTGCTCCTCAGCTTTTCTCTGCTTTTCTACACAGAGCTCTGGTCTGGTCCTGCCATTTCTTCTTTGCTCTGTGTCATTTGCATGCAGAGAAGTGCACATTTGTAAAGTAGCCCCAGTGAGTGACGAGATGAGCAAAGAAGAGGTTTCTGGTGTTTCCACCACAGCAGTTTAGATTATTGGAGTGTCCTCTCCAGTGAAACTGAAGCTACAGAGCCTGGGCAGGGTGATATGGAGGGTCTGCTGTTGCCCATGCAGCAGACCCCCCCTCTCTTCGCAGCTGAAGGGTCCAAGGGAAAGACAAAGTCAATACAGCTTGGCTTCAGGTGCGCCGCAGGAGTTGCCGGTGTTGACTACAATGTCAAACCGCCTTAGGGACTCCGGCTCCGGATTTTCTGTCGGGGTTTACTCCCTTAGCCTTTCCCCTGAAGAGGTATGCCGCAAGGCAGCGGAGGTTTTTTGGAGTCAGAGTTTTCCTTCTCTGATTTTAGAGATGTCCTTCCTCTTTCCTCCTTTACAGGAGTAGAGATGGCCCACTTGGTGTCTGAGCCACCTGCCCCTTCCAGGACCTGATTCCCTGATTCTGATCAGAGGGGGATGGGTGGAAGGCTTGGGCTTGATCAGCTCTCAGGAGTCAAGCGCATTAAAGCGCAGTCTTTTGTAGCCCACGCGGTCTTCTGTGGGTCCCGGTAGCTGCCTCTGTACTTCAATTCAGCGGCCCGTCTGCCAGGCCGAGCAAGCTGCTCACCTGTTCTCTGTTACCTGTCTTCTGCCTTCACCCCGGGGGGTGTATCTACCAGCACTCCGTCGTCGTCGTCGGCAGCCGTCCGTCTCAAGAGACGATGGTGTAGCTTTTTCAGAGTCTATCTGCACCGCCGAGAATGGCTGTGCAGTCCGACTCGGGAGTGACATGGTATCTGTCTCCTCCCGTGTTGAATCGACATCTTGCGATGACGCTGAAGCTACAGAGCCTGGGCAGGGTAATATGGAGGGTCTGCTGTTGCCCATGCAGCAGACCCCCCCTCTCTTCGCAGCTGAAGGGTCCAAGGGAAAGACGGAGTCGATACAGCTTGGGTTCAGGTGCGCCGCAGGAGTTGCCGGTGTTGACTACAACGTCAAACCGCCTTAGGGACTCCGGCTCCGGATTTTCTGTCGGGGTTTACTCCCTTAGCCTTTCCCCTGAAGAGGTATGCCGCAAGGCAGCGGAGGTTTTTTGGAGTCAGAGTTTTCCTTCTCTGATGTACCCTGACTGGAAGATCGAACCAGCGACACTTAGCTCGCAGGCCGACGCTCAATCCACTGAGCTAAACCAGCCAGGGCACTAATAACTTATATATTGACTCATATGTCAACATATGGGTTGACCATATAGCATGTGATCATAAACATTTGTTGACTGATGGAATGATTGAATACAGAGCCTTCCCCAGGACCTGGGGGGATGACATCCAGCTAATTCCAATACACTTCCACACTCAGGATATTGGCAAATAATGTCATAATGGGATGCCTGCAGGATAAGACTACTCAAAGAAAAATTGCCAAGTTACTGAGCCTCGTACCTCCTTTCCAGATCATTCTTTTGCTTCCATCTACAGAGTCACAATGCTTTCAGATAACCTAGGTCCCAAGATCAGAATAGCCCAGGGAGTCATCAATACCTTAAACTAGTTTAATGCACTACAGCTTCCCATGAGCATGTACCTCAAAACACATCATTAAGGTCAGAAGTTGGAGTTCTAGCCCCAGCTTGGCTACAAGCTATTTTGAGGCCTTGTGTAAGCTTCTGACTACCTCCATGTTCATAAGTTTGTTCATAGCAGTTTTTTTTAACCTTGTTATTTGGAAATAATTTTAATATTTACAGAATAGTTGCAGGAAAGCACAAAGAACAGAAATATGTATACTTTTACTGAGACTTATCTATTGTGCACATTTTCCCCCATTTGCTGTATGACTTGTCACTCCCGAGTTGGACTGCACAGCCATTCTCGGCGGTGCAGATAGACTCTCAGGAAGCTACGCCATCGTCTCTCGAGACGGACGGCTGCCGACGACGACGAGTTTAGATTATTATTATTTTATAATTATGCCATGTTTTCCTCTAGTTGTTGTTGTTCTTCTTCTTCGTCTTTTTTACTGAAACGGAGAATGCTTCTTGTTTTGTTGCCACTTAAAGAAATTATGCAAAAGAAGCCCGCAACAACACACAGAAAAATTTAGTCAAAATTCTGCCCAAACAGGTAAAAAGTACTATTGCTTTAAGTATGTGCCTTTCCAGACACTTCTATTTTCCTATTTTTATTCTTCTACTTTCTCTGGATTTAATTTATTATTCTGGGTTTGTAATAGAGATGTATGTAAAGCTTGTGAATTTTCAGGTGTTTTCCCCTAATGTGAGGATTTATCACTCCATTTTCCTATAGGTTTTTAATGTACTATTTTTATTATTCAGTTCTAATTGTTTTTTAACTCCAATAGTGATTTACTTTGAGGATTATTTAGAAGTGTATTTCACAACTTCTGAATGTTAGAAACTTCTAGTTACCTTTTATTAGTGATTTCTAGATTAACTACAATGTGAGCAAGAAACACACTTTAGTCCTTGCTGGTGCAGTTTAGTGGATTCAGTGTTGGCTTTTGAACCAAAGGGGCGCCGGTTCAACTCCCAGTCAGGACACATGCCTGTGTTTCAGGCCAGGTTCCCAATGGCGGGTGTGAGAGAGACAACCGATGGACATTTCTCTCACACACAGATCAATGTTTGTCTCCCCCTCTTTTTCTCCTTCCCTTCTCCTGCCTCTAAAAGTAAATAATTAAAATTTATTTTTTAAAAAGGTAAGATACTTCATATAACTTCCCTCCTTGGAATTTTCTTGAAACTGCCTTCTTTACAATATGGTCATTGTAAGACATGTTCTAAGCGTGAGTCTGCTGCCATCTTGTGGTCATTTTTGGAATAAAAGCTTAGTGCAGGTCCCAGGAAAAGTTGTGTATAGTTGGTTATCTGTGAATGTTGAATCCAATTTGCAGCTCTTGTTGTTACTGGAGTTTTTGAGGCAGTCTATTGCTTGAGAAAGAGTTGCGCTCCATCCCTGGTGATAGAGGTGTATTAAATCTATTATGATTATCAATTTTTCCTTGTATCTCTGTTCTATAAAACTTAAGTTTATGATATCAACTGCGTTGTGAATTTGGATCTGTCAGGTAAATTAAACTTCCTGATGTGAAGTGGTCTTCATGTCTAGTAACTCTTTTCACCTTGAGGTCTACTGTATGTCATCATATAATTTTAATTCGGTTTATGTTTGCATAATACAGGGTGGGGGCATATGTCGGTGTAGAGTTGTGATTTTGAGCAAGAAAAGTCATTGTTGTAAGATTACTTTATAATTATTAAATTATTTTACATATGAAGAAGTGTTCATTCTTTCACTTTGAATCTTTTTGTTTCTTATGTTTTAGATAATTCATAGTAGCCAACCTGTGAAGAACAGAAACGGGTGGCCAGACTGTTTATGGTGTACACGTCTCAGCTCTGAATTTAAGGAATAGTTTTCCTATTTTAACCTAGATTGTATCACATTTATAGACAACTGTGGTAAATAGGTATCATGACTCAATATCATATTAATATTTAGATAATACAGTTTGCGTCTTTTATTTTTTTTCTCTGAACAAGTCCTTCTCAGAGTAGTCCTTAATTTTATAAAGTATATTATTAATGCATTTCCTAATTAAAGCGCCCGTCCACAAATATACCCGATTCCCGGCTGTTTTTGTTTAAGTGGACCACTGAAAGGAGCGGGACTCATCTTAAGCACAGAGCCTGTACCGGACCGGGCTGGAGGTGAGAGGAGGGGCCAAGCCAAAGCCACGGGTCCGGCGGGTCCGGCCAGTTGGGGGTGGAGGGCGTTAATCGTGGCGGACAGGCTCAAGGCGAAGGCTGTTCTGGAGGAGAGATGAGCAACTGCGTGGATCTGAGGTCAGGAGCCGCCGGCCTCGAGTCTCCGTGGGCCACGAGGTGAAACTCAAGGCCAAATGAGACGCAGGCAATGAAATCCAGGAACATCAGGTGAGTCAGGTGGGGGATTTGAATTGAGGGCGTCAGGGAGCAACTACAGGCAACCATTGAGGAGCAGGAAAGGGCGGCCATATCATTTCCAGGGTACATGTCTTAGGTCCCAGTTAAAGTGACCAGTTTTGTTATTTAACCTAGATCAGGTCACATTTATAGACAACTTTGGTAAATAGGCATTATTATGTGTTTTTTAAATCTGTATTAAGTTACAGAACATGATGACACTTTTCATGTGTTACAATTTCTGTCATTGGTAGCATTTTCCAATTTTGTTCATACAGCTCTTGTACATTGTGGTTAAGTTTATTCCCGGTTTTTTAAACCTGTTTTGTTGCTATTGAGTCATTTAAAAGTTATGTCTGTAACTTACTATTTTTACATACAAAGTATTTATTTCTGCACTTTATTTCCTCACCAGCATACTATATTCTATGTGCAATATTTTTCAGGTGATTGTCATCAGTTGTGCTGTCAGCAGCAATGATCATTGAACTATTGTAGCTGTATATGACCTAGAAATAATGAAATGTTGAAAGAAAACAGAAAGGAGATAGTGTGAAGAGCTAGGAAAAGTTCTGTTACTCATGAATATATTAACGACAACATGAAATACATAATTCTTAGCTTTTTAATTAAGTTTAGGGCCTTGATGCATGGTGTTCTAGAAATGAGACGTATTTTGTTAGTGGAAATGTGCCCTGGGTTGGTAATCTGAGGAATACATAATGTAGAAAATATCCACATTTTAAAAAAGGAAAACTTTACCTGGTGAATTCTTTAATCTAAATCAGGAAGATTATTCTAAGTAGCACTCTGAAAGAGTTACTAAAGTGATTTATGTTATGTATTTATTTTGGTGGTTAATTTTATCATATTTTTAATTTTTTTAAAAGTATGTGTTATTGATTATGCTGTTATAGTCCCAATTTCTTTTCCCTTTGCTCCCCTCTTTCCATTACCTCCCTTCCCTGCAGCAATCTCACCCCCCTTAGTTGGAACCATGGGTCATGCATGTAAGTTTTTTTGGCCTCACCCTTTCTTACATTATTCTTAACATCCCCCTGCCTATTCTGTACCAACTGATTATGCTTGGTCCCTGGACCATTTCCCCATTTCTCTCCCTCCCCCCTCCCAGCTGATAACTCTCTAAATGATCCCCAAACCTATGATTGTGTTCCTGTTCTGGTTAGCTTTGTTGGATGTCGTTTTTATTTTTTAGCTTCACTTGTTGAGAGTTGTGAGTTTGTTGTCATTTTTGTGTTCCTAGTTTTTATCTTTTTCTTAAGTCAGTCCCTCTGACCTTTCCTATAATAATGGCTTGGTGATGATGAACTCGTTTAGCTTCCCCTTGTCTGGGAAGTACTTTATCTGTCGTTCCATTCCAAATGATAGCGTTGCTGGATAGAGTGAGTCATCCTGGTTGCGGGTTGCCTTTCATCCCATAGAATGCTGCTTGCCAGTCCCTTCCTGCCTGCAAAGTGCCCTGTGAGACTTCAGTTGATAGTCTTATAGGCATCCCCCTGTAGGCAACTCTGCGCCTCTCTCTTGCTGCCCCCAGGACTGTGTCTTTATCTTTCTCCTTTGGCATCTCAGTCATGATGCATCCTGGTGTGGTCCCCTCTGGGTCCAGCTTGCCCGGGGCCCGCCATGCTTCTGGGACCTGTATGTCCATCTCCGTCGCCAAACTTGGGAAGTTTTCCTCATTTTTCTTCAATTCTTGCTTCCTCATTCTGCACTGGTTGACTGTTTTTTTCTTCCTTGTGTTCCAAATCATTGATTTGAACCCCGGTTTCCTTCCCTTCACCATTGGTTTTGTGTGGATTTTCCTTTGTTTCACTTAGCATAGCCTTCACTTCTTCCTTTATGCATTTGCTGTACTTAAGCATGTCTGTCGAGCCTGTGAGCATCTTTATCACCAGTGTTTTGAACTCTTCATCTGTTAGGCTGGCAGTCTCCTCGTCTGTTAGGTTGGCTGTCTTCTCATTGCTTAGTTCTCCTACTGGAACCTCGATCCATTCCCCCTTTTGGGCCTTACTTCTACGACTCCTTATGTTGACAGACTCCTGTGTTTGTTTGCCTCTGTGTCTTAGGTAGGGCTGTTGCACCTGTTAAGTTGTAAGGGGTGGAGCCTTAGGTTCAGTGCAGGGCGACCCATTTCACCACATTGTGGTGCTGTATGCAGGGGAGGGGTCTGAGAGGGAACAATGCCACTTGCTCAGCACTTGCCCCTTTTCCAGGCACTTCTCCCACTTCTGCACTGGACTAGCGCCCCTCTAGCTGTTGCCCTGGCCGTCGTTCCCAGAGTGGGTGGGTCTGTGGACGTTCAAGGATCATGGGGGCCCTTTAAACAAGCGGACTCTGCTGAGAGACCAGCAGTTTCTGCCTCCTCCCCAACCCCCACTGGTTTGCACCGTCAGAAGCAATGAGGCTTGATTTTCCTCAGCGCAGGGACCGTGAGCTGCGTGGTCTGGTCTGGTGCGGGGAGCGGTCTCCAGGTGTCCTTCTTGACTTTTTAAAATGTGTGACTGCACTTTCCACCAGCCTGCCACTGCCACCTCTGCAGCCACCACACTGCGTCCTCTCTGCCCCAGCTCTGCCCCTCCTACCTGTCTGGATGAGTATTTCTTCTTTATATCTTTGTTTGTTGGACTTCCATGCACCTCATTTTCTGGAACTTCTGGTTGTCTCTAGTTTTGAGGTAGTTGTATTTTTTCTTAGTTGTAGAGGGAGACCCAGCGTGTCTGTGTAAGCCTCCATCTTGGTCAGAAGTGTCCAAGTTCTTACTTTTAAACAATTTTTTCCTATCCTCACCCAAGGACATGATTATTTATTCTATTTTATTTATTATTCAATATTATTTTTAGTATTTGTATTGCATTTTTCCATTACCATTTGTCCCCCTATCTCCTCTTCCATCTCCACCCATCCCTGTCCCCCTATTTATTTATTTTTATCCTCATCCAAGGACTTGTTTATTTATTTTAGCATGAGGGGGAGTGAGAGAGAGAGACTGAAAAAAAACACTGATGCGAGAGAGAAACATCAATCAGTTGCCTCTTGGACACGCTCCGATTAGGGACCAAATCCACAACCTAGGCACATGCCCTGACTGGGAATCGAACCTGCAACCTTTTGGTTTACAGGATGATGCTCCAACCAAGTGAGACACAGTTGTCAGTCTAAACAAATTATTAATTTTTAAAGCTTTCCTCAGTAACCTTTAAGAAGTCTGATCTTTGAAGACAGCATATGTGGGTGACAAACTCCCCAGGGGAAGCTCTCAGTCAGACACTGTCCAGGGTAACCAGGACCAGGGCCAGACTAAGGCCAGACTAGGGTCAGACAGGGCAGGGCTTGGGATTCAAGACAAATCTGCCAAGTTTCAGAAAGTCTTACCTAACCCAGCTGTGGAGGGCAGTGAGCTGTTCTGTGTTCTTGGCGGACCGTTGCGGTCATTGACCCCCTCACCTGCCCAACTGTGGTCCTCAAACAAGCCGCAGCTCTCTTGCATGGGTGGGAGACAATCACGGCAGAAACCAGGTGGGGCTGGCCACAGCTGCGGTAGCCACTGTGGCACTGAGTGAAGGGTGTGATGGAGGCAGCTGAGCATGCCATCCTGTCACCTCTGCTGCTGACGTCTTTTCTGCCCAAGGATGATCAACCCATCCCATCCAGGGCACTCAGAGTCAGGGGGAGGAGTTGGGAAGCAAACAGGTATAGGTGGAGTGGCTTTGGAGGCCCAGCATGTATCATAGGGACAAGACAGTGACCTCAGCTGCCTGACAGGGGACAAGAGCCAGCAGATGTGAGGCCGCAGTCACTCGTTGGAGCTTCCTCTTCAAACCAAGGGTCCTGGCTGCCTGGCACTGACAGGTGGGTGGGAGGACTGTGTGACACCCATCCCCCTGTGCAAGGGGATCAAGACTGTGTGAACTATGCAAGCAACCTGAAACACAAGTGCCTGTTTATGACTCAGCTTTGAGACCCACACGCCATTTTCACAACACAGATCAGCCCAGTTGGGTGAAGGAGGTTCTTACAAGGGCAGGGGTGACAACAGGTGGGTTGGGGGGACATCTTGGAGGCTGGCAGCCACACTAGGAATGTGGTTTGTTGTTGAAGGGGAGGGAAAGGAAACGGACCTCTCCTTACTGAGGCTGAATTGATCAGCCTTCTAAGAGAGTTCTAAGGTCAGTCCTGGTGGGGGGTGGAGGTGACCAACCACTGGCAGTCTGTGGGTTCCCCTCCCCAATGTATTTCAGTCCCAGCCCCTGTGCCAGCATTGCACCACGACTCTCCCTCTTTCATGGCCCATGCCAGCAGCCACAGAATAGTGAAAGTTCATGGTCTTCTCGCTGTTAGGGGTGGGCGGCTAGAAGGAAAGAAAACCCAAGACAAACGCTTTTAAATTTTTTAAAGATTAAATTAATTTCTTTTTAGACAGAAGGGAAGGAATGAAGAGAGAGAGAGAGAGAGAGAGAGAGAGAGACATCCACGGGTTGCCTGTCACACGCCCCCCACCAGGGACCTGGCCCGCAACCCAGGCATGTGCCCTGTACTGGGAATTGAATCGGCAACCCTTTGGTTCACAGGCCGGGTACTCAATCCACTGAGCCACACAGTCAGGGCCCAAAACTGTTTTGAGCAGTGGGAAAAACGTCTGGATAGGTGTATGGCATCAAATGGAGAGCACTTCGAAGGTGACTGAAGGTTAAACATGTAAGAATAAATACACAACTTTTTATAAATACATCTTGGGTTTTTTTTTGCCACCCCACACCCCATATACTGCTCCCTGGGTGGTAGCCTAACCAGATTGACTCCAGACTCAGGCCTTTGCAGCAGCTGAGTCTCTGTGGCTGGGAGCACTAGTTCTCTGAGGCCCTCCTGGAACGCTCTGCTTTCAGTGATGGGGGGAGTAAGGCGAGTGGGAGTCAAAGTTGTATGGAGACAAAACGTTTCAGCACAAGAGGCCAAACCACCAGGGAGGAGGTTGGTGTTGGCATCTCCATAGCATTTAAGGAACTATTTGTGTATGTAATCTCTTGTTATGAAAGTAGAGGATTTCTTTAACCAGTTACTTCTTTACAAATGACACTCTTGGGAAGAATCAAGGGCCCGTATACTTATCTGAAGTGCCCTCAGGGCTGCGTTGTAAAGTGCGTGGAGGCTGCATTTGTCCTATGGCTGTCAAGGTGCTAATGACTTACCCTCCCTGCAAACATAGGGTTTCTCCCCTGAGTATGTCCTCTGGTGTCTGATGAGAACCGACTTCCGTGCAAAGCCTCGCTCACACTCCCTGCAAACATAGGGCTTCTCCCCTGAGTGTGTCCTCTGGTGTGAGATGAGATGTGACTTCTGTGCAAAGCCTCGCTCACACTCCCTGCAAACATAGGGCTTCTCCCCTGAGTGTGTCCTCTGGTGTGAGATGAGAACTGACTTACGTGCAAAGCCTCGCTCACACTCCCTGCAAACATAGGGCTTCTCCCCTGAGTGTGTCCTCTGGTGTGAGATGAGAACTGACTTACGTGCAAAGCCTCGCTCACACTCCCTGCAAACATAGGGCTTCTCCCCTGAGTGTGTCCTCTGGTGATTGATGAGAACTGACTTATCTGCAAAGCCTCGCTCACACTCCCTGCAAACATAGGGCTTCTCCCCTGAGTGTGTCCTGTGGTGTCTGATGAGATGTGACTTATCTACAAAGCCTCGCTCACACTCCCTGCAAACATAGGGCTTCTCCCCTGAGTGTGTCCTCTGTTGTCTGTTGAGCTTTGACCTGTCATTGAAGCCTTGCCCACACCCTCCATACTTGATTGTTATAATTCTTGACGCTCCTACTCCCACGAATAATTTCTCTGTGTCCTCTGGATTCGCCTTCTGGCCTGTGCTGAGCTCTTCCTCCATCATCCCCTCATGCTCATTCAAGCTCCCCATTTGTTTATCGGGAGGTTCAAACAAGGCCCCTGAAACCCTCCTTTGCCTGATCCTTTTAAGCAAAGGTTTGGACCTTTCTTTGGCTGCTCGGCCTTCCCCTGTGTCCTTCCGGCTGTGTGTAACGGCATGGTGCTGCTGCTGCTGACTCTGCTCCGCTGGGCAGCAGTCCTCTGACGGAAGGTGTTTTCTCGCAGATGTTCCCGGGAGAATCTGAGAGGGGTGACTGCGTTTCACATGTTGGCTGAGGAATTTCTCACAGAAGGCGAGAGAGCAGGAGGGACATGGGTGGACCTCTGGCTTTTGTTCTGCTGAAAGAGAAAGTTTTGGTCAGCGGTGACCTGGACAAGGCTGCCTCAGCTGCACACTTGGTTTCCTGATAAGACCTGTCTCACCAAGCAGTCTTATAGTGTTGACAATGCAAGCTCTGTCCCCCACACTGTTCCTATTTTTCTTTCTATTTCTATGCACTGCAATGTTTTCAGAAAGCAGAAAGCCCGTATCATGGGTCGTGCCTATACATAGGCCAGACTAGGGACTTTCAAGTAGCATCAGAGGCTGTTCCACTCCCTGTGTGGATGGAACTGCAGTGACCTTTCCCATGTACATTATCTTCTAAGTCATAGTAAAGAGAGAAACCACAGGCCCCAACTAGCAATTGCTTCTCTCAGTTTTCTCAAATTATAAAATAAAATAGGTCCTTCCTCAGCCTCACACCAAGTATTCACATTTGATTTCATTTAGTGTTAGCCCATTTCAAATACACTAGGAAGTCCTGTTTTAAAATAGTTATCCAACCACAGTTCCAACACACCCGACTCCCATACCCATGCAGCCCATCCGCATCTTCTCTCACTTATAGATGAAGTCATCACTGTGGGATTCTCCACTGAGGTTCATTTTCCAAAATTTAACAAAGCCTAATTTTAGAACAGAGTCACGCCCTAGCCTCTGCGGGGCTCTCAGGCCATCACACTCTCCTGCTCATGCTGCAGCTCAAAACAGCACAGTTGTTCCCATCTCGCCAAGGAACGTCCAAGTGGCTCAGCTTGTATCAGCTTCTGGACCTCTGTCTGATTTGCATTGTTACCCTCCATGTTGAGGTCGAGACCGAGTGGCCCTCAGCCAGCTCAGTATCCCCCACCACCACTTCCCTGCACTAGCTGCCCCTCTACCTGGGATCCTTTGCCCACAGGTATTGTTGTAAGTGTTCTCCCTGGACAGGACCCTCCCTGAGCACCGGCCACACTGCACCCTCCCGTCACAGTGATCCCCAGGTACTGGTTGTGGATTCCTTTTCCCTAAAGCACTAATCGCTGTGTGATATTGTGCACATGGCAGCATGCGTCCCTGGGTCTCCCTCCTTCGCCCGTCAGCTGCTCAAGACGCAGTGATTCTCATGTTTATGCTAATCGGTATCTCTAGTTCCCAGAACTCTGTGTGGCATAGAGTAAGAACTCACAGAACAACTACCTGAAATAATGAATAAGTGCATATTAACATACACATTTCATCTAGAAATACAAAGTAAGAAGAAACAGCTATAAAAAGGTTAGAAAAATCTGCCTTGGTGAGAGATTTGGTTATTGTTTAAAAACTTTTTTTTGCTCTGACCATGGTGGCTCAGTTGGTCGGGTGTTGTCCCACAAATTTAAAGGTCACGGGTTTGATTGCTCATCAGGGCTCACGGCTGGGTTGAGTGTTTAGTCCTCAGGGTCAGGGTGCGTACAAGAGTCAATGAGTCAATGAGAGAGGTTTCTCTCACACATCGATGTTTCTCTCCCTCTCTCCCCCCCCTTCCCTTCTCTCTAACAATAAATAATTAAAATCTTCTTTAAAACTTGAGTTTTTCGGCCTCTAAGCCTTTCAGCACTATATGCTGTTGTGTATTTAGTGCATGAAACGTTTTAAAAATTGGAACACAAAGAAAATAAAAATTGTTCCTAAGAGTTAAATACATGTGAAATCACTCCTTGATTTCTGAAGCATCTGACTTGAAACTGTACTGACTTTAGAGTGGAGTTGGACTGTGAACATTTCTACGAGAGTTCTCTCTTTTACTTCTGTCTTGAAGGAGAACAGTGGTGCCCACCTCTCCTGGCCGCGAGCTCTGTCTTCCACTTGCTGCCCCACTTGATGCCCAGCTCCTGGCCGTACTCGTCTCCGTACCAGACCAGCAGCTCACAGCCTGGCCTGATGACCCAGCAGGTTCGGTAGAAAATCTGCCTGTGATACTGAAAGGCCACCAGGTTCCGTTCTTCATCATCCCGGGCACAGTTCACATACCTGGTATTGAGGGAGAGGAAGAAAAGGAAAAACACAGTAGTGAGTTTCCACTACCTGTCACATCCACGTCCAGCTCCTCACTGATGCTTAAGGTCCTCGGGGTTTGATGTCACCCACTCCCCCCAGTGCTCCTGGGGAGCCTTCTGTTCAACATCTGAGCCTCTGTCAGATGTCATATGAATATCTGTCTCCAAGTCCTGCTCATGGGGCTCATCTTGCCTAAGACCATTTTCCAAAGCCCAGTTCCAGACTTAAGATCCACCCCGACTGGCCATGAAAGCCAGCTCCCTCTAGCTTCTGTAAACGCTAAGTTGAGTTCTGTTTCACACCAGAAACCTGGTGCTTGATCTAGACTGTGCTTCTAGATTCATCATCATCATCGGCAGCCGTCCGTCTCGAGAGACGATGGTGTAGCTTCTTAAGAGTCTATCTGCACCGCCGAGAATGGCTGTGCAGTCCGACTCGGGAGTGACACAGTATCTGTCTCCTCCCGTGTTGAATCGACATCTTGCGATGACGCTGGAGTGTCCTCTCCAGTGAAGCTGAAGCTACAGAGCCTGGGCAGGGTGATATGGAGGGTCTGCTGTTGCCCATGCAGCAGACCCCCCCTCTCTTCGCAGCTGAAGGATCCAAGAGAAAGACGGAGTCAATACAGCTTGGCTTCAGGTGCGCCGCAGGAGTTGCCGGTGTTGACTACAACGTCAAACCGCCTTAGGGACTCCGGCTCCGGATTTTCTGTCGGAGTTTACTCCCTTAGCCTTTCCCCTGAAGAGGTATGCCGCAAGGCAGCGGAGGTTTTTTGGAGTCAGAGTTTTCCTTCTCTGATGTGCCCTGACTGGAAGATCGAACCAGCGACACCTAGCCCGCAGGCCGACGCTCAATCCACGGAGCCAAACCAGCCAGGGTAAAATAAATACATACATACATACATACATACATACATACAATTGTAAAAAAAAAAACATAGTGCTATCTTCAAAAAAAAGAAAAAAAGAAAAGAGGCAGCAGCTTTTATGGCGGAGGTGCCACACACATCCTAGGCTCAGTTGGAAGTTGCTCTGTCCAGCAGAGGCTTCGTGACCATGGCGGAAGAAACTTTTTACCCAGGACACTTTGTTATGTCTAGGAGAAAGAACGTGACTGCCTCTCTAGTGCAGACCAGCCCCTAAACCTTCATCCCTTGTGCCTTTTATTGAAGAGGATGCATACGAGAGATACAAGGCTAAAACTCATAAATCGTCTATAGCCATTACGCATTTGACAGGAACAGATTACGCATACCAGTACAGGGGCCACAGTGACCAGTCTGTGTCAGGGTCCATAAAACATCTTGGCGCCACACTGGAACTAAGGGCGAGGTTTCATACACTCCTTGCTAGAGACTATTTATGTTCCATTAATGATAAAGAAAGCAAAGCAAGTTCTAAAACATGAGTACAATACGCATTCTTTAATCCAATTCCCATGACAACCCTCTGAGTGGCTGTCAGTCGTGTTCCACACACAGCCTTATGTTGAGACTTAGAGACAAGCACGGCCAGGACGCCGGTGGCTCGTCATGCTCAGACAGCGGCTACAGTTCCTTAAACCACAAGGAGAGGTTGCCCACAAGCTTTGTTTTTTTTTTTTTTTCAATTTTATCTTTCGTTTTTATTCAAGAGTATACTCACAGGCAGCACTTTCCAATTACGCTTTTAAAATAAAGGCCAAAACCAAAAAGAATCTGCAAATATGACAGTGCTTAAAGAATGATTGTCATCATAATTTACACTCTAAAATGTCCTGTGGAGTTAAATACTTTATACATAGATTGTGTAAGAGCGATGTCATTTAAAATAAACAACAAAAGAACCCACAGGTCACGGGTGAATTTGTCGTTGAGGATAAACATCAGTTTCAGCCTTCCAGAGTATGAAAACCAGCAACTAATTCATCCTGTGACAGAATACAAACTGTGCTTCACATTTTGGACTTTAAAGTTTCTTTCTGCAGCAGCAAATCAGCATATCTTTGCTGAAGTCCCTTTTCTCTTTCCTGTTGTCGCTGAACATCTTCTTTAAGACACTCCAGCCTCCAGAGAATAGCAGAATCTTCATGTTTCCTGAGTTCTTCAAACGTGTGTACCTCCAAGTAAGCCTGCTCAATTTGATCCCATAAGTCATTCACCTGTTTCATGAGCCCCATAGTATGGGACTGGTAACCCCCGAGCAAAATTTCTATCTTCTTTCCCGTCTTTGCAGCTCTCTTGGCTTCTGTCATCATGTGACCTCTGTTAATCTCGAGCCTCTTTTCCAGTGACTCGATTCTGTCCTTTTTGCTTGCTAGGTTGGCCCGTGTGCAGGGGCTCTGTCTAGGGAGATACAAAACCTGACTATAGCATTCTTCCCACACCTGGTTATAAGCTTCGCTTGAGAGTTCTCCATGACTCATACCTTGTTTTACCACTTCCATCTCCCGTACCAGAACATCCTGGGCCTTTTTCATCTCTTCTTTAGAGAACTTTTCATAAGGGCTGTGTTCCAGATAGGAAACGTGCTCTGAATTATTGGTAGCAAACCCTACCTTTTTTCCTTTTTTATTTCCAGATGGTTCATAAGGGTGATGTAGAAGGTCATAATGAAGCACTGCGATCGTTTCTTTTTTGATTAGTTCTTCGCTTTTCTGTAAATCTGTTAAAGGTGGTTCTACATTTAAGGCTCTTAGAGTAGTTTCGTTTACTTCTGATGGTCTTGGAAGATCTTTCTGGCCAGCTTTGTGCGTTCGTTTCATTTGCTTCACACGCTTTGCGTCTCGCATGGCCTGCTTTCGTGCATCCACATCAGCAGCATCTTCAATGTATGTGCCATCTATTTCACGGTCTTCCAACTCTTTCTCAGCATTTTCTGGTAGAACAATTTCAAAGTCATTCTTGGAGGCAGGAAGGCTCATCAACCCTATACGGAGGTGTTCACGAGACTCTCTTTCCACCTGCTTCACATAAGAGGGATCACGGTAGTCTGCCATTCCATCCTCAGGATCAGTGTTTAACTTGTCTCGAAGAGGAGTTCTGCCTGGGGTGGAGTTAACTGGTTTGGGAGTTGCCCCACTCCAGGGAGTCAGCCCTTCAGATCCATGAGAAGGGATCCCGAATGGGGTAGAAAGAACTGTGTTTGGAGTCTGTACAGCCTGCCACTGTGGAGTCACACCCGAGCAGTCACTCTCATGCAAGGGTGTGTTAAGTCCACCTTTTAATGGCGTATCCACAGTGGTCAGGACCACGAGGTTCTGGCCTTCCTGGAGCATTCTGTCCTGGGAAGCTGGTGTTCGTGGTATTCTAAGAGCCATGCTCTTGTTGGTGACATTGTACTCAGACAGAAGAGTACTGGAAGCAGAATTGGTTATGCCCGACTCCTCAGCAGTCTGACGTGCAATTTCACTCGCTTTGCCTACCTTCACAACTTCCTGCAGTTCTGCACCTGAAATCTGAGGGGCAGGAAGTACTAGTTTACTTCTCCTTTTAGTAAATTTAGAAACACCACTAGTTTGAAGAATAGCTGATGGTAAACCCGATCTTTCTTTCCTTTTCAAACGCTGCTTGTCTTTTTTCCGATCTCGTCCTTCTTTCTCAGATCTTAGCTCGCCATCAAGATCCTGTCGTCTTAACTTCCTGAAATCTGCATCAAGAGCCTGGTAGTTCTCCTCAGACGTATCATAGAAACCAAGAGCAGGCTTTTTTTCAAATGGGATTTCAGCATTATAATCAACCCCTCTCTTCTTTCTTCTTTTCTTCTGAATTTCTATGCCAGCTGCCCAAAGTTCTCTTCTCTTTTGGAGGGCAGCAAGACGCCTTGCCTCCTCCAACTGTTTCTCTCTCGCTTTCCTCTTGGCCTTCTTTCCCTGAGTATTAGCCAGCCGGGCTCTAGCTTCAGAAAGGATCTCAAGTTCATCCTCATCCATATCCATTGGATCAGGACGTGCTGGCTTTGTTTCTGGATTTGAAGCTATTTCTCCAGGTTTAAGTTTTCATGAATCGTCTGTTTCCTCTTCGTTGTCTCTTTGGGATGCTTTATCCAGAAGAAATTCATAGTGTTCTAAGCACTGGGCAGCTGTTCTTCCAATGATTGGAGCAATGGTCCGCCACTGCGTTGACATTAACTTGGCCAAATGCAAGAGTTTTTCCTCTTCTTCTCTGGACCATTCTATTTTCTTGATGCTTGGATCCAGCCACTCACACCATCTGGCTTTGCACTGCTTTGCCGATTTCCTAGGCAGCAATGAAGCAACCCTAGACCACTGATTTTTCCCATATTTCATAACAGCTGCTTTCAGAAGTTCATCCTCGGTATTCCTCCACATGCCCCCCTTAATCACAATTCGAGGCATTTTGGCGGCGGGGTGTCTCGGCAAGTGGCTTCTAGATTAGCTCACATCATTCAATACTCAGCCGAAGTCTATCTTCTCTTGAGAGGTCTTTCTCCAATTGCTGCAGTTTTCTTAGGGTAAAATTAACTTGTCTCCCCCAAGGTTCCCATAGAAACCTGGAGGCCTCTCTGTCTCAGCAAAATAACAGAGCAATAATAGTTGATTCACATTCTCTTTTCCCTGATTAAAAAAAAAAAAAAAAAAAGCTGCTAATGAAAGGGGCTCATGACCACTCCTCTGCAGGCCTGAGAATGCGGCTCTAGTTAGAGGTGATGCTGGGCTGCTTTGCTGCCTGCACTGGTTCAGGCTGTCCTTGGTTTAGGCTATCCTGGCACTGTGCACTTCTGTAAAGTTAGGAAAACTGTAGTCATATACTTCTAAAAGCAATGATTTAATGTCTGTCTGCAGTAAGTCCTTCATAAGGACACGGTTTGTGTGATCTCTTTAAGTAATAAATAACTTGGTCTAAACTGGAACCACAGTAAGTGCTTAATTAATGTTAGATGAAGTAAAGTATAATCCAGTATTCCAGTACATCTAGGCTCTTCGAGGTTTCTTTTCCCCATTGCCCAAAGTTTGTCTAGCATACATCTTTATATTTTGAGGATGTACACTGTATTTTTATCTCCTTTTTTCCTAAATGTCTCCTGATATGAAAGAATCCCATGTGGAGAACAAAAGAAACAGGATTGAGGGAGGCCACCAAGGGGGCAGGATGACAGGGAAAGCCTGTGGCAGACAAGAGTCCTCTCGGGCACCCAGAAACTGATCGACCGTACCTCATCCAGTTGGCCCAGGATTCGTCCTTCCCATCCACATACTCATAGCAGTTTCTGCCTTTGGTGATCTGCGTTTCAGGAGAAGAAGTTAAAGGCTTTTTTTGGTGGGGAGGTAACAGAAGAATTATTTCACTATACTGTCATCGAAGCTCTTTCAGCTCACACGGGAATTCAACCGCCAGTTGCGACCACAGGATATTTTTCTTACTCATCAGGATATATTTCTTACTCATCATGTACACATATGAGTCTGTCCCATCAGAGCAGGAGCCTATAAGGGAGGAGCCAGTGCCTTGTGTGTGTACCACTTTGCTCCCAGTTACCCTCTGGTCCTTTTGTTTTTAAAGAATTTATTTATTTTTAGAGAGAGGGGGAGGGAAGGAGAAAGAGGAGAGAAACATCCATGTGTGGTTACCCCTCACGTGCTGACTGTGAATCGAACTGGCGACACTTTGGTTCGCAGGCCAGCACTCAGTCCACTGAGTCACAACCGCCAGGGGTACCTTCTGATCCTTAAACAGGAGGAGCTTCCCATTCACGCAAAGCCCATTCAGTACACAGAGCTAACCATATTATTTATCCCCATCTATGTCTAGCATGTAGAATGTGAGGTCCTACCAGGCCTCAGGAAGGATGTTGGAAGCCAGAGGGCAGGGTAGGAGGCAAACACTTCTCTCACCAGCCAGGAGTACCCGCCTTTGGCTGCCTCTTCATCGTCTGTGATGCGACCCTCATAAGGGCCAAAGTGCAGAACCACAGGCAGATCAGAAGCCTCGTTCCACACTCCAAGCCCAGCCTCAGGGATGCCTGATGTTGTAATTCTCAGCCCAGGCGGTAGAGTGAGGGCTGAGCGGTCGGGATGCCCCTTCTCCACTGCATGATCTTTTACAAACGTAGGGGGCCCGTGCACAGCACAGCTGTCAGTGAAGAAGTTCTGACACTTCTCACAATCTGGAGGCGAGAAGAACAGGGGTTAGGAGTTTCTGAATACGGAGAGCTTCAAAGAGAGCGGAGGCCCTCACCTCACTGAGGCTCCATCCTGCTCTCCTGGTCACTGGAAGAAGGGAATGATTTGGGGACCAAGTGGCTAGATGAAATTATGTAGCAAGACATAATGTGCCCCTTTGGGAGGGTCATTCACAGAGGTAGTCATCATCCTGGGGCTCGCTAACCTCTCGGTACACATGGCTCTTTCTTTCTCGTAGGCTGTACATCTTCACGTCAACCTCCTTTCTCTTGGGGTATGAGTTTGAGGAAGAAGAGCAGGCGAGCTAGGTTGGTGGGGTCTGGAGCGTCAGTCTCTGTTTTGTCAGAAAGCACACAATCTCCTCCCCTGAAAGCATCACCCGTCCTTTCTACGTACTCTGGTATTTCCCTCCATTCACTACTGGTTCAGAGAGACTATAAGAGTCCACACTGACTAGAGATGGAGGATTCAATGTCAGTTTCTAGATCGTCCCATGATCAGGTGTAACTTCCTAACCTTCACTCGGTTATAAAATATTGATTGAGGGCACATTACGTGTCACCATTAAGCAAAGGCCTGAGCATACGACACCAAGGATGTACGGTCGGGTTGCTATTATCACAGGTGGGTTTATTGGACAACTCACATATGTCAATAGTTTTAAATTTAATGTAATGCTTTCAAACAATATATGAATAATGTGTCCTTATCTTGACTTTACACATCAGCATTCAGGAGCTAAGAGAATTTATAAGATCAGCCCAAAGCTCCAGTGCTGACTTCAGTGTCAGCTTTGTCCAGCTTAAACCCAGGACTATCCCAAGTGCGCCCCACACACCTAGGCCATACTTATCATCCATTCCAGAGGACTTAGAGGAGCTGTAGCGTCCAAGTGATTCTATCTTACCCAATTTTCGTCTAGAGCGCTCTCCAGAGGTCCTTGCTTGTCCAGGAGGGGCCACGGGTTTCTGGGCATGCTCTGAGCCACTTGCAGCAGTCAGCAAACTAGTCATTGTGGACAATTCCTTCAAACTAGATTCATTGCTTACTGGTGGTCTGGAGATTGCCTTCAATGTGAGAGTCACATATTAAAAGATAAGATGCATTTATTTAATTTTAAGGGCTTTGATATATTTCCACATGTATGAATCTAAGTAACACTTCAACAGCCCCTGGAAATACCGGAGGAGTGTGGATATCAGAGGGAGAAGAAAGGGCCTGTATGGATACTGAATTCAAGACCAAATTGATGCCTTAGGCTGTTTTATTTCAGGTTTCTCTATGATAGTGAGAGTAAGGGGCATTGGGAAGAGAGTAAACAAATAGTTGGCAGAAACATATCTAGACACTAGTGAAAATGATGCTCAAAACTTCAAATTGCTATATTTTGGAAAGTACATCTGTAATTAATTAGATTAGCTGGTTCCCGTTCCCACCAATTTTGTTTGAATAAGGTTGTACCACTAGCTAGTTCTCTTCATCTTCTGGATCTATAACATACTCATTGTTAATGTCATGGCAAAGATGAAACACGACAATGTTCACCAAAGCGTTGTGTGAGCTGTGTAACACAGTCTGAATGTGAGATCATGGTCCTCCTATCAACTTACCCCTCAGCTATCTCCATATTGAAATCTAACAGAAATTATCTTCAGCGTTTGAGGATCCGTGGTAGTTTAATTTGTAAATGTGAAATCATTCATTCAGCAAAAGTTCAGGGGCTCTCAGGGTCCCTGGGACTCCTGAGAAGAATCAGGTATGGACCAGCCTCTCAAAGAGCTCTCAGTGCAGAGGCAGGCAGGCTGAGCCCATGAGTCCGAACAGGATGAGAGTGGCCAGGTTAGCGTTCAGAGGAAGAAGCTGTTACTTCTTCCTACACAGATGGGCATTTGAAGTCAGTTCAAGGTGGACGAGTGTCTGTCAAATAATGAGTAACCTGTGTGACGTCCTTAAGACATTGTACTACTTGATTTTTACAATTATCTAACCTGAAGCTCCTCATGGTTGGGGGACAGGGGGCCCTTTCTGAGTGGGGTGCTCTGGTGCCAGGAAGCCTATATCCTCCTTCACCTGGGACCATCTGCTGTGCAAACCGCCTATACATCAGTATGCTTCCCTCCGTCAGAGGGTCTCAGCGCACCTGTCACTTCAGTGCAGAAGAAAAGGAATGCGGTGGAAACTATCAGTTGGATGAACTATGTAACGGTATATGGCTGAGAGTGTAAACTTGGTACCACGGTGAAAGTTTCAATGTAAGAGGTATGGAGTAGGAGCTATGGGTCAGCTTGCACCACCGCCGATACCGTGATCTCAGGCATCTAATGAAGCATTTCTACATCTCTGAAACTCTCTGCATTTTGCTACTCTTACCTGCATTGTATTCATGGGGAAGAGTTTCTTGTCAACAGGATCTGGGAAATACTCACCTTTGGGTGTTTACTGTGTCCCCCTCTGAAGGCCACCGAAGGTTTGACTAAAAGATAAGGAGAAATCAGTGCTTTGGTTGGCAAATATTTCCAAAATCTGGAGATGCTCATTAGGTGCACAGAATTTGGAACCAGAGAGCAGTCCAAGGGCAATCCAAGGGAGTGCTGGGAATGTTTTCTGAGCTATCGTTAAGGCCTGTGTTGCTACGGGGGGGCACCAACTAATATTCTTAAGAAGTTGTAAAAAACTAGACAAAGTGTCATCTGTGCTTAACGCTACCTTTACAAATTAGCTATTATATTTATTAAAAAATAAACTGGCCTTTCACGGCAGAAATAAAAGAAAGGCCATGTAACTGTGCAGGAACTCCATTTAGGCAACACGACCCGTTCCCCTTTCTGTTGTCTTCACCCCGACAGCCTAAGGGCCCCACGGCCGCCTCGCCTCCTTCCTATCTAATGCTCCACGTTTCACACTCTGGCCGTCCACCCGCTCCCTCAATCATCAGATTCTGGTCAGCAGCGACCAGTCCGGGGACGGAGCCTCAGGTCTGTTGACCTCAGAAACGGACTTTCCATCAAGGCAAAGGTAACATGTTGCTTTCAGCTGTTTCAAGCTCAGACCCCTGAAAGCAGACCGTCCCTGCCCACGATGGGCTCAAGGAAACTAGACCGGGCGAGTCGGTGGCCGACACCAGAGGCCGATGCAAAGGTGAGCTGCTCCCTACCCCGGCCCAGGACCCAACTCCCTTAATCGCGGGGATCAGGAATCTTCCCGCGTGTGCCCCGCGCGGGCCGTCGGCACTGGGGTCTCACGGCCCTGCCCACCCGGCCGACCTGCCTTCTCTCTTGTGATGGCCACTCTTCTGAATCGGTCGTTTCTTATCCGCTTTTATATCTTTATGCAGTCACCGCTTACTCACGCATGTACACATACGTGTAATCAACCCCACATTCGGAGAGTTCCCACGAACGCGCCGGCCGCACAAAGCACCGTTCTGCGCCCCGCTGGCCGCTGACGCTCGTCAGCTCCTGAGACGCAGCCGCGGCCCCGGCGCTCACCTGGCTGCCGGGGGGGTCCACTCCTCGTCGGAACCCTCGCTGTCCTGCGCCCGGGGCCCGGCGGTCCGCCTGCGGTGGCACATGAAGGCTGGCCGCGGCGCTCGGAGACCTGGGGAGGAGCAAGATGTCCGGGTGAAAGCAGCAGCCCGAGGGGGACCAAGCACCGCAGAGCCAGTGCGACCCGCTCCCACGGGGCGGGGAGGGGGGGTCCGGAACGAGGCGCCGCGGTCCCCGGCCCGGGGTGCGTGTGTGTGCGCGCGTGTGCGCAGTCCGCCCCCGTCGGCGTCTGCCTGGACGTTACCGAGGCCGACGAGCACTTCGTAGTTGCTCTTCACGTTCCGGTAGCGGCGCTTCTCCCAGTCCCCCATCGCCGCCCAGTCTTCCCGGGAGAAGTAGACGGAAATGTCCTGGAAGGCGTCTCCGGCCTGCGGAAACGGGATCGCTCAGGGCTCGTCGCGGCGACCGAGAACGGCAGCCGGCCTCCCCCGCCACCCCCGCCCTGGGTGCAGGGGGCGCGCCGGGTCCCTCCCGGCCGTGCCCGGGGCGCCGAGACAGCGGGGTCCGCACGGGCGCAGGCGGGGCCTCCCCAGGCCAGCGGCCGCGGAGCTCTGGGGCCCCCGCCCCCCGCCGACGCCGGAGCTCACCTTTGGCTTGCGCCCGGTTCTCCCCGCTTCTCCCTCAGGGCACCCCCGCGGCCCGGAGTCGGGGTCCATGGTCTCCCAGCCCCGAGGCCCAGGCGCCTGTGGAAGGAGAAGGTGCCGAGCGGGCTGAACGCCTTTCCCGCCGTCGGCGGGGCGTCCGGACAGGGAAGACGTGGGGACCCAAGGGGACGAGGGGATGGGTGGGGCGCAGGCCGGGCGGTCACGGCGATGCGCCCGCGGGGGGTGCACTGCGCCCGCGAACCCCCGGCCCGCGCGGCCGCCTCAGCAGAAGCGCCGGCTCCCGAGCGCCCGCGCGCGGCGGCCCCGACGGCGACCGGATCTGGGGAAACCCGCGCGTGACGCAGGCGCGGTCTGCAGCGGACGGGAGTGTCTGAGGCGCCGGGCCTCGCGGTCCCTCAGGATAAGCTCGGGGGCGTCTCAGGCCGAGGGCATCTCCAGCGCCCGGGGGGAGAGGCTCCGAGACCGCTGAGGCTGAGGAGAGTTTGGTCAGCCATTGCGGCCTTTCGGTTCCCCAACATTGCGTTCCCCCGCCGACGGCATTCAGGGTGTCAGGGTTTGGGGCCATTCGGTCTTTCCGGGCCAGCTGTATCAGGCTGCGCCGAGCCGAGGGGAGCTGGGGTTCTCAGGGCGTTTTGGGGTGTAAGCCTTGAGGGATTGTTTGGGCGAGACTTGGGGCCCTCCGGGTTGCCCGCCGTGGGCCCCTGGAGGCTGAAGGGATTTGGAGCCTGTCAGGTGAGAGCACCGGGGCTCTTAGGCTGGACTTGGAAGGTCTCGGGCTAAGCGTTTCGCACGGCAAGGTCCCCCGTTTTCCTGTCAGTCTCCCGGACCCCCTGCCGCGCCGCCCACCCTGGCTGTGGTTTCCGAGTTGCAGCGCGCTTCCCGCCCTCAGCAGGTCTGAGGCCCGGACAGCGAGGTTCCAGGTAATATAGTGGCGTGGGCGCGAGCGGCCAATCAGTGCGGAGATCGCAGCGCCCTGCCCGCCAACGGGTGGTGAGAAGAAGCTGAAAGGGCGGGGCAGGGGGTGGAGTGTGACCGTCGGCGGAAGACCCGCCCCACTCCCCGGGGATTGGCTGCTCCGTGTCTGTCACTCAGCCTTCAGCGAGGAGCGCAGCGCGCGGTGTCCGGTTTACGTGGTGGCGGGTGTACCAGCGGTTGCCGAGGGACACGCCCCGCAGGAGCTGGGGACCCCGAGTCCGGCAGGTGTTTAGCGTGGACGTGGCCTTCCTGCCGCCTGGTGACAAAGCGTCCTCGTTCCACCAGGCCGTAGTGGGGAACCCCAACTTCCGTCTAGGCCCTTCTGTGCTCTTGCTTGTCAAACCCGCCTTCGGCAGGACCCGCGTAGCCCAGTGAGGACGCGGGCAAGGCTGCATCGCCGTCCGGGGAAACGGCAAGTCGGTGGATTCGGACCACCCAGTTCGTAGGCACAAAATAAGTTGCAGAGGGGTCATAGATTCGCACACAACACACGCAGCGATAAGCATCCTGGAAAAACCACGGGGAAGCAACGCAGGTCTCCGAAGTCTCCAGAAACGGGAAGACAAGATAGAAGCAACCTGAGGCGAAAACAAAGCAACTGAAAACTCGAGACAACCTACAAGTATTTTGCATAAAAAACAAGGCATCCACTTTAAGGATCTAAGGCCGGGGTCCACAGAGCAGGGTCAGTTTAGCTGCCACCGGCTTTCAAGGGATAACATGGGCAGAGGGTCTCTGGCCCTTGCCTGGTTCTGAGCACAGAAATATAAGTTGATTGGCATGGGTTGGAAATAAGCCAACTAACTGTAATTACTACTGTGAAATTGCATAAAGGGAAACGTCAGTACAGTGGAGTCGGTGGGTCTGGTCACGGGGGTCTTCCCAGGTAGCACCACCCGAGGTCAACGACAGGAAAAAGTGTCAATCACGGGACCCAACACGACGATGTACAGGTGCCTCCGAGAAACCGACTCCCCGGGCACTCAGCCAGTGAGAAACCACCATCACCCAGAATTATTCTTTTCTCCAATGGACTTTTCTTCAAAATGACCCCTCCCGACCGGCTGGTCCCACACCCCGCGTTTGCATCAAGGTGGGCTGGGAGGAGAGCAGATCTGTTTCAGCAGCATCCCGACTCTGCAGTCACCGTGATTTGTACACCGTGTGATGTCTGTGCCTCCTGTTGGGAAGTAGGTGACACGCCTAGGTCTTTGTCCTTCTGAGGCCACCCAACCCTGGGACAGATGTTTCACCCCCAACCCCCAAGGCACACATTCGAGGTGCCTGGGGAAGGAAGGCGGCTCTCTTCCACTGGGCAGCGACTTTGGGCCTTGGGTCTGAATGGCTGGAACCTCACCCACCTGGACCTTGCTGCAGAGCTTCACCTCCCTTCTGTTCAGTGTCTCTCCGTGCTCCAACCCAGGAACTTCCTAGGGTGCTGGTAGCGTGAAGCTCTTCATTTTTGCTCATTTCTGTTTGGTTTTAAAAGAAACCCAGTCTAGCCATGACACCACCATAGATTAAGCAAAACAAGTTGCTTTATTTTTCTTTATTTGGCTGTATTTGAGATCACTGTTCAATAAACACATGGGTGTTACTCTGGGTCAGACAGTGCATGTGGCCACCACTCCCGACCACAGGAGGCTCTTGTTCATAACCCCTTTCCTGTCTGTCAGCAGTGCTTGGCCTTATCACGGCACCCGTGACCTAGGAATCTGTGTTTCCTTAGTTACTCCTGACAGTAGCATTCTTTCATGGGCTTATGGGCCACTGGAATGCCTTTGTTTTTGAAACGTCTTCAGTCTTGGGAGATGTTCCTCGTGCGTCTCAAATTTTTTTTTTTGCCGTTCGTCTTCTAAAGCCATCAGGTTGTTTGCAGCTCTGTCCTTATTTCCCTCTGTGCACAAGAATAATACCCTGTTAATGGATTTCCTGAAATGCGCCTCTGACCCCACTGAGCCTGAATCATGGGCCCCGCCAATTTGCATGTGACACATGGGCTTTACTGGGCACAGAGCGTATTCCAGAGAGCAAGGCACACCGGAGACCGAGGACAGCGGCCACTTCGGTGCGTGTCTCGGCATCCAGACCGGTTCGGCTGCATGGTGGTGTGTGCCACAGAAGCAGCTCGGGCCCCTGCTTCTATTCTCTGGGTGGACAGAGGGTGGCACCCCTCCATCGCTCTCCAGGGCATGACTGTTCAGTTTCTGCAGCCATATTATTTAAATTTTCTCCCGCTCTTTCCACCATGGGGAATTTAACTGGCTTTGCCCTGTGGGGTTCATGTGAGTGAATGAGTTGGCGTGGGTATCAGTTTCTGTTGCTTCTATGAGAAATCAGCCTAAATCAGGTTACTCAAGCAACAGAAACCGATCACCCGTGGCTCTGGCCTAGGAGGGTGGACCAGGTCTCCCGAGACAACGCCACTTTTTCCACAGGGTGCTTCCCTCCGAGGCTCCAGAGAGCATCCATTTCTTGCTTTTTCCAGACTCGTGGCCTGCAGACCTCATTTCCGCTTCAAATCTTCCCTGATCCTGACCCTCCCACCTCTCCTTTCCTAGGAGAGACTGTATTGAGACCTATTGGCAAGTAACACTGTAAGTCTAAGATGTGCGATGTGACGATCTGATAGTCGAATGTGCAGGAAAGATCCCACGTCCTTCACCTCCCAGTTACCGGTTTGCTGTGGTGACAGCATTTAATATCTACTGTTACAGTGACCTTCCAGTGTGTACATGGTGTCGTCACCACGCAGCAGTCACTCATCAGTAAGTGGCAGTTTGTACCTGGGACACACCTCTGCCTTCCCCTCCCCTGGCCCCACAGCCACTATTCCTTTCTCTGTCCCTATGAGGCTGTGTTCTCAGCTTCCACATGTAAGTTCGATCAAGCCTACATGTCTTCCTCCAGCTTATCTCAGTTAGCACAGCTCCCTCACGGTCCCTCCACACTGCTGCAAGTGGTGTGATTCCGTCCTCATTTGCGCTGCACAGTGTCCATCACACACACACAGACAGCTAACATTCTAATGTGTCCATCGCTTACACACAGCCCATGCCCTCGGCACCTACTCTCGGTCTGCAGAAACATGGGCCGCTTCTGTGTCAGCTAGCACGGATCATGTCGCAGCAAAGGTGGGAGTGCAGATGCATCTCAGAGGGAGAGACCTGCCTCCCTATCCTAAGGACCCCCATCATGACACCAGGATAATTGAGGGTAAACTTTCATCTTAAAAAGAAAGCGGAACACAGTTTGTTTTTTGTTTTAAAGCACCATACTTTGAATTCCTAGCAACGGAGTCTATGAAGAGCACCGTGGCAGGAGGAACTGCACACTGGTGGTGCTGCAGGCAACACAAGTCCAAAGCAGGAGGTGAGGCAGAGCTGGCTGGCCTCAGATGGCACTGTTGGTGAGTACTATTGCTCATCAGAGGACAACGGGCAAGGATGGTGGTCTCGAGGGAACATCTGAGTCATTCTTTGTTCCTACAAAGACAGGAAGGGTGATGTAGACGTGCCATCTACTTGCAGGCATCTGTTTGGCCTCCATTTTGCTCTCCACGGTTGTTTGGGTGTGAGCCGCCGGGCCACAAGGTCACTGTCACAGAGGTTGAAGGGCTGGGGTGGGTAGCAGCGGTGGCATCGACATCACTGAGAATCATAAAATCCTTTTCCCCTTTTTCCTTACCAGGCTCCTGTTTCTTGGTCATGAAAAGTGGCCCATGAGTTAGACCCCTGGTTGTGAAAGTAGGATACAAGAGATGTGCACATCCAGCCTCCCAGACCCGTGATGTGAGTTGACAAGTCAGGCAGACAGGCATTCACTGAGGACAGGGGTGCCTGGGGTGATGTGGCTCTGACCCGGACGCAGAGGTGGGCCTTGTGGTGTCATCCTAATCTTATAGTGAAATCCCTCGTGTCTTTAGGTCTGTGTCTGGTGTGCATATAGTTTCATCAGTGTCAGTGAATCTGTGCACGGAGACCATCTTTCTGAGGCACGTGGCTTTTCACACTTGTGAGATCTCTGAGTCAGGATGCATCTAACAAGTCATGAGTTAATCATCAATGCCGTTCTCAGTGGTCCAAGAACCCATGGGGCGCCTTAAGATAAATAGTGTCCTAAATTTGATGAAATAGTAATAATCGTGACTGAAATGTTTTACTACCTGGTATGCCTCACTATACCTCACTGCCCCCTTTTTTCCTTCTTAGAATTCTGAGCACATTAAAAGCCTAGGACACTTCCCCTACAGATGACGCATATAGTTCTGTTAACCGTTTGTATAATCATTGTGATGAACTTGCCAAGTCGAGGTCCACCCGTTGTCTGTATACTCTCCCAAAGAAAACGGTCTCAAAATCCTAAGCTGCAGAAGAGTCACAGCGAAAGGTCCACAGGCCCCTGGCTGCCTGGCCCATCATACACCAAATTCTCCCGAGCCCTTTTCTGAACCCATCGGAGCAGGTGAGCATGACCTTCACAAATCGGCAACTCGTCCTTGGTTTTCAGAGAGTCTCCTGTGTCTGTTGGTTTTTAAAAGGATTTGTCCCGACCAGTATGGCTCAGTGAATTGAGTGCTGGCCTGTGAGCCAAAAGGCTGCCGGTTCAATTCACAGTGAGGGTACATAGTTGGGTTGCGGGCCAGGTCCCTAGTTGGGGGTGCGTGAGAGGTTAGCAATTAATGTCCTTACATTCATGTCTCTGTGCCCGTCTTTTCCCTCCCTTCTCCTCTTTCTAAAAGTAAATCCATAAAGTGTTTTAAAAAAAAAATCAGCTGAAAATAATTCTTACATCAGGAAGCCTATTTAGGGGCTCAGGGCACATCAGATGAGGGGTGGCAGAGGGGGCGTGTCATGAGGTGAGCGGGGCAAGGAGCAGAAAATGGAGGCAAGGCTGTTTCTAGTATACAAGCATCAGGTCTCAATGTAAGAGACCAGTCTCATGAGCACATCATGCAGAGCGGACACGGGATTTGGGAACGGTGTACGTCCGTTCCCAGTTTGCCTGAGCATGATGAGGGCCAGTGCCACAGGCCCTCAGGAGGGAGAGCTGTGTGTTATGCCTAGGTGTTTCAGCAAGGAATGTTTTAAGTCTAAAATGGGACATTTTAGAAGTGACCAAACAAAGACTCTGGTACGTTGGTTCCGTGCCCCAAAGAACATAGATTGCCAATGGCAGGCACAGGTTCAGATTAGTTCCAGAGATGAGAAGTTTGGGGGTCCCATCTGTCATAAGCGCTGCAATCACACAGCAGGAAAGGCACATGATAACAGGAGGCACTTGGGCTAAGCATTCATAAAGAATATTATTCCTCTTTTACCGAGAAGAGACCAGGCTCGGTGAACAAAGAAAAGGCTGGCGGGGGAAGGGTGTACAGTAGCGCCCCTGTATATCATGGTTCACTTATCGCGGTCTCGGTGTATCTCTGGATTTTAAAAGATGTTCCATTAAATTAATTATCGCGGATTTTTCAGTCTATCACGGGATTTTGTGGTACTGTATATGTATGTCGTTAAAGGTATGTAGTTTTAAGAGTGTAGAATATGTTTAAGAACCTAAGTAGTGTTTAGAAAAGTGTGGAAAAGGTTAATAAGGGAGTGGGAGAGGTTGATAAGGGACTGGGAATGGTTTATACGTGTGTGGGCAAGATTTATAAAGCCTTAAGATATATATGAGTACCAAAATGAATGTAAGGTTCCTACTTTGCAGATTCTGAGCTATCGTCGCGGGTGTCTAGAACGTAGTCCCTGCGATAAGTGAGGGATCTTTGTAGCGGGGAATAAACGGTGACAGACGGAGACTCAACTCAGGGCGGTGAACGCACAATGCAGAGCACAGACTACCTGTCGTGAGATCATGCTCCTCAAACCTGTCTAATTTTGTTCTCTCAATAAAAAGGAAAAAGAGGGTCGTGTCATTGTCACCACCACGATGTCCAGCATTATAATTTTTACAGTGCCATGTTTTCCTCTACTACTCTTTTTTTCTAAAGTAAAAACAGCTCCCGTTCCCGTTTGCATAAGCAGTACAGAAAACTGAAATCGAACTAAAATCCTACTCTAGGAAGTAAGAACCACTTCAAGTCAAAGAAGATCCTCCTTCAGACAGCGGCAAGGGAATGTTTCCTTCATTGTATGGTAATTTTTCTGAATTTCATTGTGGCAGGTCCTTGAGATGGATGCCAAACTTGTCCATTTTCAGCTTTTTTCTTTTCCTGATACGGGCATTACGAGACCGTAAAATTTGCCATGTGTTTCATTATGTAGCATTTTTATTATTATTCATTTCAAATCATTCTCTAACTCTAATATGGATGCGTTCTGGGGATTATTTAGAAGTGTCATTGTTGACTTGTAGCTATAAGGACCATCTAGTTCCCCGTTGTTCCCGGTTTGTCGATGAACTGCAAGGGGAGCAAAGTACGTACTCAATCCAGTTTCATGCCGCGCAAGATTCTTGAAACATGGTTTCCAGCCAAGAATGTTCCTTTTTAAAAACGTTCCGAGTGTGATTCGGTGCCGCTCTATCGGGCGCATCTTCAGAATAATAGCTCGGTGCAGATCAGTAGGACCGTCGTCAGGTATAGCGGAGTAAGTAGGAATGTGTCATGCCATCTGATGTTTAAGTTTTCTCTGTCTTTCATCATGTTTGTCGGGTTCCATGTGTTTCTAAAGATGTTTGTTGAACCCTAACCCTGAATGAGAGAAGTGTGTTAAAGCTCTAAAGAAGTATGTTAAATCAATAACGAGTATAAATTTGGCTGTTTCCTTTTATCTGTGTCCTTTATCATCAGAGTTTATCCCAGTCATTGCCCACAGACCTGGGACTTGTTGATACGAGGATCTTTTTATCCCTAGCAACGCCCCTCCTGGAAAATCAGGTGGTGACTTCCAACAGGTGCCCTTATCCTTCAGATCGATGGAGAGCATCGCTGGCCTGTATTCAGTGAGCAGAGAACGGGTCATCTTCCATGAGGATATGGCAAGAGCTCATGCTTTTTTGCTGAGCAGGCCGAAACCGTCGCAGCCTGGCAGGGGAGTTGCCGGTCGGGTCGCATTATTCCGCAGACATGGGCCTTTCAGATTTCCATCGGTTTCAGTGTTTCCCAAATTGTCCTTACGCAGAAGAATTTCAATTCCTTGCCAGGCTGCCAAAGGCACCCGGGTAGAGGTCTCCGCTCCAAAGGACAGAAACGTTTGTAGAAGACGTAGTCGGAAAGTTGCCGGGGAGGTGGCAGGGGACGTCGGAAGAAATGGCGGTCTAACGTCGTTCATTCCCGTTGTCGGTGGCGTTGAGGAAAAAGTGCGGGCTACCGTAGCAGTAGCTACAGGTGAAAACGAAGGAACCTTTTGGCGGAGCCCGTTCCAATGGTGCGTCTGTGCTGCCATCTCGTGGGCGTTTAGGGGGATGACACGTGAGTGCGGTCCAGCGGGAGAAGGGAGTGGGATATCAATGACCGTGGATCGCAATGTTCCTCGTCAGCCTCCTTCCAGGAGTCTAACCGGAAGGACTTTCCATCGGCTCTGTGACAGGCTTGCAGATCAGGGGCTAAGGGAGCGGTCCTGGCGGTGTATGCGGCATCTGTCGGAAGCGTGGTTTGTTGCGTCCAGGAGTGAGGTTCGTCAACGTCACAAGCGCCCTTGACAGTCACGCGCCGTTGCTTTTGGCCGCCGCAGCTTCCTTACAGAACGAGGAGAGAGAAATGTATCCCTCATTCTCCCCGCAGAGGTGAACAAGCAAAGAAAACTAAAATAAAATGGTTATTATTTTACGCGCGCTGCCTTGCAGACCATGTGGTGCCTTTAGTAACATTCATCGTAAATGGTTTTGCTGGGCCTCGGGAGGGGCGTCAGCGGGAGAGTGTGGCGTCCGGCAAGGTCTCGGGAAGGGATGGGGCGTGTGACGTCCGTCGGAGAAGTTCCCGCACTCGGGGAGCAGCGACCAGGGTGCCGCCAGGTGAGGCAGCGCGGGGGCGTAGCAGGGGCCGCAGGAGCGCGGTGCGCCTGTGAGCTTCCATGAGCGCCCGGCCGGGCTGGTAGTGGGTTTTACGGGAAGGAGGTGAAGGGAGGCTCGAGCTTCCGGCAGGTCTGCGTGGGGAGAGTGAGGGCGGAGGTGGGAGAAGTGCAGGTGAGAAGGAGAGCGGGGTGGTGCGTTTGGTACGAGGAGCGGACCCTGGCGAGCGGTTTTGGGAAGAGGCGGGTACGGGGGAGGGTCGGACAGGCGACATGGTGGTGGTGGTGGTGGGGTCACCTCGACAGGTTTGAACCGGAGGGGGGGAAGAGGCAGGGTTTTCACGGCAGAAGAGAAAACATAGGTTCATCGAGGAGACGGGTCGGGGCGCGGCAGTGACAGAGCACGAGAGGCTAGTAGGGGAGACGGGGAGGAAGGGCGACTGGGTGGAAGACGGGACACGGGGGCTGTCCGCTGCTACAGGTGTGGGGGCTCCTTCCTCCGCGGAGAGGAGGAGGGAGCGGGGCGAAGCATCCTGAGCGCAAACAGTTCCAGTCGCCGGGCTTCAGCCTTGACCCGGGCGGGAAGGTCCCAGGGGTGGACGGGCGGGTTTGGAGAGTCGGCGTCGGCGGAGGGTTCTAAGGGTCTGTGGCTGGAACGCTGCCTAGTTTCCTCTGTATTCGTGTCTGGGTCCTGAGAGGAAAATCAATGGGCTCCCCGGCGTCCCGGGAGTGCGGTCCGGGGGCGGAGGCGTTTTCCAGCCGTTGGCGGAGCGAGAACAGGGAGAGGTCGTCCCTCGGTGGACTCCGTCTGCCGCCGCGGGGGCTCCGGACGCGTGAGAAAGGAAACAGGCGGCACGCACAGCGGGGCATCCCGGCCGCAGGCTCGGTCCGTGAGCGGTTTATTCAGCGGCCAGGAGGGAGCGGTCACGTCCCCGCGCGGCGGAATGAATGCCTGGGTGCGAGCGGGCGGCGCCCCCGCCGGCATCGCCGAGCGATCAGGAGCCCCGCGCGCCTGTGTTTTCTGCCCTTTTTGTCCCCTGTTGCGTCGCGTGGAGACAGCAATGGTGGGTTTGTGGCTTCCATTTTTCTTAACTATTTTCAGGGAAGTCATGGACTACGTGGCTCCGTCTCCGTGTGAATTTCCCCCAACGGAGGGGATGGAAGCGGAGCCGCCGGAAGGGGCCCCGAAGCCCCGCCCCCGAGCCGTGAGGCGCGGCCGCAGGTGTGTCCGGCAGGGGCGCCCAAGCCCTTTGCCTTCCGGCCCGGCGGCCGCGCCCGCGCAGCGGGGTGTTGGCGTCTGGCCGGCGCTGAGGACGCGTCTGTCCCGTCAGGACCTCGCCCTCGGCTTCGTGCGGTGGCGGTGCCGGTGCCACTGGGCCGAGGCGAGGGGCTGGGGAACAGGTCTGGGGAGGCACGGGAAAGGGCGGCTGGACCGTTTTTTGGGTCCACGTCTGTGTTTTTACCTAGAACATGTTACACGTGTAGAGAGCTGTGATAAATAGTCGGTATCCTCTGTGTGTGTGTGCGCGTGATTGTGCGCGTGTGTGTTTCCAATGCAAGAACACTCCGCATTGGCGAACGTTTCGTTCGTCGTGTAGCATTTTCCATCGTCGTTCCCGTCGGTCTCGTCCATCATCTGTCAATTCATTTCCAGGTGTTGTTTTTCGCCTGTTTTGTCGTGTGGAGTCGTTTTAAAAAAGTGCTTCAGTTCGTCTTCTTGCCTAAGGAGCCTATTTATTTCCGCACGGCATTTTCCCGCCCCTGTGACGAAATGTACGCGTCCCAGTTTTCAGTGTCCATTGACCGGCCGTCAAGGGAAACGCGGTGTCACGCAGGAGCGTGACAGTCATGGCATGTCCTGTTGTCCCCTGTCCTGTGTGGAGGCCCATCTGTATTGTACTGCAGAAGAAAATGAGCCTCTTTGTTGTGAGACTTTTGAGTGTCCAAGTTGTCCTAGTCGAGAGTAGTGAATTCCAGCTGTGATAGAGCGGGGTTGGGGTGGGAATGGAGGGCATCTCTGTTTCTTGGCTTGTGTCCTATTGAGAAAAGAAAAGGCAAGGCAAGGCAGGGGGAGGGGAGGAGGTGGGGGAGGGAAGAGAAGATGAGAGAAGAAATGGTCCAGGAGAAAGAGAGACATAAAGATAAGAGACTTCTGGGCTCTGAGAGGATCCCCATGTCCTTGTTCCAGGAGTCAGCTAGTGGGATGTAGGGTGTCCTTTGGGTTTTTCAGCATAAAGCTATTGGATATCTGTGGTGAGAGGAGAGAGAATGAAGGCGAGTTGCTTGTTGTATTTGGAAGTGTCCCCCTGGATCACCTGAGGGGGTGGACAGCGAGGTTATTGTTACTCACCTCAGGGTCGAAATGGCTCTCGGGACGTGTTCCTCACCCACCCGCTGAGCCTGCATACCCAGTATAGTGACAGGAAGGCATAGGAACAGAAGTTGTCACCATCGTTGGAAGTTCCCGGGACAGTGGGAGAGGAACAGGGCCTGACATGGGCCAAGTCAGAAGCCCGTCTGTGGCAAACTTCATCCCTAAGGTGTGTGCAGTTACCACCTGGGGATTCAGGTCTCGTGATGCCGGAAACGCCGGGGGATGCCTTACGGGTATGTCAGCTCGTCAGCTCGTCGAACCACTGCGGTGATTTGGTGAGGTTTCTCATTCTGATTTTCAGTTTGATACCCAATTTTGTATTTGTACTGTCGTATTCTTTTGCTTTAAGAGGACACCCCCCCCACCCCGCTACACACACACACACACACACACACACACACACACACACAGATAGTATCTTCTATATAAACCCGAATCAGCCCCTGCTTTCCCTCGTCTTGAGAATGAAGTCCACTTTCTTCATTCTGACCTGCAACTCGCCACTGCCTTGTTGCTGATGCTCTGTCCTGGACCCCCACCCCCACCCCCTGGACCGCCCTCTGTCTGTCCCTCACCCTCTCTGGAATGCTCTCCTCTCTGCACTCTGTGTCCCGTCCCCGAAGAACTACCCCGCCCTCTTCCCTGTCCCCGTGGGACTTCGGGGCCCTCTATCCTGCTCCCGAAGGTTTTACACATCCTCCGCCCCGCTTCCGATAGGCTGCCGGCACCTCGGCCCTGCCCCTGGAGGACTTAGAAGCCGCTTCCGTGAGGTCGGACCTTCCGCCACACTTCCGGGACACGTCCGCCCTCCCGGTCCCACCCCGAAGGACTTCCGGGTGACTTCCGCTTCTGGCACGCCCACCACCTTGTTCCCGCCCTAGAAGGTCTCACGCAGCCGGGGCCCCGCCCCCGAATGTCCACGCACCCTGTCCCGCTTCCGGTAGTCTTCCGCCACCCTGTCCCCGCCCCGGAAGAACTGCCGCGTCCTCCTCCCTGCCCCCGTGGGACTTCGGGGTCCTCTGTCCGGCTCCCAAAGGTCTTACACATCCTTCGATATGGTTCCGGCACCTCGTCCCCGCCCCCAGAGGACTTAGAAGCGGCTTCCGTGAAGTCTGACCTTCCGCCACACTTCCGGGACACGTCCGCCCTCCCGGTCCCACCCCGAAGGACTTCCGGGTGACTTCCGCTTCCGGCACGCCCGCCACCTTGTTCCCGCCCTAGAAGGTCTCACGCAGCCGGGGCCCCGCCCCCGAAGGTCCACACACCCTGTCCCGCTTCCGGTAGTCTTCCGCCACCCTGTCCCCGCCCCCGAAGAACTGCCGCGTCCTCCTCTCTGCCCCCGTGGGACTTCGGGGTCCTCTGTCCGGCTCGCGAAGGTCTTACACATCCTCCGATAGGGTTCCGGCACCTCGTCCCCGCCCCCGGAGGACTTAGAAGCCGCTTCCGGGAAGTCTGACCTTCCGCCACACTTCCGGGACACGTCCGCCCTCTCGGTCCCACCCCGAAGGACTTCCGGGTGACTTCCGCTTCCGGCACGCCCGCCACCTTGTTCCCGCCCTAGAAGGTCTCACGCAGCCGGGGCCCCGCCCCCGAAGGTCCACACACCCTGTCCCGCTTCCGGTAGTCTTCCGCCACCCTGTCCCCGCCCCCGAAGAACTGCCGCGTCCTCCTCCCTGCCCCCGTGGGACTTCGGGGTCCTCTGTCCGGCTCCCGAAGGTCTTACACATCCTCCGATAGGGTTCCGGCACCTCGTCCCCGCCCCCGGAGGACTTAGAAGCCGCTTCCGGGAAGTCTGACCTTCCGCTGCACTTCCGGGGCACTTCCGCCATCTTGTTCCTGCACACTGACTGCCGCTTCCAGCAGGCCAGCCATCTTGTTCAACCCCTCTTTCCACCCACACATCTCTTCCCTCTGCTCTCCACCACGCTGCAAAGTAGGCAGGGAACCAGCAGTGTCCCCATCAGGAATGAGAAACCGGGACCCACTCAGCCCTGATGCCAAAATCTGCGTTTCTATGAAATCCCCAGTGATTTGCAACCATGTCTGAGATCCGCTGACAAGGAGCAAGAAGGGTGGGGGTGCTCAGATCCTGAGACTCATCTGAGCAGGATGAGCCTCTCAGTGACCGCGGAGACAATGTGACAGAACCCCTGGGCTGCTCCAATTGAAAACAAACCCATGGGCTCTTTAGTCAGGGGCCCGATTGCCCGCCGCCAAAATGATAACTCTGAATACCAGAATTTAGTGAAAAGAAAAAGAACTGTTTATTTAACAGTTATGTAGATTTAGATTATTTGCGGATTTCTGCTGTTAAGTCTTATGTTCTTTAAAACACCCATAAACACATATCCTTGCCTCCCCCCTACCAAACCAGGCTAGTTTTAGAAAAGTTAGAGAAACCGTTTCCCCACTTTCCAAACACAGTTCAGCTTTGGCAGCAGCTGCCAATCACTCAATTCTGATTGGGGAGGTCCTTTCTGTGCTGTGGTGCCCTCCAGGTCTTAGTGCAGAACCGCCTGGATTCTCAGCCTCCTTGGAAACTGCCTTCTTCCTGTAAAGCGCATGGATCTCCTCTCCTCAAAACCGCATGGCGAGAGCCTCTTAAAGCAGCCTGGAGACCCCTTCTCTAAGCCACATCGAGAACTTAGCTTCTTTATTCCGCATGGAGAAGGCCCCTTCACCAAGTCGCGTGCCTTTTCTAGGCACCCGTCCCACTTGCACACTGGATTGGTGCTCCTCTAGCTGCTTTCCTGACCGTTGTTCCCAGAGTGGGTGGGTGGGTGGGTGGGTGGGTCTGTGGACATTCAAGGACCTTGGAGTCCTTTTAAACAAGCAGACTGTGCTGAGACTATCAGTTTCTGCCTCTGCTTCAACCTCCACTGGTTTGTATAGTCAGAAGCAATGAGGCTTGATTTTCCTTGGTGCTGGGACTGGGTGCTGAGAGGCCTGGTTTGGTGCTGGGACTGGGTGCTGAGAGGCCTGGTGTGGTGCTGGGAGCACTGCCCAGGTGTCTCTGCTGAGTTTTCAAAACGTGTGGGTGTGCTTTCTCTTGGCGTGCTGCTGTTGCCAGTGCCACCACACCGTGCCGTATCTGGCCATGCTGTGCTGCTCCTACTTGGTGAGTGTTTCTTCTCTCCACGTTAGTTTGTTGGACGTCCGTGCAGCTCGATGTTGTGGAGCTTCTGGTTGTGTCTACTTTTGAGGTTGTTGTGTTCTTTCTCAGTTGTGGAGGGAGAGGCAGCGTCTGTCTAGGCCTCCATCTTTGCTGGAAGTCCCTGTGGTGTTTTTTCATGGGTCTATGGAGCGGTTCAGGAATTTGCTTGTCATTGGTTTGTAGGGGCCATGCTCACGTTCTCATCAGTGTCTGAAGTATGAAGTTTGTCTGCTTGTTTTAGGTCCCTGTGTTTTAGAAATGATTGCCTTTTCCTTTTTAGAGCAGCATGTGATCAAAAAAACAGGTGCCTGTAGGCCATATCCCAGGGAAGGGTGAAGATATGCAAGTCATGTAGGAAGCAGGGAGGGATCCTCAGGGAGGCTTGGCCAAGTCTTCGAGTGTCATAGCAGGTGAGCTACTGAGAAGGGTGTGTGTCCCCGAGTGGGGCCTTTCATGCGTGCCATCTGTCTCATGGGTAGGAGGGCAGATAGGGATGGGAGGTAGTCCTGTCTCTTGTCAGTATTCCCTGATGGAGTGGGTTGTTGAGTTGGCCACTTTGGGTATGTGGTGGAGCAGGGTGGAGGAGAAGTCATCGTTGTCTACTGAGGGGTTGGGTGCTTGGTGTGCTGGGGCCCAGTAGATTTTCCTGGGAAGATAGGGGAGGCAGCCTCCCTTGCCTACTTTTGGGAGATGGGTGTGGAAGTTAGAATGGGTGTCCATTGGAATGTCACCGCCAGTTACCCAAGTGGATCTATTCTTTGGCAGAGAAGAGATGTGTCTTTTCAGAATCTCTGGCTATTGTTCTGGCCTCCAAGTAGAGTCGATGGCATCGGAGTAGGGTGCCATCATCCCTATTCTGACAGTCAGGGTATGTCCCGTTGTCCCCTACGTTGTGTGGAGGTCCATCTTTATTGTACTGCAGAAGAAAATGAGCCTCTTTGTTGTGAGACTTTTGAGTGTCCAAGTTGTCCTAGTCGAGAGTAGTGAATTCCAGCTGTGATAGAGCGGGGTTGGGGTGGGAATGGAGGGCATCTCTGTTTCTTGGCTGGTGTCCTATTGAGAAAAGAAAAGAAGAGAAAAGGCAAGGCAGGGGGAGGGGAGGAGGAGGGGGAGGGAAGAGAAGGTGAGAGAAGGAATGGTCCAGGAGAAAGAGAAACATAAAGATAAGAGAGTTCTGGGCTCTGAGAGGATCCCTGTGTCCTTATTCCAGGAGTCAGCTAGCGGGATGTAGGGTGTCCCTTGGGTTTTTCAGCATAAAGCTATTGGATATCTGTGGTGAGAGGAGATAGAATGAGGGCGAGTTGCTTGTTGTATTTGGAAGTGTCCCCCTGGATCACCTGAGGGGGTGGACGGCGGTTCACGGGGTGTCCCGTCGCTCCCCACCGAAAAGCAGTGTATGTGTCTGGTGACATGATGCTGTGGTCAGGCTGCAGAGATTTGTTGTATCCATGTTGTTTTCCAGAGAGCAGAGATAGTTTTAGATGAAGGTGGATCATTTCTATCCATGTCAGTGTTTTTCTCTGTGTGGCTACTTTCTTGGAAGGAGCAGGAGAAGGAGGGAGAGGGGGAATGGTAGAAGTTTGATTGGAGATGTTATGCAAGGAATGTCGGTTGGTAGGCTGCTCTTGCACTGAACTGGAGAGGTTTGTAGTGTTTTAAAACATCTGCCCCCTAGATGTCTTTGGCTTACTCCACTTTAGCTTTGGTGGGTATATTTTAGGAAAATGGAGGATGCTCTTAAAGAGGAGTCATCAAGGCATCTGTGTAAAAGCATTCCTGGTGAGAGGTGGGCTGGGATAGTAGGCTAACCTGTTTTAGAAGGATCTCCTCTACGATGGTACTTGTTGTCTGAGTGCATGGCCTGGAGAGAAACAGTGAGAGGAGAGGAAGATTCTGGCAGTAGTTGAGAAATGGGCCGACTTTTACCGTGACCCTGTTTTCTATGCTGTGTCGTAGAGGCAGGTATTTGTCATTTTAAGTGTAGAATTGACAGCCTTTTGTAAGAAAAAAGGAAAAGCGGTGAGTCCCAAAGCAGTGAAAAATAATTAGGAGTCAAGGGCAAATGTCATTAGAGGGTCTGTAAGTCAGAATAGACTGTATAGCCTGTTGACCAATGAGGAAAGGGGCTTTCCACAGCTTAACTCTGATATCTTCTGAGGACCCAGGATATCGGAGATGAAAGGAGGGGAGGTCGTTGTCACCAAGCTCCTGGAAGTGGGAAAATGTAATTGGACAGCCCAGCCAACCAGAAAGAGAAAAGTGAAAGGAGAATCGGTGGCAGACCTATCACCGGAGCACTGTGAGTTAATTTTCACCTTGAGGGAAGTTAGGTCGTCCTGTGTGATTGCAACTGTGGAGTATCCAGCATGAAACACGGAGAAGGAGGGGGAGAGGGGAGGTGGGGCGGCTTTAGATGCTATTAGGGACAGAAGCAGCCAGCTGCATCTCTTCATTATGTACGTAGGTTTGGCTTTTTGGCTGTGGGAAGGGCTGCAAATCTGTGAATACACAACTGCCTCACTGACCGGTGAAGTCATTCCTGAAGGTGGAAGAGAACTTTCAGTAGGCTGTTATAGACTCTTGTAGAATTTCCTTCCTTGAGAAGTATGTGCAGGGGATTTAAAGTCATCATGAATCCTGAGCGGCTGAGAATGTATTTTCTGTGGTAAGAAAAAGGTGAATCGCAGAGATATCGGAAGGGCTCTTTGCAAAGTATGGGAGCCCATTGGAAGGCGTTAGAGATTTAGAACCTTGTGAGCCTTGTCAGCCAAGGAACAGATGTTGTGAAATCATGTCAGACTATGGAAGGTGACCATGGAAGGTCTGTGACACCCGCACAGCCTACCCAAGCCTGGTTTTAGACTGTTGGGAAGGAGTAGAGTTTGAAGCTTAGCACAGTAGTTCAGGAAGCAGAGGACACGTCATCGTTCTGCCAGGCATGACTGTAGCCATTTGGCAGTGGCAGTGTCACAGAATGGGGGGAGTTCAAAAAATTCCTAGAGCCTGTGGGTTGTGAGATGGGGAAAGGAGACAGCTAGGAAGGTGTCTTCCCACGTGTTTGGGTATGGGCTAGTGTCCTTGTTGTGCAAATCACTTTGGTTTTTCCACGGGCAAGGCAATGGGAAGGGGTCGGGAACCAGGAACGGTGTGGAAGAGCACTCACAGTGTGTTGAAGGTTCTGTGAATGGTGAGAACAGGTTATCATGTCCACTGCGTCCAAGGTGCAGTCAGGGATTTAGTAAGTGGCAGACGTTTTAGGGACAGAACATCATGTGGCTTGGAGGTGAGAACACCATGCGGATTTAAAGGAAAAGGAGAATTCTGTGCAGTTGACAAGAAGGCTGGGAACTGCACGTGTTTCTGGACGAAAAGCTGGAGGGCAGCACAACATAGGGAATGAGTCCCCAATCAGGGTCGAAGGATTTGGAAATGCCGGTCAAGTTAAACTGTGTCTAGAAAGTAGAGTAAACTGTATGTGTGACTTTTTAAAGAGGAGTCTGATTTCGTAGGGGAGACCAGACTGTGTTTGAGGGTGTTTTAGCGGAAAATAAGACATAAATGCAGAAATTTTGCAAATCATGGAACTGTCTATAACTATGAAAGAAGGAAATTTTTTAATTGTCACTAAAGTGTGGTATGGAGAGTTATGCTTCTGGTGGTGGGCCATCGGGCACGTAAGAACTGAACAGCTTGTGGGATATGTTTCCATCGTAGCATCCCGTGGATTTTGTTACAACAGAAAAAACCATGGTCTTCTTCATGTTTCTGTTAGTCTATGCATTTCCTCTTTGTTGCTGGTTATTCCACTCTTAAAAAAAAGTGTCTGGTGTATGAAGGGAGGCGTGGGATAGTTCTCTGTGCCCTTGTCTGGTGAGTGTGGGTATAGAGGGTCTGGGTTCCATTCGTAGCTGAGAAGAAAGCCTAGGGTCAGTGAGGTTGTGGATGGTGTTCCCTAGGGTCAGGGGATCCTTTGGGCCCTTTGGGGGAACATGAAGCTGTTAGGGTAGCCCTGCTGTGAGAAATCACCTAGAGACTGCTGTGGGAACAGATCACGGGTTTATTGAGGGAGCCAAGGAAGGGGTAAGGGTGTTCAGGGTAAAGGAAATTCTCCGTACTGAATGAACGTCTCTTAGGAGCCAGGGAGATGGGTGGCGGAGGCGGTGGGGGTAGCTTCCGGTCCTCCCGGTGGGCCTGTAAGAATCGCCATGGTCGGTCCTGTCTTCAGGTAGCCATTTTTTAGCCCTTTCGGTAAGGGGGAGTTTGCTTATTGATATGTTTAGTGTTAGTCGGATATTGACATCTCATGGGTTTCCCCCTCCCACAGCAGCTTAGTTAACATTTTGGGCTAAGTCTATGAGCATTTCCTTTTGGAAAGTTTCAGTCTCTTCACCTATGTTTTGTGAAATGGTAGATGCAGGGTCTGTTTGATCACCAAAGTTCAGGTGTCCATGACCTGACAGAACATCATTTCCAGTTGCCTCCTCTCAAGGACCCAGAAACAGAATGAAGTGATTTGTGTATATCGATCGAGTCGTCAGGTTCAACTGTCCTAGGAAGAGTAAATTTTGTTTAGGACCAGGGAGGAAACGTTCCCAGGGAAGCCTGCCACACAGCACCCACCCTGGACCCCGTGGCCATCCAGTGATGGGGTCCTCTGGTGAATCTTGCAGGCTGGTATTGTGTACCTCGCCAATTTTGTCACAGCAGGTTTTTTGTTTCCGAAAAAATGAAGGGTGTTCTGGGCTTTAGGCATGTTTCCCAATTTAGAGAATAAAGTTAGGTATGAGGTATCAGGAAGTCTGTTAGTATGCATGGAATGTTTGATTCGTGAAGGGGAGCAGCAAGGGTAGGGTGGGCAAAGCTCAGGGTGGGAAGCTTGCAGCAGGTCGGCTGGGTTGCCCATGGCGTTCCAGAGCCCCGGATTCACGAGTGCCAGTCCTTTGTTTTGAGGAGGGACGTATTTGTGTGTGTGTGGGGGGGGGTAGGGGTGAGGGAGTTGAATTTGTACGGAGAGGGAAAGGTGTCTGCCTCGTAAGACCTTGGTCATGGATCCTTAGAAGTGTGAGTGGGTTTTCTCCAAGGCCCTATCTGAGGTTTTCCATGCATTTTGCCCTGGAATGTGAATATGTTCTGAAATGGTCTCCTGAGGTATTATGGAAGGATGCTTAAGAGTTTCAAGAATTTTTGTTTCTGCGGTCATTTTTGTTGTTGAAGTTGGAAGAGCAGGCAGTACGACGGGAGAGGGCCCGGGAGGGTGGAACTAGGGTCGTAGGCACGAGTTTTCTATTCTATTCGTTCCCTATGAGGTGAGTGGTGGTCTCCAAAAGTCCTTGGAGTCTGCCGGTTGGGGGATGGGGAAAAGGGAACAGCTTTGAGGAAGCGTTTTAAGGTACCTTTGCATGACAATGGCTATGCTAGTTTCTGAGTTCTGCCAATCGCTTAGGTCCTCCTAAGGCCTCCAGGCGATGGGCGGGGCTAAGAGCCTAGAGCCTGCGCAACGTTCTGTGAGTGGTCAGAACTCGTTACCACGCCCATCGCGTTACAGGACTGCAGTCAGGGATTCAAGAAAAGGGGGCAACATTTTAGAGGGGGGGATGAGATCCACGGAGTGTATCAGGAGTGCAGAGAACTTGATGGTGCTCTGATAGGGCCAAGCACACGTTTTCCTGGATTGTTATAAGGAGAGAGAGGACATCGTCCAGGAGATCCCAAAGGAGAGAGGTGACAGATCTGGGATGGGGAACTTCTGGGCCTGTTTTTGGCTTGGGGAGCAAGGGATGTGCTGGGTCCTGTGGGAGAAGAGGGCTAGTGAGCTGAAGTGCCTAATGCCTCCCCCAGGTTGGGATACTGAAGGTAAAGACCCATTTTCCTCAACACTAGTTGTGTTTTACACCAAGGGCCCACGTGAAAGAATCTGGTTTTACTCTGTCACCATTGTGACGATGACGTATGTGGCTCGTGGAGCCTGTAGTCAGGTTTGCTCTGTGTCAGTTTCAGTGCAGCGGATGTCCATGCGACGTGTGCCGTTCCTACTTTCTTTAGGACAGCCGTATTTGTTAGTACTGTGTCACCGTGGAAAAGCTGGTCTGCTTTTGAGTGGAGAAGTGAGAGGTGCCGTTTCCCCCTAGGATAGAGGGGAGGCGGTGGCTTTGTCTTTCCCAGACAGTGGACAGAGTCACGCTGTGTTGGTTGTTTGTGGTCACTCTTGTGCTGCCTTGTCTGTGTCGTGGTGCTGCTGAGGTGTTCGTTCACAACTGTAGGGTCTGTTACCCGTGTCTCTTTGTCTGTGTCCTTTCCTCCCTCCCTCTGTCCCTGTGTGCTTCTTTCTCTCTGTGTTTACAGTGTATGTGGAGTTCCTGTGTTTAATGGTTGTTGCCTCTTCCTGAAATGTATGGCCCTGGTGTGAGCTGCAGTGTGTGGTGGCTGATGCCGGGCACTTGTGTACTTTTAGGAAGCAGTTTGTTGGCTGTGGAGTGGCCGTAGGTATGTGCCCATTGGGAAACTAAGTGCTGTATTTTCTGGGGATGGCTGTGTGCCGGGGAGCACCCGCCCCCCCAGTGAGAATGGGTGGGGTCTTGGGGGGCCTGTTGTGTAATTAGATCTCTGTCTTTTACTAGGGCGTGGCTCCAGCTCTAAGATCTGAGGACTGGAAAAGCACCCTCTGAAGGGTTGTGGGAACCGGTCCAGCGGCACAGCTGTTCATCGTCTGGGGAGTGGACATCTGGATACCTTCTGAGTGCCTTAGGACTCCCGGTCCCTGCATGGATCTTCTGGCTGCTGCTTGTGAGTTGCAGTCAGTCGTGTGGAGTAGGGCAGCTGCAACAGAGGCCCTGTGTGTCCTTTCAAGCTGATTCTGAAAGGAGGACTATGGTTGGGGCAGCGGTGTGAGGGTGGCACTTGTAGACAGATGGATGGTCACCCTCCCCCATTTGTTGCCATCCTTGGGTTCCTTGGAAGTGCATCTGCTCTGCAGTGCTGCTGGCTTCAGGCAGGCAGGTGTCCCAGTCTCCGTTCTGTGCGATGGGACCCCCGGTGCCTTGGGGAAAGAGACCCCTTAGCTGAAGGGCTTCTTGCGAGTTGGAATGAGCGGCCTGGGCCACTTGCCTTCCTATCGGGGCCCTTTGAGTCTAGTGTTGGGTTACATTGATTCTCTGCCCTCCTGTGATGGGTCTGTGGGGTCCAACCTCTGTCACCCCTGCACCATGAGCTTCTCATTTGCCAAGTGTGCCCCTTAGTTGTTTGGGGCTGAGTCCAGCAGTCTTGGGTTATTCCCTGGAGGCAGCTTGAGTTTTGGCCTTGATCAGAGAAGCCTGGTTGGCAGAGGAAGAGGAGAGTGAGCTCAAAGAGACACTGCGGAGACCTTGATACGAAAAGGGGCCTGAAGGGAGGTCACGTGATTCTTGACCGGGTGTCCAGCATCTCAGAGCTGAGGAGGCTGGAATGGCTGGCTGTATGTGGAACTGCCATTGTGGTTTGTCTCTGAGGGTTCTGGAGGATGACCTATTTTGGGAACTGAGGGCCACTTGCGGTTGGATCACCCTTTGCACACTCTTCAAGATGCCTTTCTCTACCTTGCATGTGGTCCCTTTATTGCCCTGTGGTCCTGAGAGGGTGAGGGGGTCGTGGGTGTGTGGATGGTGCCAGGAACGTGCCTTTGACTCATCCTGGCATGGCAGGGGTTTGACCGCATCTGTGTTGTATGTGTGGAGGGTGCTCGGGAGAGGTAAGGACACCCCGGAGGGGGCCCGGCCCTTGTTTCTTGGGCCGCTGATGTGGGTGGTGGCCGCAGAGTGGGGGGCTGAGGGGATCGCCTGTGCCTTTTTCTGTACCTTCCCCAACTAAGAAAGTTTGTTGCCACTGAAGAGGAATGTCGTGGGGGGCCTATGGAGAGTGACGTGCTGAGTGGAGAAGTTGGCATCTCTGAGCCAGAGGTGGTGGAAGGAGGGACAAGTGCTGGCCCGTGGTCCTGTCCATGACTGCGTGGGGATAAAGTGGGTGTCCTGATGGAGGGACATGAGCTGGGGGGACTCCTGGGGATCGTGCCTGGGGGACCTGGGAGCCTTCCGCCATTCCCCATAAGGTGCCTCCACCCACCCTCAGGAGTTGCTCCCTTGTGACGGCCTTGGCTACCCTGCAACCCAGGGCCCACTCCGTCTGCCCTGGCTCCTCCTGGCATTGCACCGTCATCAACAGCGGGGCTCTTCCCTTGTCTGGTGTTGTGTGTGTAGGAGAGCCGGGGTGAGCCATCCCCATTTACCTTAGATCTGAGGGCGGACTGTCTTGTGTGAGGTAGCTTCCTATTTTAGTCCCTAAGGTGTTCCTGTCCGGGATGCCACAACGGTGGCGGTGCCGCCTGTGGGATTGGCAGCTGTTAAGAGGGGGATGTGGATGCCGCCAAGGAGGCCGGGCTCCACCGTTGCCTGATTCCCCGAGGGGTTTGGAGGGTGAGTTTCCTTGGTCTCCCAGTGCCACCCTACAGCCCTGGCTGCGTGATAGTGGCACGGGTGTGCGGCCTATATAATGTACGGCCTCCCTGAGCGTGGTTGCGAGATGTCTGCCAACACCTGCACCTTTACCCAAGTGCGGTCCTTGGCTTCTGTGATGCTTCTCCAAAGATGAGTTTTTTTCCTTTCACTCATCTTCCTGATTGAATGAGGTGATTTCTTCTCATGGCTTTTCCTTTGGTGCAAAGGAAGTTTTCCCTTTCCATGGGAACAGTGAGCTTCATAGAGTTCTGTGTGCTTTTTGGGTAATGTGTATCCTGTCCTGTGAACGGTGTGTGTGTGTGTGTCTCTGCATGTCTGTGTGTCCCCACCCCTGCCTGGCTGTAGGTGTGTCCTATCCTATGGCTGAGGGAGTGCCCCCCCCTTGCTGTGGGCACAGGAGCACCCTTCTGGAAGCCGTCATGGCACTCAGCACCTTTCCACCATTCCTGGGGCAGAGCCCCCCCATGGTAGCAGCGGTACTGCCACTACCCCCGGGGTCTCCTGTCCCTCGCGGTGCTCGTCAAGGCGGAGTCCCTGCAATCCCGATGGCAGAAACCACCCCACCCCGTGTTCCCTAGGTCTTCTGACATTCCAGTCACCTTCCCCGCGGATAGCCGCCCCTTTTGTGTTATTTCCGCGGCCCAGCGGGAGCAGGGCTGTGACTCGCCCCCCGCCCCCGCCCCCGCCCCCAACTCCTGCCCCCAACTCCTCTGTGTGTGTGTGGGCGGTGGGGGTGTGGCCAGTGTAGGGCTCCTCGGGTGTCAGCCGGATAGTTGGTGGCGTGAAGGTGTGAAGAGACGGCGGGGGGAGGGGCCCGGTGGTCGTCACAGAACTTTCAGAACGTGGCGGCGGGCGGATGTTATCTGCCCAGTGGGGGTGGAGGCACCGAGGGGGGACGGAGGAGCGTGGCAGTGGAGAGCGACGTTGCCCTTGTCGGAAAGCACTTGTGGCTTCCCGAGGAGAGTGTGTAGAGAGGGCGCAGCCTTTCCTCCCGTGACTAAGGTCGGAGCGCGGGGAAGCGGGCCTGCCATCGGGTGCCTAGGCAGCAGCGGGGGGAGGGACACGAGCTGAGGTGGGTGGTGATTGTGCCTGGGCACCCGGGAGGCCCCCCGCCGTCCCGAGAAAGTGTCCGCCACAAGCCTCCCGGGCTGCTCCCCTTTGAGCCTCGTCGGTCCTTTCCCGTTCGGATACTGGGCTCCCGCTCGGCCCGCACCCCCTCGGCGGCGCCCTACTGAGCACCTGCGGGGCCCCAGTGTGGGGCTGAGAGCTGTTTCCTCCGCCGCTGGGTTTCTGCTGATGTGTTTCCTCTTTCGCAACCCAGAAAATGATGCCTGTGTAAAACTATTGCGATCTGCCACGCTGTGATTCGAACCCTTGCTTTTCTGTATGCAAGGCAGGCGCTCAACCCATTTGCCTATTGTTACCTGCGCCGCTTCGCTCGCTTCCACAGGTACTTGACCGTGCTGCACGGAGCGTGCTTTCACCTGGACTGAATCGCTGGGCTGTCTCGGTGCTGCCATCTTGTGGACATGTCCATGAACTGCAGGCCTTTGCAGGTGAATAGGCAGAACTGCTTGCTGTGCCCTGTTTTCCTTTCGGTGACTCTGTGATGAGACGCGCTGTCTGTTGCTTTCGTTCCCGGCAACTGCGTTGGAGAGGTCCTGGGGAAGAGGACCGCCTGCTCTGCCCTTCCCCGCACCGTCTCCGGTGCTTGTGGTGAACGTGCTGGGTCTGATTTCCTTGTTCTCTTTCATTGCTGGCATTGTTCACGGAGGGTTGGTGGTGTGTGCAGATTTCTTATCTGGGCAATCCAGGGCCCGGTACTCCCGGTTTCAGGGTCCCTGTGTTCTGCTTTCTGTCTGCTGTCGCTGAGCATGACTGCCCCATGTGTGTTCCATCTCTCCTTGGCACTGCTGTACTTCCTGACCGTTTGTGTCTGTCCTTGTTGCGGGAACAAAGACCGTGGCACCCTTCCACGTGTGTTCCTCTGTCCTATGATGATGAAAGGAGGCCTATTCGGTGATCCATGCACGTGTGCTCTCCAGGCTAACGCGTTCCTGCCATGGACTTTGCCTTCCCTTCCTTGACAGCGCTCTGTTAGTGCAAGAACAGACTGTGCCTTGTGTTCTCTTCCTGTGCATGTCATGAATCTTCTGGGGGAAGATTCTAGAGCCGCCACTGTTGTTAGGTCCACTTCGTGACTGCAAGGATGTTGGCCCATGAAGGTGGAATACGATGGTGGTCCAGAATGTTGGCCCACCACAGGGACTTTACCGCTGACCCTCTGGCCTGTGTCATGGCAGTTACTCCACTGAGCTGCAGTGGGCTGTGTTTCTCCTGTAGCTTCCTGTTGGGGATTGCTTGCCTTCTTCTGCTGGCGCTGGGAATGAGGGCCAGCCGCTGTCTGTTTCTGCTGCTGGTGCTTCAGTGTGGTTGGTGTGTGGTTCTCCAAAGAGATACCCCTTACAGCAGCTTCCATGTCCAGATCTGCCTTCAGAGCACTGTGGTCTCTGCTACTTCAATTCATGAAGGTGATGTGGTAGGTGTCCCCTGTGGTTGCAGCCAGGAGCACTTTCGGCTCTCCCACTGTCCTTGGCTATCGGTGCTCGATATAGTTCTGGTTCAAGGGCACTCTATTGCCTGTGCCTTGCCGTTCCATGGGAAGGACACACTGTCCCTTGTCATTGTGTCCCGGTGCTCTGGCAACCTGTGGCTCTCTCTCGCATTATTACCACCTGATTGGCTCCACTTTCAATGAGACTGTTGTGTGTATCTGTCAGCTCTGGGTCCTGATGGCTTCTCTTCCTTGACTCATGGAGATGTGGGGAGCCTGGGAAAAGTGACAAGTGACGGCCATCCGATGGCCGTCTCTCCTGTGCTCCAAAAAAAGGCCACCCCGGACAAGTGCAGATGTCCCTGCTCTCGCCAAGACCCGAACTCAGGTCATCAGCGTTCCTAGGGAAGCACTTACTCCACTCAGCCACCGCAGCACCAACTGAGTGCACCGCTGAAATACATGCTCTTCAGTACCTCTTGCACGGCCCTGTTCAGGGCGAGCACCTCTGACAGCGCCTCTGTGCTGCCATCTCGTGGACATTTCTGGGAATTGCATCACAGTGCAGGTTGCAAGGAACGCTGCTCTGCTGCCTTCCGGTGCCTTTCCTTCCCTGGGGAGAGCCCCGTGATGCCGGCTGACGCCGGTGTCCCCTCCCCTTCGCTACTGTTTCTCTTCCGTTTCTGCGCACAGGACTTCCGCTCCGTGCTTGTCCTGTGCCTGTCTTTTCCTCACCTGTGACTACTCTGGACAGAAAGGATTCTATGTTGCTGGATGTTGTTTTCCACTTGGTTCAGCTGAGCTAGAGTTGTCCCCGTTCCACGTCGACGTGCTTGGCAACGTTGTACTTCTGTGCCAGGCGATTGAATTTGCCTTTGTTCAATGCCTGTGAGGGCAGGGTTCTGCCCCATGGGTTTCCTGCTCTAAGACCGTTGCCCACCTTTCCTTTCTGAACCCCTGAGGATGGGATCCTCTTCGTAGGTTGGCTGTTACCTCATGCGGTTGCCCTCTGTTCTGCCATACAGCGTGCTTGGGAGCGGTCCACTTTGAATGTCCACTTCCTGGGAATCGCACCGGGAACCCTTGACGTTGCCGGATGCTGACAAAATCGTACACCTGTAGGTGTGTGGCCCCATGCCATCTGCTCTTCTCTGAATGTTGCCTCATTACAATGCAAGTTGCCTTGGTAAAGGAGCTTGGGCCAGGAGGGTTCACGGCACTGTTGCTAGTGTGAAGAAATGCTGAGGGGCTGCAAGAACGTTTTGGAGAGTAGTGCAGAAGGCTGGTCAGTTCCCAGAGGGGACAGTGCTCTGTGATCTAGCCTGAACACGGTTCTCACGGTCCCGTACATGTACTGCCCCCAAGACAGTTATGATTCACTGTGCCGAACCTTGCATTCTATGACTTCTACTTGCATGTCACGGGACAGACTGTCACATGTGCACGACTGAAGAGGGAAACTCCCATTGCCACCTTCCGTTCCCTGTGACCGCATCAGAATGGACCGCAAGACAGTGTTTTACGGTTGTGCGATCCATGCCTGCTGTTCTCACCCCAGGGTGAGGCGGTCCTTAGGAAGAACGCGAGCTGTTGTGCAACTGTGGAAACACAGGCCCGGTTTTGTGAGGGAAACCGGTCCGTTCCCGGTGGTTCCTGTAGGCTGGGATGAGCTGCAAGTGCCTCTGCTACATGCCCAAGCTTAGCCTATGAGAAGGTTCGGGCTGCATTTCTGACGGACCGCTTTCCTGCTGTGGGCATCCTGTAGAATGACAGCTTCGCTAAGGCTGTCTGCAGACTGGCATCATTTAGGCTCCTTGTATAACTGGAGTGTTACGGGTTGGGGTTCCGTCGCTCCCGGTTGCTGCCTCCGGGTGCTTCTGCACTTCAAGTGCGATGCCGATCTCTTCCTCTCATGGTCCCGCTTGCCTGCTTATCACTACACGGTCATCCTGGGTCCGAAGGGATGTGATCTGAAGTGTCTCAGACTACATACCAGGAATGCTATCCCATGAGCTGCATTGCATTTATTTTGTCAAGGCAGGTTCAGGGCTTGGTCTCGATAGACTTTCAGCTACGTTTCCTCCCCAGCATGACCTCCCAGGGTGCGTCCTTGCTGCCGCCCTGTGGACATTTCTGGGTACTGCACGTCACTGGCTATGCGTGAGGTAGGAAACCGGTTGTCTGGGCTGCTTCTTCCCTCCTTCCCTTTCTAGTGCTGTGTCCTGCCACCACCTGCAGGTTCTTACCCCGACTTTCCTGTCTGTTTCCCAAGGGCCCACGAGGAACCTTGCAGGACCGTCTTTTCACCCTCCTTTTCCTCAATGTGTGCCATCAAGGTCCCCATCCTATCGTTCTTGCTCTTCACAGGACCTATGTGTTCCGGCTCTGATGATACGGGTTGAATCACCTTCGGCCGTTGCCGCCGTCACTCCTTTGACTCCACTTCTGCCTCCTCCCTGTGTGTCTCGAAGGTTGCACTCCTTCTGTGCATTGCTGTGGGTGCCCCCCGTGACTGCTGCTCTCCTTTATGCCTTGACAGCATCAGGTAGCCTCTAGTTATGCAGAGATGTGTGTCCGGACACCTCCAGGGAGATGCATGTTTTCCCGTGGCTGCTTCTCAGGGTTCCCTGGACGGCATCTCTTCCGTTGTCCTCGTCTGTTCCCTCGCTGGGAATCCAGGCAGCTACCCTTTTGTTCCACTGCTGCCCGCTGGCTCTTCTGAGACATAACGTTCAGGGTGGTCCCTGCATCTTTCTCTCGGTACCTCAGTCAATTCCTTTCTCAGGCACTTCCCTCTGCGGCTTCTCACTGTGAGTTTCCTTGTTGCTCCACTGGTTTGCTTCATTCCTTGGTTTTCCAATCGGCCAATGAGAAAACCTGCATTTCTGTCCCATGTTCCCTTGAGAACATTTTGCCACTCCTCTCCATGCCTTTCCCGGAGCTCCGGGACGAGCTGTGTCGCTCTGTTGCATTGGACAGGACTTCCAGGCCTCTCATGGACTGTTTCCTGTCAGGGACGGTGACAGCTCAACTGACAAAGGGAAGAGTGCCATGCTTGGCCGGGATCATGGATCTGCTAGGTCTTGCCGGATTGTGTGCCCTTGCTGCTGGATCTGGTCCTCTGAAGGTCTGGCCTCAGTGACTGTGTGTGCAGCATGTAGCCTATGGTCACGGAGGATGGAGTCCCGGGGGCTAGCGACTAAGTGGGAGCAAGGAACAGCGTGACTACATTTCTGTAAAAGTTACTTGTAGAGTGTGTGAGAGTGCGCCGCACAGAGCTTTCTCAGCATTTCCTCATCCCTTTTGTTTCTTATTAGTTTCGCTTCCTATTTTTATCTCATGACTGTTGAGGTTCGTCACTCATATGATGGAGCCTTACAAATTCAGTTCCTGCACTCTGTCCTATGTCCCTGTCTCGTCTACTGACTGCTTTGGACCACCTAACTGTCACTTTTCTTGAAACTTGTTTCTCTGTTACCCAGCTAATCTCCATGTCACCCCACTCTCAGACCCCTTAGGTTTCCACATAGACTTGCATGGGTTGCAGAATTTTTTCCTTCCTAAGCTGTTATGATGTCTGTAAAGGATCTGCTTCTTCTGTGTCTGCCAGTCCTTGGAATGACAATCAGCGCCTCTTAGAGGAGATGCACGATTTGGATACGGGTCGCTGTGTGGTTCCGGTTCCCTGAGTTGTGCGGTTTCTCACTCCCTTTTCACCAGAAAGTCTAGGGTGCTTGCTGTGCTTCCCCTCCCGAGTCTTTCTTTTTCCTATGCTGACAGGACTTTGCACATGAGGTGACAAAAACGATGAGGTTGACTGCTGAGAGGTCTTCTCTTAGGCAACCCAGAACACAACACCTGTGTCTAAAAACTCAATGCAGCCCGGGTGTGAACGGAGTTTCCCGCTTTCTGTATCCCAGGCCGGCGCTCAATCCACTCGCCCACACTCACCTGCGCTGCTTCACGCACTCTCACCGGTTCTCTATCGTGACGCGTAGAGTGTGCGTCCCCTGCACCGACGCGATGGGCCGTCTCCGCGTTTCCGTCTCGCGGACACGTCAAGGAACTTCATGCCTGCACAGGTAAGCAGGAAAACTGCTTTCCCGTTCCTGCTGTGCCGTCTTTTCCTTTCGGTGACTGTGTCATTACAGGTGCTGTGTGTTGCCTCGGTTCCCGGCAACTGCTTTGCTGAGGTCCTATGGAACAGGAATGCCTGTTCAGCCCTTCCCCACACTTTCTCTGATACTTGTCATGAATGCGCTGGATGTGGTTTCTTGGTTCTTGTCTGCCCGGGCTGGGGTTGTTCACAGAGGGTCGGTGTCATGGACACTTTCTTTCGGTTGGCTCCCGAGGGCTTTGTGCTCCACGTTTCCGGGTCCCCGCTGACTGCGGAATGGTGATCCCTTCACTGAGTTGCAGTGTGCTGAGCTTCTCCTGGGGTTCCCTGTTGTGCAAGTGTTTCTCCTGTGCCTCGGTCAGTTGGAAAGGAGGGCTACCCAGTGTCTGTTTCGGCTGCTGATTCTCTCGCAGGTGCCTTTGGTACATGGCTGTCTACTGAAATGCCCCTTACAGCCGCTTGCCTGTGTGTTTTGGTCTTCTGAACACCGTGGTATCCGCACTTCTACTTCTTCACGTGAATGTGCTAGGTCTTGCCCTCACTTGCAGCCAAGAGGGCTTTCCCACTGCAGACTCCCTGTTTCTGGACTGTCCTTTGCCATGAAACCTTGTTCGAAGACACTGTACTGTCTGGGCCTTGCTGCTCCATGGGAAGGACCCCCTGTCCCTTGTGTTCCTTGTGTCATGGTATTTTGGGAGTGTGTGACTCTCCCTTCCGTTACCATTCACTGGTTGGCTCTGGTTTCAGTAGGACTGCTCTGCACGTCGCTTCACTCTTGGTCCTGATGTCTTCTATTCCTGGACTTATGGAGAGGTGGGAAGGCTTGGAAAAGTGATAGGTGACAGCCACAAAATGGCTGTCTCTCCTGTGCTCCAAAAAGGGAAAAAATGGACTAGTGTGGGTGTTTGTGCTCTCACCAAGACCCGAACCCAGGTCTTCAGGGTTCCTGCAAAAGCACTTCTTCCACTCGGCCATCCCTGCCTCAGCTGAGAACACAGCTGAGACACATACTCTTCAGTGCTTCCCGAGCAGCCCCATTAAGCGCTAACACCTCTGACAGCATCTCGGTGCTGCCGTCTTGTGGACATTCTTGGGAATTGCATCACAACGCAGGTTGCGAGTTACACTCCTTTGTTGCGGTCCTGTCTCTTCCATTCCCCGGGGAGATGTCTGTGAGGATGGCTGATGCCTCTTTCTCATCCCCTTCACAAGTGACTCTCTTACCTTTCTGCGCACAGGACTTCGGCCCCGTTCTCATCCCGTGCTTGTCATCTCCTTGGCCGTGACTATTCCGGACGCGAAGGATGCCACTTTGCAGGATGTTGTTCTCCCTGTCGGTCGGGTAAGCTTGAGATGCCCTTGTGTCATATCACCGTGTTTGGATACATACGGTTTTTCCGTCAAGTCTCTGATTTAGCCTTTGGACACTGACTGTTATGATAGGCTTGTATCCCGTGGATCTTCTTCTCTTGCACTGCTGTCCAAGTTTCCTTTCTGCACCCTGAGGGTCGGATCCTCTTCCTAGGTAGACTATTACTCGGTTGTGGTTGCCGTCTTGCCTGCAAAGAATGTGCTCGGGAGAGATCCCTTTTGCATGTGGGCTGCATGGAATCCCATCAGGAACCCTTGTTGGTGCAGCATGCTCAGAAACCCATCCTCATGCACGTGCTACGCCCCTTCTCGCGTGCTCCCGATTTTCCGTTTCTTGCCTGTTTGCAATGCATGTCACACTGCCGTGGACCTCTGACCAGCGGGGTCCACGGCACTGTCGGTGACATGAAGAAATGCACTACGGCTGACATTATGTCGTGGAGAGGAGTGGACCAAGCTACTTTCTTTCTAGAGGAGAAGCCGCAGTGTGCCGCAGCCTGAAGAGGCTGCTCCCGATTCCTGACGTGCTTTACATCTCAGAACGTTATGATTAGCTGTGCCGGTCATTGCCTTCTATGATTTCTACTTTAACATTGCAGGACAGATTGCCACACGTGCATGGATGAGAAGGAAAACTCTTGTAGCCACATTCTGTTGGTACAGACTGCCTAAGGATGGGTCCTAACACATTGCTTCAAGGTTGCACGCTGCATACCTGCTGCTCTCACACAGGGATGAGGGGGTCCTTCTGCGGAACGAAAGCTGTTCCCGAAGTGTACATGCACAGGCCCGATTCAGCACTGGGAATTTGCCCACTCCCAGCGGTTCCCCAATCCCAGGATGAGCTACATTTGACTCTACCATGTATCTTGGCTCAATATTTGCTGCGATATGGACTCACATTCAGAAGGGCTGTTTTCCTGTTGTGGTCCTCTTGTGGAATTCCAGCTTCCTGTAGGTGGCCTTAATGCCAGCGTCCTCTGGCACTGTCGTTTCTGTTTAGTTTCCGGTTAAGGTTCGGTAGCTCCCGGTTCCTGCTTCTGCCCTTGCAGCGTGCTGATGATTGTCAGGGACGAGTGCTTGGCTGGTTGCGGTTGCGTCCTCTCATGGTGTTTTTGGGTCTGTTTATCACCACATGGACACTCTATTGCAGGTGTCATTGCATCCGGGTGGCGTTTTCCTGATGCTACAAGTTCGGTGAGTCTAAAGTCAGCATTGCACTGCGACCTCGCCACCTTTGGATACTCATGTTCACCACTTTACCTCCAGGCTGCTCCTGAGATACCTGCTGCCGGTTTCTCGGTTACCTGATACTCTTAGGCTCGACACTTGTGCTGTTTGTGCTTCCCAGGTATCGGTTCTCAGTTCTGCAGGTATCTGCTACCAGTTACCGCAAGGCTGGTTATGGGGACAAATGTTCCCCGTCACATTGATGTGATGTCCCAGTCTTGAGAGTTTGGGCCTGAACTGTCACTTCACTGGCTTCTGCCAGGAGGCTACAAGAGTGCTTTTCTCCGCTTTCCTGCCTAACACTTATGTCGCCTGCCCTTTCTTCCCTCGGTGTCGTGCTTGTCACTGTCCTTTGTCAATTCACAGTGAACGGCTGTTCCTGATTTCAAAAGATTTATGTGTCGCTGGAAGATGAGGGGACATGCCAGCAATAACCTTCCT